>NC_140792.1:26124439-26446939 GCF_037176805.1 Vigna unguiculata | reverse complement strand
CAACGCCTAAAAGATTAATCACACACTCAAGAGCAACATCGTAGTTTAATGCTTCATTGATAAAAAGCTCTCCAATTATAGGCAAATGGAGAAGGACAAAGACGTCGTCTAATGTCACGCTCATCTTTCCAAAAGGAAGATGAAAGCTGCTGGTCTCTCTATGCCACCTCTCAACAAAAGCTAGTATGAGACCCTTATCAGGATATTCATATATTATATCACATAGTGGCATCAACCCTGAATTTTGAACAAATGGCTCAACAACTACATGACAAACTCCGAATCTTTTCAATTTCTTGCCATGAGACACTAACTTCATTTCCACTCAGTCCTAATAAAAACCATTAGACAAATATTTTAAATTAATCCACCAATTTCAACAAATAAATTATTAAAGTACAATATTAACCTGGCCATCCTAAATAGCACATGCGACATGATCAGCGAATCGAGTCAACAAAAACGTATCCTCGGGCCCTCCAGGAAATCCTCCTAAAACATCATGGTCCTGAGCTGTAACAACCTCCTCATGCTGAATTATATTTTCTTGTTCCTCATGAATATTAATAGGAGCTGGTGATGATGGACCAACTTCTCCATGACCAGTTCATGAACGCGCTTCCCCATGAGATGATGGACCACTCTCTCTTGTTGAAAGGGGGAGCTATTTCAACTCAAATGAAGATGGTTTTGATCATGTCCAAGGCTACGCATCATGTGAATTACTAGTTTAGGATTAGTCCTGCTTTGTTAGCTTGTGCATGAGGGCTTTAGAGCAAAAATATCATATGTAAAACAAGTTTGCATTGAATTGTATCAACCATCAAACTCTTGAGTGTGCATTCATAATTAGATTAGCTACTTAACTAATAGATTAGCTGAGAGTATTGCACTAATGCAGTGAAAACACACTCACGATAATCTATTAGGTAAATTCCTAATCCATTAATGACTGCAAAGAACTCTGTATAAAACCAGTTTTTGAAATCAGTTTTGCGCAGAGAGAAAAGTTACAGAATTCCTGAGAAACATTTTGAGAAACTGTCCTTCTGAGATTTACAGAGTTCTTGTGCACTCTTGTGAGATCGTTCAAGTAAAGCTTCAAGAAGAATGATGGTGGATTCAACCTTGGTAGATCAAGTTTGGATCTAGGAATCAAGTGACAAATCTGCACAACTACTAGGTGTATTCGTTCCTTGGTTCTTTTCTATTGTACTTCTGATTATAGTTGTTTCACTGTGTAAAGTGAAAGTCTAAGTGCAATTGTGTGGATGCATTGCTCCTAGGGGGAGTTCTTGATTTGTAGATCAAACTCCTTAGTCTTTAGGGTCTTGAATTATATAGATGCTCTTGTAATTCTTGAATCTCTCTTGATTTAGTGGAATCCTCCTAAGTGGGTTTACTTAGGAGAAGATTGGACGTAGATTCATCTTGAATCGAACCAGTATAAATTGTTGTGTTCTTGGTTTCTCCCTTCTTTTACAGCTTTCTTGATTGCTTTACATAGAACTATAAAATTGGTTAATTAGGTCATAAGAGTTAAAGAAACTTTCAAGATTCAATTTAAATTAGTTAAACACTCAATAACCAGTTCAGATCTCTTTCTTGGTTAAGATATATTAGACAGATCTACTTTAACATCTCTATGATGACCCGTACCTCTTATGCGAACAGATGCAGTAACTCTGCCTAAGCTCCTGCTCAGAAGCCTCAACATGTGAAGAACTTGAGCCACCATGACGTACAAATGCTCCTCTTGTCCTATCCATGTCTATAATTAACAAATTTAAAAACATATTATAATTCTAATTAATTAAAAATAAAATTATTCAAACAATATAATTAATTAAAATTATCCAAAATTATAAATAATAATAATTATAATTTTTCAAAATAATAATTAATTATAATTATTATTATTCAAAATTATAATTTATTATTATTATTATTCAAAATTATAATTTATTATTATTATTATTATTATTCAAAATTATAATTAATTATAAATAAAATTAATCAACATTTTAATTAATTAAATAAAATTAAATTAATATTAAAATTAATTTAAAATAAATTTGTTCAAAATTATAATTATTTAAAATTATATTTAATCAACAATAGAATTAATTAAAATTAAAATTATTCAAAATTGTAAATAATTACAATATTAATTATTCTAAATTATAATTAATTAAAATTATAATTAATTAATATCAAAACTTATTTACATTAAAATTAAGTAAAAAAAATTACAACATGTTTACGAAAGTTGCCACTTGCTTACAGAAGTTGACTTCCGGTGATAATTTTTGCACACCTACGGAAGTCCACTTCCGGACACACACGAAAGTCATGCCTCCTATGGAAGTCACACCTCCTACGGAGGTCACTAAATCACTCATCTCTTATTATGAAAGTCATTTCCACTTACAAAAGTCATTTTCAACTACGAAAGTCGACAACTACAATCACGGAAGTCACACCTACGGAAGTCACCACAACTACAAAAGTTAGTTTTAATTACGGAAGTCGACTTCTAGTATTGATGGCTTACAGAAGTTGACTTCCGTAAGTGCCAATTTTATGCTATTCATGGTGATCTACGGAAGTCCACTTCCATCATTTTATGGCTTACGAAAGTCGACTTTCGAAATTAAATCTCTTGTGGAAGTTGACTTCCGGTTTGTGGTTTACGTTTCACTCACATATCTATGCTCAATCAACACAAAAAATGTTTAGACCTATAGATGCATGACAAACATGGTAGCAACAACACAAAAAATGAAAAACTAAAAAGAGATATGATTACCTGTTAATACAGAGGAATGACGAAGGAAAGAGGGAGACTAGAGAAAAAAATAGAGAGGAGTGTGGCCTGACGGGGACCTTAGAGAGTGAGGAGAGTGAGGCAGAGATTTGAGGGGTGAGGTGAGGATTGTGGCTAGGTTTAGGTTAAAAGAGAGTGATAAGTAGTTTTCATTAAATAAGAGAGGGAAGTGAGAGAAGTAATTGATTTAAAATTTTAAAATAGTCAAAGGGCAATTTCGAATTTTAAGAAAAATTTGAGGTGTAGAAGAAATATTGGGGGTGCAGGAAGAAAACCCTAAACTAGAGTTGATAGCTATGCATACAAAAACACCACAATAACTAGAGTTGACAACTATGCATACGAAAACACCACAACCTGCAGTTTCTATTCTATTATCCAATCCAATAACACCACAAAAAGTGTAGGTTCTATTATCCCATGTAATTTAAATCCAACCAACATAAACTAAATATTTAACATCATAAACATTACACCAATTTTACAAGCAAAACGAGATGCATCAAATGGGTTGTCATCATAAACAATGCACAATTACATCAACAGAAACTTAATCAGCAGTCATCATGTTCTCCAATGCCAAGAGTATTAGAACCACCCATGGAAGAAGCTCACTCCAATGTTCCATGTGTGATTGTGTCAGGTACTTCATTATCTTGTGTAAACATGACACGTAAATAAAAGAAAAAGTTAGGATATGAAAATTGAGTTCAAAAAACAAAAATATTTAGTGAATTTAAATTACAAAATTACCTTCACAAAAGTCATGCTTATAACTTGAAGTACAAATAAGTGCTTCAACACATTGTGGCAATAGTCGATATCAGTTGACCATAGCCCATACCTTGGGACCCTCCAATAGTTTCAAGCACATTCCAATTTGTGTCGTAATTCCACAAACCCAAATTGTTTGCTACTGTTTTTCACTGCAAATGAAATGAGTAAACAATGTAGACAAAAATTAGGGCCAATCTTGCATTATTTAGGGCAAACCAAGGATCAATTGGGAAGTTACACTCAATCAAACAACTAGGACAAAGAGGAATTGAAAAAATTAGGGCAAATTCAAGACAAAGGAACCAACCTCTCCACCACGTCAGCCTTCACCGTCACTGAAATTGGTGATCGTCGAACACAAGGTTCAACAGCGGTGTCCCCTCCCGTTGTGCGAGATTGTCGTTGCAGATATAAGAATCAAAGAAGAAGATGGAAGTCGGTACAGACGGGCTTCAATGAAGGAGAAGAAGATGAAGAAAATATGCTTGAGTTAAGAGTGTGCTTGGGTTCGGGTAATGAAGGAGAAGAAGTGTGCCAGAACTCTCTCTCGCACTCGCACACAAACAAGATAACATAACCAGAAAAATAAATTGAAAGTAGCATAGTACTAACCTGGAGTGGAGAGCAAAAAGAAAAAAACACATGTTGTTAGTAGTGAAATGGATTGCAAGTTGGCCCGATCCAACCCATCCTAGTCAGAACAGAACAGAAAATAGGTCGGAGTATAACGGGTCTTCAGGTTGAAAACCCTATCCCGACCCCCTTTTATGTGTCGGGCTGGCGGGCCGGATAACACCCCTACTCACCATGGCCAACAACACACATTAATACGCATCACACCTCACTGCATCACTTAATTCCACGTTGGCCCACAAACCTTCACCTCACTGCACCCACATCAACCCACGCCCCACTAAGGGTCTTTCTTCCTACACCTCCAAAATTTCTTCTACACCTCCAAAATTTCTTTAAATTCCCAAAAAATCCTTTGACCATTTAAGGAAACCCGCAAATACCAGATCCCCAAAATTATGTCGACTTACGGAAGTCAAAATACATAACTTCCGAAAGTCAAAATATATCACCGGAAGTCGACTTCCAGAAGTCCAAATGTATCACTGGAAGTCGACTTCCGAAAGTCAAAAATTATCAATGGAAGTCGACTTCCGGAAGTCAAAAAATATTCCTGAAAGTTGACTTCCGGAAGTAAAAAAACATTACCAGAAATTGACTTCCAAAAGTCAAAAAACAAATTTTATTTTGAATATTTTTAATTCTTTTTAAAATTTATATTTTTTAACTTTTAATTGTTTTTTTAGTTTATTATTTAATACTTTATTTATTTTTTATGTTTTCATCTTTCTGAATATATATTTAAAAAAATATTAATATATGTATATATAATTTTATTTTTATTTAATATACTGAAAATTAAATATAAATATAAAAATAAGTAAAATTAAAATAATATTAAACTTTAAATTAAAAAAAGAAAAAACAAAAAAATTTATTCTGCTTCATTTAATTTTATTTAATATTTAAATTCATTTTAAAATAATAAAACTTTAAATTAAGAAAAAGATAAAAAAGAAAATATATATAGAAATATATATATATATATATATATATATATATATTTATATATATATATATATATATATATATATATATATATATATATATATATATATATATATATTCGTGTTTTTTAAATTTTAAATTTCATTATTTATATATGTTATTTTAAATATGATTTTTTTTAATTTTTAATAAATTATATAAAAATAAATTTAAATTTAAAAATATAAAAAAATATATAATTGAAAAAATTTTAAAAATTTGATTAAAATTAAATATTTAAATTTTAAATAAAATAAAAAAATTCAAATAAAATAAATATAATAATATTAAAAAATAAAATAAAATTAAAAATAAAATTGAAAAATAATTTAAATTAAAATGGTAAACTTGAACTAAAAACAGAAATATATAAATATATATATATATATATATATATTTAAAGTTTTATTATTTTAATTTAAATTATTTTTCAATTTTTTATTGAGCATTTTTATTACTTATTTTTTATTTTTTAAAGAAATTTTTCTTTTAAATATATATGTTTTATAATTTTTAATACGTGTTTTATAAAATAAAATAAAATAAAAGTTAGAAAATATAAATTTTAAAAGGAAATAAAAATATTTAAAATTGACTTAATTTTTTTACCTCCGAAAATCGATTTCCGGTAATGTTTTTTTATTTTTGGAAGTCGACTTCCGGTAATGATTTTTGGTTTTTGGAAGTCGTCTTTCGGTGATATATTTTAACTTTCGGAAGTCGACTTTCGGTGATATATTTTGATTTTTGATAGTTGACTTTCAATAATATATTTTGACTTTTGAAAGTTGATATCCGAAAATATTTTTAAAAGTGTGATATCTATGAGTTTCTTTAAATAGTGATAAGATATTTTGAGAATTTAAAAAAATTTCGGAGATGCATAACAAATGCTCCGAGGTCTAGGAAGAAAGACCCCCCACTAATTCTCACACTCTCACCACTCACCCGCACCTAACCAACCCTAACCTGCACTCACGCACTGCGCAACACTCTTCTCACAAACCTCACACCTCACCTAACCCGTACACACATCACTCAAACTCTCACGCATTAAACCTGCACCTCACACTAAAAACCTCACCGCACTCATCTCACAGACCTCACACTCACACAGACACTTAACACACTCCGCCGAAAAAAAATTCACGCACACCTCAGTAACGGAAGCTCACTCACCAACTCACGTTCATGCACCTTCCACACGTTCATGATGATTCAGCTACTTCCTCACAAACGGAACACAATATAAGAGGGCACGCTCCCAACAGAATGAAAATTCTGGAAAACTTGCCATTTCCAATTCTCTCGCACGCATATTCACACGTATCAGTAACCAACTTGGCCAACAAGCTACCGTTTCATTCACCTGAAAAACAATATAAAAAGCAGAATGGAGAGGTTTTAGGGAGTTTTTGGGTCTATTGAAGGAGGAGAAAAGAGGAGAACGCGGGTGCAGAAGAGGAACGATACTGAGGGGGAGCATTCCGCTAGAGAGCTACCACGAGATTGCGTTTGTCATTGCTTTGTGTCACCGTTCTGTCTATCTTCCATATCAGAATCGCGGAGGTATTGTTATGTTCTCTTTCTCTTCTCTGTTTTTTTTATTTGAATTTCATACTAAGAATCTGTGAGATTGTTTGAGTTGTGAAGTGCTGGAACCAAGTTGCTGCGATGGGGTGGCTACTCATTAGCCTTGAGGTTGGAGTTTGCGATCTTGGTGTTGAACGAGTAATTCAATTGATGTGTTTATTGTGTTTTTTCAGTCTTGTTCCTTCCCATCTGTCTCCATCTTGTTCATTTCTGGACCCATAGCTTGAACATTAATTGTAATTTGTTTTGGATTAGGCGTTGTTTAAATCGATTGGAATTGATTAGTCTACTGATTTGCTTGGTGTGTGTTCGAGTTGCTATGATTGAAATCGATAAACTGTTTGTTTGTGCGTTTTATGATCTTTGGGTTTATTAATTTTTCTCTGATTTGTGTCTCATTTGGAAGTGAGCATTGTGACTGAATTTAGCAAGGAATGATATTTTAAATGGAGCTTAAGGTGATACTGTTCGGTTCAGGAACGGAATTGATGAAATTGTGTAATTTTTCTAAATAATTTGAATGTTTGGAAATTGGATTTTGACTGTGTATACGTTTGGGTATGTAACCATTTCATTACTGGATAAAAAATGTAACTGAATTCATAGTTTTGGGTTTGTTTTATTAGCTTACATTTGTATTTGATTCTGATATTATACAGAATTGAATAGTGAGTTAAACTCTGATTTTGGGTGGTTTGAAGTTGGTTTAGAGTGTTGATTGTATGAATATTTTTAGCTATAGGAGGATGCTGAGATGAATTTTCATTGTTGATGTTGAATTTTCTTGAGTATTATGGGTTTGATTATGAATTCTGAACTGGTTGTCGGGTATATGTAAAATTGGCAGCGGATTCGCATTGAAAACTTATAGGGGCATGTGATCTTTAATATTTAAAGCATTTTGTTTCAAATTCATCGGCAGTGTTTATTTTGAACTTAATGATTCAAATATATACATACATACATACATATATATATATATATATATATATATATATATATATATATATATATATATATATATATATATATATATATATATATAATGGGTGCAGGTATACTAACATGGCCCCCTGACCTAGCAAGTTACAGTGTTGTTTTATTATAAAGCTTTAGTATATAAAATTATGATTGTATAATGGCTATTAAGCCATTAGTTATCTCTCCTTATACTTCATCACTCTTTTACATCTATATTTCGGTTGGATTTATGATATTTTAACTCTTTAAAAGTTTATTATTTGCGGTTTCATATTTTCATATTTTTTTTAAATAATTTTTTTAATTAATTTTAATTATTATGTCAAGTCTCGAATTTGCTTGATAATTAATAAAATTTAATTATAATGTTTAGTTATGGACTTATTTGATAATTAAATATTTTTTTCTTAAATAAAATTTGATTATCATGTATAGTCTCGGACTTACTTGATAATTAAATGTTTTTCTTAAATAATGTTTAATTATCATGTCTAGTCTCGAACTTGCTCAATAATTAAATATTTTTCTTAAATAATGTTTAATTATCATCGGTGTTTGATAATTACATGTTTTTTTTTTAAATAATGTTTGATTATTATGTCTAGTTTTAGACTTGTTTGATAATTAAATCTTTTTCTTAAATAATGTTTTATTATCATGTTTAGTTTCGAACTTGCTTGATAATTAAATATTTTTCTTAAATAATGTTTGATTATCATGTCTAGTCTTGGACTTGCTTGATGATTAAATGTTTTTCTTAAATAAATTTTAATTATCATGTCTAGTCTCGGACGGACTTGCTTGATAATGAAATGTTTTTCATAAATAAACTTTAATTATCATGTCTAGTCTTGGACTTGCTTGATAATTAAATGTTTTTTTCTTAAATAAAATTTGATTATCATGTATAGTCTCGGACTTGCTTGATAATTAAATGTTTTTCTTAAATAATGTTTGATTATCATGTCTAGTCTTAAACTTGCTCGATAATTAAATGTTTGTCTTAGATAACGTTGATTATTATGTCTAGTTTTTGTAAGGCCCGTTTCATTTTGTCCCTTTTATTTTAAGGGCTGCCCCAATCTTATGGGCCTAAAGACTAGCCCAAAGAGGAAGGGTCAGACCTAACCTACCAACCCTAACCTTGTGCTCATTTTGGTAACACAGAACTTTCACAATCCTTATAGCGGCTGCTGTTTTTTCTCTACTAGGGTTTACTCCTAACCTTGAACCAATGAGCTCAGTTACGTTTCCTAGCTTCATGTAAGTGCTCTACACCTCAGGTCTTGTTTTTCTTCCGCTTTTATGTTTGTACTTCCAGTAGGGGTTCGTCGTAGGCTTACGTATACTCTTCCGCATCTGTCCCGCAGCTCAGTAATATGCCTTTGGAGTTTCGCGTTCCGTTGTTGGAGACGCACCTCGCTCTTAGCCCTTTTTCAGGTACGGGAAGTTAGGATTTCGAGTTATATTGTTTGTGGACTATTCTTGAGCTTGTTTGTTGTTTGAATGGATAAATCATTGTTTTGATGCGTGGAGTTCTTTGCATGATTTGTTGGTTTGGAAAAACACATATGTTGCAGGCGAATTAGGGCGAGAACCGTTAATCTCGCCCAGGCGAGTTGGGCTCGCCTAAGCGAGTCTGATGAAGGCGAGCCCAGACCTTCTGCGCGAGTTATCGCCCAGGCGGGTGGATCTGATTTTTGAGCAAGGGTCTATCTCGCTCAGGCGAGGTGAGCTCGCCTAAGCGAGCTGGTTTGTTTCTGTCTGTGTTATCGAACTCTCGCCTAGGCGAAGGGGAATTCGCCTGAGCGAGAGTCCTTCTCGCCTGAGCGAGACCCCTTGGCCTGAGCGACGAGTTTGGGCGAGGGTATGCGCTGGTTGAGTGGTTACTCCTTTTCTCTTTTGTGTTTGGTATGAAATTGATGGAATTATTGTATAATGGCATGTAGGGTATAATATGAATGTGTGAGAGGGTGTATGAATTTATGAATGACAAACTTGAATAAATCCTTGGCATGAAATGAGCATGATATGGTTGGTATTAAAGAGACATGATAACGAGATCAGTTGGGAATCCTTATGCATGGATGGTTTATGATGAGTGGAAATGAGTTGGGCCTGGAACATGAAAGGCGTTGGTTTTAAAGGTTAGGATGACGAACGTATACATGCATGATGAATGTTATTTGGCTGTGTGATTATGTTTGGTCAGTGTCAGTGCGTAATTCCTTGGAGTCTCTAGGTGAGACTTTCAGGGTCGCGCTTCAGTGGTCAGGACGTAATTCCATGGCCCCTGTTAGTGGGTGTCCCTGGTGGTGCCCCATATGTATAACTAGGTAAGGTTGCATCCTGACACTCTAAGGAGTCAATTAGTCTCATCTAGAGCGGACTGACTCCTGTGGTGAGAGTAGCAGGAGGCCTGAAATTCATTAAGGGCTAACCTTGTGGTGAGAGAAATTGATTCATTGTAACACTTGTAACACATAGCTCGGGGGTGAGCAGCTCGGGGGTGAGTAGAGGTATCCACCACAAGTGCGAGCATCCGCTGAATCCGACCAGGTTATACGTATCCGGATGAGTCAAGTCGAGTCGTAGTGTATTGATTGAAAAGTCATAACATGCTTGGTTGTTGTATGGATATTGGATGGTGAAAGTATATTTGACTGTATGATGAAAATGTTGTTGGCTCTAGCTTACCCGATTTGTTGTATGGTTGTCTTGTATGTGGCTATTCTTTCTTGCGATGATCATCAATTTAATTGATGGGAGCAGATGGGCGAGGTTCCCGCGGTCAGCAAGGAAATGGCGATTCTGCTGCTTAGTCACCTGGGCTGGACTTTATGTTTATTTTTCTTCATGGGTTTTCTTTAGGGCTATGACCCATGTATTGCTCTATGCTTTACTATTCTACTCTCATTTTGTTAGACTTTTATCTGGTTTTCGTTGGCATCGTGGTGTGTCCAGTTTGTAGGGGTTGTGTTAAGGACCCCAGGACTACTCTACATTACTATTTTGTGTGACGTTTCTTTTAATTTCGCTTAATAATTAAATGAGACGTTACAGTTTTAAACTTGCTTGATAATTAAATCTTTTTCTTAAATAATGTTTGATTATCATGTTTAGTTTTGGACTTGCTTGATAATTAAATATTTTTTTTAAATAATGTTTGATTATCAAGTCTAGTCTTGGACTTGCTTGATAATTAAATGTTTTTCTTAAATAAACTTTATTTATCATGTCTAGTCTCGGACTTGCTTGATAATGAAATGTTTTTCTTAAATAAACTTTAATTATCATGTCTGGTCTTGGACTTGCTTGATAATTAAATGTTTTTTTCTTAAATTATCATGTATAGTCTCGGACTTACTTGATAATTAAATGTTTTTCTTAAATAATGTTTGATTATCATGTCTAGTTTCGAACTTGCTCGATAATTAAATGTTTTTCTTAAATAATGTTTGATTATCATCAAACTTGCTTGATAATTAAATGTTTTTCTTAAATAATATTTGATTATCATGTCTAGTTTTAAATTTGCTTGATAATTAAATTTTTTTCTTAAATAATGTTTGATTATCATGTTTAGTTTCGGACTTGCTTGATAATTAAATGTTTTTCTTAAATAAACTTTAATTATCATGTCTAGTTTCGGACTTGCTTGATAATGAAATGTTTTTCTTAAATAAACTTTAATTATCTCGGACTTGCTTGATAATTAAATGTTTTTCTTAAATAATGTTTAATTATCATGTCTAGTCTCGAACTTGCTCGATAATTAAATGTTTTTCTTAAATAATGTTTGATTATCATCGAACTTGCTTAATAATTAAATGTTTTTCTTAAATAATGTTTGATTATCATGTCTAGTTTTAGACTTGCTTGATAATTAAATCTTTTTCTGAAATAATGTTTGATTATCATGTTTAGTTTCAGACTTACTTGATAATTAAATGTTTTTTTTAAATAATGTTTGATTATCATGTCTAGTCTCAGACTTGCTTGATAATTAAATGTTTTTCTTAAATAATTTTTGATTATCATGTCTAGTCTCGGACTTGCTTGATAATTAAATATTTTTCTTAAATAAGGTTTGGTTATCATGTCTAGTCTCGGACTTGCGTGATAATTAAATGTTTTTTCTTAAATAAAGTTTGATTATCATATCTAGTCTCTAATGTGTTTGATAATAATAATTATTTTTTAAATAAAGTTTGATTGTCATGTCTAGTCTCGGACTTGCTTGATAATTAAATATTTTTTCTTAAACTAATTTTGATTGTCATGTCCAGTCTCGGACTTGCTTGATAATTAAATATTTTTCTTAAATAAATTTTAATCATCATGTATAGTGACGAACTTGCTTTGATGGCAAATCTTTATCATGTTGAGTCTTATATTCACTTGATAAATAATACCTATATATTAAAATAAAAAATAAAAAAATGATATTAATCAAATTGAACTTTTTAATAATTTGTTTTTAAAAGAGAACCACGTAATCCTAATTTCTCTCATCTTGAACGAGAATATGTAAGAGTAAAGTCAAATACCTTGTCGGATCCAAATATAAAATCTAAAAAATGTTTTCTTCATTCATATTAGTATGTTATGTTTTGTTTTTTTTTTTTTTTTGAAAAACAAATATTTTAAAATTACATTAGTTTTACACACTTGATTAGAAGGAACCATCTTAGGACAGACGAGTGAAGTATTAATATCTTCCTCACACATAACCAATTTCCAAATCTGATCTAATTTTGCAGACCATTTCTTAAGTCTTTTATAGTTTTTCAAAAAAATCTATGGTGGCAACTCTCTTTATTAAATTTATATTTTAAAATGATGTTTTTTTTATGTTAGCCGTTCCGTCACAATTTTTTTCAAAGTGACACTCGTGATCAACCAAGTTGAACCGCCTACACACTAAAGAAAATCCTAATCTCCTAAGGTCACTTTATGCTCGTAAGAGAATAGCGAATACCCATTTATATCCCTCGCGCATACAACAACGCTAGAACCCTAACTCTCACCACAAAAGTCTCTCACGCACACCCTAGTACTCCATCAAAGCCTAAATTTTCCCTTAAAAACCCCACCAAAAGAACTCATAAAATCAGGAAAAACCTAACCCATTTTGCTTTCCAACTCGAATCCGAACTTGAAAGCCACACATTCATACGCCCTTGCTCTGGCTAGGATCTTTCCTTCGTTCGTCCATCACGCACCAGCCTTCATCTCCTCATCTTGATCTTCCAATTGTCTCCCTCGATGATGCATCAGTCTCTGCCTCGCTTCTTCAGATCAGAACACTCGCGAATCATGACTTTTCTTCTAGAAGGAATCGCTAGATCAACTTCGTGCCTCTCTTGATCTGAATTAGACCATGGGTTGGCATTGGCTCCCTTCCCTCTTTTAATGAAACGTGGGTTTTGAATAATGGGTCAAACATTTTAGCTGATTAAGGCAAGGGTTGATTTTCAAATAAGAATACAAATGGAGTTAAGGGTTCAAGTGCAATTCAGCAAAAATAAAGGGTTTTCTAAACTATTGGCAACAAAAGTCTACTATTATGAATTGAGAGGAAAATATTTATTAGGCTGGTGTGGAATTGAGAGGGAAAATATTATGAAATTTAGTTGGATTAAAGTCTCTTATTAGAAATATTATTTTAGGAAAAGCCGTGCACATTTTTGGAAAAGAAAAATATAGAACAATGAAGGGAAATATGTGAACACGAAGAATAAACGATGGAGATAGTATTTTTAAGGATTATTGATCAAAGATCAGTACATCACTTTTAGGGGGAATACAGATGTTGGTAAAATAGATTGAAGGAACAAATAGTTTTAGTTGGGGCGCTGTGCAATTATTGGAAGAAAGAAGGCAAGGGTTGGAAGAACAATGAAGGCTTAAAGTGAATAGTTTTAGAGTTGAATCAAATCATTTAAGGGGGAGTTAATCTTATATGTAGAAAAAAATTTGGTTTGGTTTGATATTTGGTAGCAATTACAGATAATTGTTGATATTTTTTTTAATCAGAAAGTTTCTTTTTATGATATAAAGGAAAATTTGTCTTAAATGCGAAAATTTTTAAAGTATTTTAGTAGCATTTTTACAAGGTGTTACAAAACTTGGATAGGGTGAATGGACCAGCCGATAAAACTGAATTACGAATTTCAGTTTACAATCCTTATATATCGGATTATGAAATTCGATGTGTTTTGTTTTGCTAGATTATATTACCTAATGTGTGTACCAAATTAAGAAATCATGTTTGAGTACATTGGATCCGTGGGTTGAACCAGATTATGTATTTCGATGAACGTTTTTTGTATATGTATTGGATTTTGAAATTCGGTTAAGTATTCTTGAATTTGGGATAAACTTCTGGATTTTATGATGTGGGTGAGTGATTTATATCGGATGTGTTTGGTTTAGTTTTTTATCATCAATAATTGTGTACAAATGTTTAACAGTTATATATATATATATATATATATATATATATGGAGAAATGATATTTTAACAATCAATTTTGACAACTTCTCTCACTACTTGACGTGGCAGTGAGTAAGCCATGTTTTTTATGAGAGAAAATTGGTGTTGGAAGGAGTTACACAGCTGAAAGAGAAGCAAGTGAGAGAGAGAAGCAGAGTTATACAACTGAAACTAAAGCAAGTGAGAGAGAACCAGAGTTACATAACTGAAAGAGAAGCAAGTGAGAGAGAACTAGTGGTTGAAGGAGTTTCAGGAGTGAGAGAAGGGAGTGAGAGAAGCGAGAGAGGTTACAGAGAGCGCAGTGGAAGTGGTTGGAGAAGTGGTGGTGAGCAGTTTGTGGTTAAACCATATGCAGGTTTGGTTTTCGTGGTTGTCCACTTTTTTTTGTCCTCCATCTCTTCACCAAATTGTATCTGCTCTTGTTCCTTCATTGTCAAGTTTGTTGTTGGTCCGTTTTGGGAGATATTTTGTTAGTGGGTTCATCATTTCCCTTTTCCCTTTCTCTTTTGGTGGAGCACAAAAAGTTTTGCGTTAACCCACCGCAAGAAATTGTATGTTTGATGACTGTGGAAAGGAGTGATTTTTGTTTCTGTTTTTGGTTAATATATGATAAAGTTTGGATTTCTTTATTTAAAATATTGTTGTTGAAGAGCGGATTGCTGAGCAACATTGTTGTTTTTGGTTCTACATTCGTGAAGAGGTAATAAAAGTTAAGTGACACAAAGTCATAATAAATAATGATTAAAAATTGTCCACTTTCTTTTGAAGTTTTTGTATATGAAAAACTCCAAGATTAAGTGCAAAGCAGTCTGATCGTAACTGCCAACCTTAAGTTTTGTGCAAAATGTTTTTTCCATCAACCACATATAAGTACCCGTCCTTAAGTTTTTATAATTGAACATGTTTTTTTGGTGGATGAGTTGGGTTGGTAAAACATCAACCCATTTCAATAGGTCTTGGTGTCAGAAGTGATCCCGGATGTAAGTGCCAACCCAGGTGTACCCTTCTGCAAAGCTGCGTTATATGATTTGAACAAGATATTTCCACAAAGTGGCTTGGATGATAAGTATCCCGCTTGGTGGTGTTACTAAATTTCGCACTTGAATAATAAAAGTTAAGTGACACAAAGTCATAATGAATAGCGATTAAAAATTTTCCACTTTGTTTTGAAGTTTTTGCATATGAAAAACTCCTAGATTAAGTGCAAAGCAGTGTGACCGTAACTGCCAACCTTAAGTTTTGTGCAAAAATTTTTTTCCATCACCCATATACAAGTACTTGTCCTTAAGTTTTTATAATTGAACATGTTTTATTGGTGGATGAATTGGGTTGGTATAACATCAACCCATTTTAGTAGCATTTTGCACAAAACTTGAGTTTGGCAGTTACGATCACACTACTTTGCGCTTAATGTGGGAGTTTTTCATATGCAAAAACGTCAAAACAAAGTGGACAATTTTTAATCATTATTTATTATGACTTTGTGTCACTTAACTTTTATTATTCAAGTGCCAAATTTAATAACACCACCAAGCGGGATACTTATCATCCAAGTCACTTTGTGGAAATATCTTGTTCACATCATATAACGCAGCTTTGCAGAGGGGTACACCTGGGTTGACACTTACATTTGGAGATCACTTCTGACACCAAGACCTATTGAAATGGGTTGATGTTTAACTAGCCCAACTCATTCACCAAAAAAACATGTTTAATTATAAAAATTTAAGGACAAGTACTTGTATATGGGTGATGGAAAAAATATTTTGCACAAAACTTGAGGTTGACAGTTACGATCACACTGCTTTGCACTTAATCTGGGAGTTTTTCATATGCAAAAACTTCAAAACAAAGTGGACAATTTTTAATCGTTATTCATTATGACTTTGTGTCACTTAACTTTTATTAGCTCTTCAAAAATGTAGACCACAGCAGAACCAAAAACAACAATGTTGCTCACCAATTCGCTCTTCAACAACAATGTTTTAAATAAAGAAATCCAAACTTTATCATATATTAACGAAAAACAAAAACAAAAATCATTTCTTTCCACAGTCATCAAGTAATACATACAATTTCTTGCAGTGGGTTAACCCAAAACTTTTTATGCTCCACCAAAAGGGAAAGGGAAAAAGGAAATGACGAACCCACTAACAAAATATCTCCCAAAACGGACCAACAACAAATTTGGACAATGAAGGAACAGGAGCAAATACACTTTGGAGAAGAGATGGAGCACGAAAAAACAGTGGACAACGACGAAAACCAAACCTGCAGATGGTTTAACCACAAACTGCTCACCACCACTTCTCCAACCACTTCTACTGCGTTCTTTGTAACCCCTCTCTCGCTTCTCTCACTCCTGAAACTCCTTCAACCACTGGTTCTCTCTCTCACTTGCTTCTCTTTCAGTTGTGTAACTCTGGTTCTCTCTCTCTCACTTGCTTCACTTTCAATTGTGTAACTTTGCTTCTCTCTCTCACTTGGTTCTCTTTTAGCTGTATAACTCCTTCCAGCACCAATTCTCTCTCATTAAAAATGTGGCTTACATTGATTAAAAATAAAATGAATCTCTCACTGCCACGTCAGGTAGTGAGAGAAGTTGTCAAAATTGGTTGTTAAAATATCACTTCTCTTATATATGGGTATCCTTCTTTCCGGTATTTTGAGAGTTGTGTGATTTTCAACATTTGAACATTGAAAGCTCTTGCAGCAGGAGTCATGAACACATTCTCCACCACATATAATACCCCTATTCTCATTTTTGTTGTTGTAACCATTGTTACCATTCGCACTTGTTTCCTGGTAAGTCCAATTTTTGAGGATGAAAATCCTTTAAGGTGGAGGGGAATGTAAGATCCGAGAAATTTAAATAATTATTTAATAAATGCGGGTAGTATGAGCCTTTAAGGCATTTAATGCGGATTGCTATGACTGGAAAAGTACTTGCTCAAGTGGTTTAAAGTATTTAAATGTGTGAGAGGACTTGGGTTCAAGTCTCCAAGTCCTATGTATGTCATTTGTGTGTTATTTAAATTATTATTATTTTTGATAATATGCTTAATCATGTTGAGTGATAATATAATCATAGAATTATATTAATCATCACGAAACATGAATTGGTTAAATGGTTGTGTATTGAGTTGGCATTAGCATGGTCATGGGTTTAAACCTTGGTAGAACTTTTTGCCAAAATTTCTTGTGGCATGAAGGTGAAGGGGCATAGGAACCCTAGCTAGCCAAAGAGCAACCAAAAGTGACTGAAAAACAACTCATAATGGAATTTGAATGCAATTACATTCATTTTAATGTCATTTTCGTTTTTGGCCATTAACCACAATTAAGGACCATAATAAAAAGGCAAACTAAACCAATTGGAAGGGTTTTTGAGACTGGAAAATTAGAGTGTTGTAAGGAACACGAATTCAGAGGAAACAAAGTGATTAGAGAGTAAGCAAATGAGCTAAATTGGGTTGGAGCCAAGGGAGGAAATTGGTGATCAAGGAAGAACTCTAGAACCATCTATTTTAAGCGAAGAATCCAGGTTAGGGGAGCTGAACCACGTCCTATATGAGTTTTTATGCGTAATTGTATGATTATAGAATGTGTATGTTGGCTTTTGTTAAAAATGCATTGAAATCTGAATTTCTGAAATTTTTTCCAGAAACCGCCTGGCGGGCTGCTCATAGCCGCCAGGTAGCACATGCCAATTTAGTATGTTTCTGGGTTCCTTGAGGAACCGCCTAGCGGTGAATCCCTGTACCACTAGGCACCACGAACCTGCAACCCAGTTTCTGGGTTTTTTGATGAACTGCCTGGCGGTGATGAACACCCGCCAGGCGACGTGAACCTGTTAATTTGATTTTGATATTTTTATGTGTGCTTGAGTGATTCTGATTGAGGAAATGGGAATTCCTTATTGGTTCTGAGTGTTTGGGCATCATACATAATTGAATTACATGTGAGTGATGGTCAAATTGGATGAAAATTGAATTAATATTATTTGGGGTTGAGATTGTTATTGTGACACTAAGTTAAACGAAATAATGTAAGGGGTTTTCGTATAGTGGGACCCATAGGAACGAACCATGATCTTAAACCTATGAGTGTAGCCTTTGAATCGAAAAATCAATGGAAAACAGAGTAGTTGGGGATTGGTTAAAGCTCGCAGGTGCAGAGAATAAGGTTGGGGTTCCTGGAACTGTAGGAACCGCCTAGCGGCACATTGGTTACCGCCAGGCGCCATATCAGAGCTGTGAGGGGTGCTCTGGTTCACGAAAAATGCTGTTTTTCGTACTTTTCGCGCAACAGGGACCGCCCGGCGGTAGTACAGTCCCGCTAGGCGTCACCTTCCACTTTTGGGCGCTAGGCGCCACCACTTTTTTTTGGTTTGCTGGTGTTCGTAAAATTGCATTTCCCAGTTCGTTAACCGTCCGATTTAGGTGAAATTTTGACAGGTGGTCCATAACATGTGGTTCTTCATTTTGAACGGTGGAGATTTAATTTGGAGGTCTGTAGCTACAGATATACATTACTTAATATTGCTGATTTTGGAGTTTGTAAAATACATGAATAAGCTCTTGATAAGTTCAAGTAACTTCTAATGAAGCATGATTGAGTTATGTGGTAAGTCTCTATCAATTTGAATGTTCCTTTGGGTTAGTCACATGTGGAGAATTGGTTTGGTGAAGGCATGGGTGTCAATATTAAATTGCATTGGTGCATAAGATCATGTGCTTAAAATTGTTAGAGTGCTGCTCCTTATATTTTGTTTGAGCATGCTTGGGATGGTCTATATGACTAGGGGATTGAATGCACATGTGAGGTGCTATAAGGCCTGGAACATTATAGAATGCAATGCCTTTCATTAGGGGTACTCTAGACTAAGGCGCTTAGCGCTTGGCGGTACGTGTCCCCCGCCAAGCGATCTGGAAGCGGCAGCACCTGGCGGTACGTGTCCCCCGCCAGACGATTTTACTACAGTAGTATTGGTGTTCTTGATTCTATAGGCGTGATCTACAAAGCTTATGGTGATGCTTCAAAGGTGGATTGCTAGTGTTCCTTGAGTTGTGGCTCGGAACATATCCCTTGAGTTGTAGCTCAGAATAGGGGTTAAAGCACGTGGTATTTCTTGAGTTGTGGCTCAGAATAGCATCTCTTAAGTTGTGGCTCGGGATGGCGGATGAACACGAGAAACTCTTGAGTTGTGGCTCGGGTTGGCGAGTGTTGCCAGTGTGAGTGTGCTGGTTGTGGCTAGTACGGATGAGTCCAGATAGATTGCCCTCCTCAGTAGTTGACTAACGAGTTTGGTAGTCTTGGGACGTTGCGAACTATGTTTGTATTTGGGAACTCCACCTGGCGTTACGGTGTATGATCCGTAACATGGTTTCCCGCACGTGCTTTATCGGTTGTGGCCGATAGGTATGGCAGCAAGTCACCTAGAAGTAATCACTAGAAGATGTAGAACACGAATAACCTGGTTGTGGCCAGGTGGTATGAATCAAAGGAAAGGAAATCATTTGGAATGATTGTGTTGTTTATATTGATATGTTGTATATGGGTATATATAATTGTATATGTTTTATCTGTTAAGCTCACCCTATCTGCTTGTGTTTGGCGATGATCGTATACGCGGTATACGTGAGCAGATGGTGTTGCAGATGGGTCTGGTGAGACGTAGAGCCGGAGCGGGGCTAGTCTTTGGGAGTTTCTCTCAGAGTTTTTACATTGTCGTTAAGATTTCAAATAATTTGTAATTATTGGTAATACTGAACTATTTGATAATTATAAGAGTAATTATGTTCTTGGATTTTGAGTTATTATTGAAGTAATAAAAGTTTGAAATTTCCCGCGTTCTTGAGAAATGGATTTATAATTAATGAGATTTTATTTTCTTATTTTATTTTATTATTTAAACTCGTAATATCCGGCAGGGATGTTACAGTTAATGGCATAGTGATGTAACTTGATCATGAGTTTGGTTTATGTTTGTTACTCAAATTTTCCCATATCATGCATTTATGTGTTTTGGAAATTTTTTGTTAATGGGTGGCAAACTTTGTTTTGTGTTTGTGTTTGTCTATTGGTGATTGTTGGTAATGGTTTACCTCATTTGAAATTTATTGCATATATGATAAGAACACATGGTGCTCATTCGGTTCAAGGAAAAAGCTCTACACAAGGTGCAAGAAGAAGACCTATTGTGTCTGCTCACAGAAGAACTCGTCAAGGTGATGTTGTGAAAGTTGATCCTTATGTTGTTGCACTAGGGACGGATGTTGTTGATGAGCAACACCATGTTGAGGAAGTGCGAGAGGAAAATAACACTAGCAAACCCAAGTTGAAAAGCAATACCTCACACTCACTCAAATAACCCATCACGTGTAAAAATACCTCATATGTTGTAAAAGTTCTAGTGTAATCACCATCAGCCACATTTCAGTCACGAGGAGAAACATGATGGAATCTTCCATATCAAATCTTTGATTTACTTCATCTGAGGTCCTAAAGCCTAAAGAATATCCTTCCATCTTTAATACAAAAATTATAGCCACCTAGAAATAACACAAAGTAATCAATACATTTTGTACATAATTTCACTACATAAAACATTTTCAGATTACATAATCCACGTGCATCGGATTATGAAATCTAGTTTAAATTACCGCATGAACTATCCGTATTACAAAATTCGGTGTACACAATTTTGGGGTGCATTAGAATTAAAAATCTGGTATACAACTTTGGATCCGAATCAACGAACCGAATTTTGAAATCCTAGAGATGAAATGTGAACCGAATCATATGCGTGAACATTTTTGTGGGTGTAGTTAACGAATTTCAGAATTTGGTGTACACCTCCAAATCCGAGAAAAACCTACCAGATTTCAAAATCCAATGTTTTACAGAATGAACAGTTGTATATTGGATTCTGAAATCCAGTAAGCAGATCCCAAAAAGTAGTAACCGAATTTTATAATGCGGTGCACTTCAAAACTCAAATTTCAGTATTCTCTAAACTATGTACTCTTAGGGATTACAACGGGTTGAACACGAATAATATCTACCTACAACAAAAAAATCACTCATTTACCCACAGGGTACTTATTTAAAGAATATCCACAGATCTTTTAAAACTCGCAAGTATCTGCATATATCCACAAATAGTTTAAAAAAAGACATTTTATGATTTTTTAAAATAAAATGTAAATAAAATTACAAAAGAAATATAATATAAAATAAAATTTAAATTTAATTTAAATTTAATTTAATCCAATAAAATATAAATTGAATTTTAATTTTTATTAAATTTAACTTAATAAAACATAAATAAAAGTTTAATTTTAATTTTTTTTGCAAATAATGATACTGACGGGTACCGATAATATTATACCTGCACCCTATCCTTTTATAAATGAATATTAAAATATCCGTTACTCGTTATATTATTGTAGTGGTTGTGACACCGGAAGTTCTACTGAATATCATGACTTATTTGCACATAACTTCTGGTTATTAGTCATGACATGATAATGTATCCGATCTTTAATTTTTAAAATGTTTTCTTGTGTTTCCATTTTATAAAAAGACTTAGCATTCTTAATTTTCACTCATTTTTTTTCCCCTGTGTATTATAATATTTACGACTGCAAGCTTTATAAACTTTGTTAGCTTGTGTTTATTCCTTGTTAGTTTTGTGTATTTTAAAGGTACTTTCAATCAAGTATATTGACAGACAATTGTAGTATAACCTATATATTTCAATATAGATAAAACCGTTTACTAAAGATACAATGGCCTCAATTCATTCTTTTTGGCTCTGGAATTAACATTTTGTTAAATTTGAAAAACAATGTTTTTTAGTGGGCAATACTATGTTTTTAACATCGTGATGACAATAATGTTTGTAGAAGTTTTATACTTGATATGCATTTCAAGAATGAAATGTATGTAACCAACAAAATTTAGTTGAAAGCTTATAAACTAGAAACTTAAATAATAAAAGAAGCATTGTAATTAACTTAGTCTAACACCTCTGCTCTTTTATGCTGTTACATTATTCTGTTATTAATTTATTTGCTGTATAATACATTGAATGTGAACTGTGCATCACTATGCTGTAGTTGTGTTGCTAATTACGACTCTATTATTTATTGTGATGTTTGTCCTGCTTGTGTAGTTCCATTTGAGACCATTCATAAGCTGACATCTCATAAATTCCAAACGCAGTTTAGACTATAATTTGTATATTTTCCCATTCAATAATTTGGAGATTCGAATGCAATGTGCAGAACCCGCATACTGAACTGTAAATAAATCACCTTCGATGTCACATTGCATGGAAACAACAACAACACTGATGATGACTCGCTTAGTGTTCAGAACAACACCATTAACCGCACGTCGCAAACGTGCTTATTCCACATGGCAAACCAATACTGCGAACCTTACGAGCATGTTCGGCAAATACGTGGACAAAACCAGCGTCTCTAGCTGGAACACCGTCATCGCTGACCTCGCTCGAAGCGGCGATTTCATGGAAGCTCTCAGCGCGTTTTCCTCCATGCGCAAGCTCTCTCTACATCCCAACCGCTCCTCCTTCCCCTGCGCCATCAAGGCCTGTGCCGCGCTCTCCGACCTCCGCGCTGGCACGCAGACCCACCAGCAGGCGTTCGCATTTGGTTTCGGCCATGACCTCTTCGTCTCCGCCGCGCTCGTCGATATGTACTCCAAATGCGGCTTCCCTGACCTCGCGCGCCACCTTTTCGACGAAATTCCCAGCCGAAACACCGTTTCGTGGACGTCCATGATTGCAGGCTACATCCGAAACGACCGTGCCCAGGAAGCCGTTTGGCTCTTTAAGGATCTGTTGGCTGAAGAGAGTGGGAGTGTGGAATCTGAGGATGAGGCTTTCGTGGATTCCATGCTTGTGGGGTGTGTTCTTTCGGCGTGTTCGCGGGTGGGGTGGAGGAGTGCGACTGAAGGGGTTCATGGATTGGTGGTCAAGAGGGGGTTTGAGGGGTGTGTGGGTGTTGGGAATACTTTGATGGATGCTTATGCCAAGTGTGGAGAGATGGGGGTGGCGAGGAAAGTGTTTGATGGAATGCATGAGAGTGATGTCTGCTCTTGGAACTCTATAATTTCTCAGTATGCGCAGAATGGGTTGTCAGATGAGGCTTTCTGTGTTTTTGCTGACATGGTGAAGAGTGAGAAGGTTAAATATAACGAGGTAACATTGTCTGCGGTGTTGTTGGCCTGCGCGAATTCAGGAGCTTTGCAGCTGGGAAAGTGCATACATGACCAGGTATGTTATTTAATGCATCGGTTCATCTGGTCTGTAGACACCGATTTACGTTTTGGTGGTTATTGAAAAACTCTATATTTTGGTTCCTACCTGATGAAATTGTTTATGCATTGGTCCTAACTGCTTGTTGAAGTTATCATGATGTTCGATGTTTTCTGAGTTTGCAATCATTTTATGACGAAATTATGTCGAAATTAGAGTTTGTAACTATTGTAACTGGCAAAGGACAGGGGCGGCAAATTTGTTGTAACTTTTTTTTTGGCTTAAATTCACTCTTGGTCTCCATAGTTTTATGAATGTGAAATTTTAGTTCTTATAAAAGTTTAATTTCACGTTCGATCTTTCAGTTTTTAAAATTGAACAATTTTTGACTATGATGAGTAAGAGTGGATTTATGCCTTTTTGTATAAACCAAAATTA
The DNA here is from genome assembly GCF_037176805.1 of Vigna unguiculata. Taxonomy (NCBI): domain Eukaryota; kingdom Viridiplantae; phylum Streptophyta; class Magnoliopsida; order Fabales; family Fabaceae; genus Vigna; species Vigna unguiculata. The sequence continues at coordinate 26,422,919 of NC_140792.1, read as the reverse complement.
TGAGTTTTTCTTCATTTAATAAGGACCAAAATTGAAACATGGCGTAAACTGTCCAAGTTTAGGTTCCTAATTTTAGTTTAACTTTGTTCCAATTTTTCGTCCTAATATTGTATTTATGTATGGAATAATTAGCGAGTGCCTAGATTTTTGTTAGTCTCACTAGCTCGTTTTCTTGTACTATAGGTTATAAAGATGGATTTGGAGAATAGTGTGGTTGTAGGTACATCTATAGTGGATATGTACTGCAAATGTGGGAGAGTTGAGATGGCTAGGAAGGCATTTGATCGCATGAAAATGAAGAATGTCAAGTCATGGACTGCTATGGTTGCTGGTTATGGAATGCATGGCCGTGCAAAAGAGGCTATGGAAGTCTTCTATCAGATGATAAGGTCTGGAGACAAGCCGAATTACATTACTTTTGTGTCAGTTTTAGCTGCATGCAGCCATGCTGGTTTGTTGAAAGAAGGCCGACATTGGTTTAATAGAATGAAAAGTGAATTTAATGTTGAACCTGGGATTGAGCATTATTCGTGCATGGTTGATCTTCTTGGGCGTGCTGGCTATCTTAATGAGGCTTATCGTTTGATCATGGAAATGAAGGTGAAACCTGATTTTATAATCTGGGGTTCCCTTCTTGGGGCTTGTAGGATTCATAAGAATGTAGAACTTGGGGAGATCTCTGCTAGAAAACTATTTCAGTTAGATCCGAGTAGTTGTGGGTACTATGTTCTACTCTCCAATATTTATGCTGATGCTGGGAGGTGGGATGAAGTTGAGAGGATGAGGATATTGATGAAGAGTCGTGGATTGCTTAAAACCCCTGGATTTAGTATAGTAGAGCTCAAAGGTAGGATACATGTATTCTTAGTTGGAGACAAAGAACATCCTCAACATGAGAAGATTTATGAGTACCTAGACAAGTTAAATGTCAAGCTGCAAGCACTTGGTTATATCCCAAATTTGACCTCAGTGCTTCATGATGTTGATGAGGAAGAGAAAGGAATGGTTCTAAGAGTTCATAGTGAGAAACTAGCTGTTTGCTTTGGACTCATGAATTCAGTTCCTGGGTCAGTGATCCATATCATAAAAAATCTTAGAATTTGTGGTGACTGCCACATTGCAATTAAATTTATTTCCAAAGCAGTAAATCGAGAAATTGTTGTCAGAGATTCTAAGCGTTTTCATCATTTTAAGGATGGTATGTGTTCATGTGGGGACTACTGGTGATAGCAATTGAAATAAAGGTAGCCAAAATCTATGGTGTAGGTTGTGCATTATTTATTCATCTTACTAGCCAGACATGGAGCTATGAAAGTACACATCTATCTTGAATACACTGTTTAATTTTATTTTGGAGTGAACAGCGGATCAATTAGATCCAGTTATTAGGACAATGGAAAAAAAAAAAGGCACTGGTCTTAGTGACTAATTCTCAGTTTGAATGTACAATGTTATAGTACACATGAGATTACCGTACAACCAACTGCAAATAACATATGATAAGTGTTTTTTACTACATGCCTCAAGACATGTAAAGTTGCATCTATAGTAGCATCGGCACAAGTGCTCCCTTAGTTACTAAAGGACAAAGTATATCATAACAATGTTCTGCAAGAATTATTTCTGAGTGTCGATTGCTTGCATAGAATACTAGATTTTGAAGAGCTTGCTTCCTGCTCTTGAAATCTGTGGTTGATCACATTCCGAATCAGCATTGGAGTGGGTTAAAGAAATCTGGAGGGCCCTGTTCTCAGTCTTCAAAGTTTCCACCTTTAGTCGAAGCCTCCTGATGGTTTCTCTCTTTTCATCATTTCTTTGGGCCAGCTCTACCAACTGGTGCAGATTGTCCTGTATAAGTTTTGTTTGATACATTAGTGTCGACCACAACTTGTCACATTTGAAATGGATCATTGGAGGATCTTCAGTTCTCTGATTTAATTCCGAATCGTCAATCTTCTTAAAAGCATCTTCAGTGGTTGAAAATTTTGTCATTCTGTCCTCCATTTGAATATCTCTACGTTCTAGTTTTAATTTCGTGCTGCATGTGCCTGCTGATAACAATTCATGGCATTCATCTCCTTGTTCGTTGAAAAGATCAAAACCAAGGATACTACGGTCAAATTTGATATTGGAGTGCTCCAAGGAACATTCATCTCCTTGGTTATTTGAGAGATCAAAACCAAGGTTCCTACGATCAAATTTGATACTGGAATGCTCCAACGAATATTTTGGTTGGTGGTTCCTGTCGTCCTTGAGATTTTTATCTTTCAATTTACCTGTTGCTCTATTATTGCAGATAGAACAAATGGTTTTTGATGTATCAGAAGATGATAAAGATCCAGATTGGAAGGTACCCTGAGAGGTTTTTAACTTCAGTTGGTTATATGCTATGGCTAACACACGGTAAGATTGGCCAAAATCTTCGAGCATCTCTATGAGATCTTCTCTCCATTCGCAATGCATGAGTTCTTTTGGAGAATTGTCACCATCTAAAATAGTCTTCATAGCATCCAATTTCTCATCCAAGTCTAAAAATTATTAAAATTCAGGTGTTTGTGAGTGTAATCTGGACCATAACTAGGTTAAGACCTTATGAATATTCCAATAATGTTTGTTTGACTTTGAGAAACTCCTACAAGCAATAAATAAGCCAGACGTCCCAGATTTTAAACCTGGAATTTTGGTTAAGAGGGATGTCCCTGTGAAGAAGGATAACGGATTTTGAGAGCTAAAAATGCCTAATTAGCAATTAGGAAACCTAATCAATATATAATAGAACTTGAATGTATTATTGCAAAAAAAGTTTCATTTATTTCTTTCCTCTCTACCACTGGCTATAATACTGCTCAAGTGTTATATCTCATTCAACACATTTTTTATGTACATTACTGCTTGATAAATAATGTGCAACATATATTTCAGGTGCTCTTATTGAACCTTTGATGACATTTTCTGAGTGGACAATTTTTAATGTAGTATGTGAAATCGACTTCAAACATGCCTTTTTTCTAGCCTTTGTTCATATCACACCCTCCCTCTTTCAGTTGTCAACTTCATTTTCTACAACTTTATAATATGCTTTCGATGCACATAGTGGAGTCAAAGAAAGCTAACAAGTTATTAAATTATGGAAATACTAGTTGCACATATATTTAGACTGCAAAATAGAACTTTTACACCTCAACAAACATGCATGTGTATGTGTAACTGTATGAGTATGAGTGACTAAGAAAGATAGAGAAAACCTGATATGGTTGTTTGAAGCCATTGAGACTGGTAGATAGGAGCAGAACTCCATAATTCAGGATCGTTATTCTCCATGATCAAATGTGTCTTCTTCAACTCAGAGCAAGATAATTTATTAGAGGAGAAACGGTGACAACAGGGTAAAGTGTAAGGAAACAAGTAAAGTAAAGAATTTGAAAAGGAAGATTTAGGCCATGGACTTTGTCTATTGCAGCTGACCAACGTTAAGCAGATTCTTTGACAAATTAGAATGCATCAGTGGCAGAGTTCTATAGTTTCCAATTTCCTATTCTAACTCAAAAAATTTTGGTTGACTTTTTATAAACCATTCGAATAATATTCATTTATTTAAAGTGCACGTTATTTTGTAATGACTATAATATTCACAGTTCAGCTGTGTTAGTTTGCAGCATAATAAAAAATGGAGTAATCTTTGGTCACAATTAATCGTACCTATTATTTAAAGAGAAATGATAGTAATTTATTTCAAGTTCTTTTAATAAAATAATAGACTTTGTGATAACTGTGTGAAATACAATAACATGCAATCCAAAATAATTATTTTAAAAATCATATAATATATTGAAATATTTATAAAATATTTATAGTCAAAATTAACTTTGTATATTTAATAAAAACTTTAATCATTTATCATGTTAAATTATTTAATAAATTAGTGTGATATTTTTACTATATAAATGTGTTGTAAAAACTAAAGTTTTAATTGTTATTGTAAACGAGTGAAAGTTGTGACAGTTAGTGGCGGATCTTGACGAAAAATATTGGGGGAGTCAAAATAATACATCAAATATTTATATATTTAATTATTATCACTAATAAAATAAAAATAAATACATAATTTAGTATAACAATAACTAAAAAAGAAATCACACATATCTAAAAAATTGTCAAAAGAAAATTCAATAGTAATCAAACCACACTTAAAATCCAATTATAAAAAACATAAAGTACAATTTTTTTTTCTATTTTCATAAAATAAAAAATTAATATACAAGAGGCTGATTAAATAAATGATTAAACTAATATTTTACTATCAAGTAAGACAAGAGAGAATGACCTTCTGTTAGTTTTGAAATAGTGAGTTTAGCCAAGAAGGGGGGGGGGGGGTGAATTGGCTTTATAAAACTTTTTCAGAAGCTTAAACCTCTTTTCAATTGAATCTAATGGACTGGAAAGTTTGGATGTAAATGCAGCAGACTAGTACACTTTCAGTCGATTAAAATATAAAACAACAGACTAAATTGTTCTTGATGCTATGAAACAGTCGATTAAAAATGCAATTCAATCGGCTAAATTATTGGAGAATTATGCAGAATGCGGAATTTGCGAATTCAACTCAAACAGCAATCCTTTACATACAAGACATGTCCCAATTAGTATTTATAACAAGTATAAAGTCTCATATTACACAAGAACGCATTAAATCACACCAAAGATCAGATTGCTTGGTTTTCTTGAGTTTTTAAAGAGTTTCAAAGAGATAGAGATGAGGGAAAAAAGATTGCACAGCTGTTTTTATACTGGTTCACTCAATCACAAAGCTACATCCAGTTTACCAGGACAACCTGAGCCCGGTTTCCACTATATTCAAAAGTTTTACAAATCACAAACCAAGATTTCACTTTTGAACACAAAACACACAAGATTTTTGACTCACACAAAAATCTAGAACCACAACCTACAAGAATCACACTTGCAGACCTGAAATCACATCAGGCAAACCATCCAGAGGCACAAGAACAACCAAACCTGATGGTGGCTGTCCCTAGCACACCATACATGTGTTCTTCAAGCTACTCACAAGCCAAAATGCCTCCAAAATCAACCAAGATCTTCAAACCACGAGTTCCAGCTGTGTATTGTAGAGAGAGAACGCTTCCCAGAGATGAATGACACGATTTGGTTTAGAAAAACTCAGATTCGCACCTCTGCTCGCGAAAACACAGCTTATATTATTTTGGTTTAAGTGAAATCAGTCGATTGAATTTTCCGTACAGTCAGCTGATTTCACCTAACTTAAGTGAAATCAGTCGATTGAAAAATAATTCAACTGACTAAATGCATTCATACCAGAAACTATATACAACAAACCTTTTAACCTGTTAAAACCCATTTTAACAGATTAAAAGAGACACACTAAGGCACACAAGACATCTAACCTATGTCATATAGCCTACCAACATTGTATAACACTAAACCATTACATTTAACATGTTATTTTCAGATTTAACACACTAAAACTAAATCTTCAAGTGGATCTTCATCAATCTTCATCAAACTTTATCAAACACTTAAGATCTTCATGCACATGGCTTTATCAATTCTTTGCTTCAAGCTTGCTTGTGCCAACACCTTCTTCTTTATTTCTTCAAGAATGGAAGAAAACCGCTGAAAGATGAGAGCAAAAATAATAGATCTTTTTCTCTTTAGAAACAAAAGAAGATAGGTGAGATCAATTTGTGAGAAACTAAGATATATAATGGAACTACAATTAAAATGCGGTTATAAAAAAAACACAGTATAATATTTTTTTCTTCTATGTTCATAAAATAAAAAATTAATATAAAACAGGCTCATTAAATAAATTATTAAACTAATATTTCACTATCAATTGAGACCAAAAAATTACCTTCTTTTTTCTTCCCTCGAGTATGGAAGAGAACAGGGGAGAAATAAGAGCAAAAATGATAGATCTTTTTCTCTTCAAAAACAAAAGAAAACAACTGAGAATGAGATATGAGAACAATTTGTGAGAAACTCAAGACATATAATGGAACCACAATTAAGATTCGGTTATAAAAAACACACAGTACAATATTTGTTTCTTCTATATTCATGAAATAAACAATTAATATAAAATAGGATCATTAAATAAATTATTTAACTAATATTTCACTTTCAATTGAGACCAAAGAATTACCTTATTCTTTTCTCCCATGAGAATGGAAGAGGACATAGGAGAAATAAGAGCAAAAATAATATATCTTTTTCTTTTCAAAAACAAGAAAAATCAGGTGAGAATGAAATATGAGAACAATTTGTGAGAAACTCAAACCATAATAAATAAAAAAATAAAAAAATATCTTGATAAATCTTTTTATTCTTTATTTTTATTATGTTTAATTTTATATTTTATTATTTATTAACATTAATTATTATGTTTATAAAAGAAATAAAATATTTGATTTAATTATAATATATTTTTTAATATCTATAATATAAAAAAAATTAAAATTTTGGGGGGGCCATGGCCCCTCCCTACCCTAACAATGCTCCGCCACTGACAGTCGTTTTGTTTTGACCATCATTGTTGCAGTGATTTTAATTTGGTATTTACAACAATGATTCGACCATTGTGGTCATCTCAAACCCTTTCTTTAACTATAAATAGATGTCTTACGCTTCCTCCAAACACACACCTTTAGGCTCATAATTCTTCTCCTCTCTTTTTTCAATTCTCCCACTCTTTTTTATTATATGTTCTCTTTATTTGAGATCTTGAGTTTATTGATACTGTGTAAATAATTTATCTTGTTAGATTATGATTAGAGATGGCAAATAAATTCGTCCCCATGGGTATTGCCCGAACTCGTCCCCGTTTTGACAGAAAATCCCCGCATTGATTGGGTATGGGCATGGATATGGGAAATCCCCGACTTTTTCAATTAGGTATAGGGATGGAGATGGGCATGGGGATGTACATATCCCCGCCATAATACATGTCCCCGCCATATCTCCATCCTCGTTTAAATTATTAAAATATTCACAATTAATTAAGTAACCCTGTATTATATATATATATATATATATGTACTTTATATCTTTTATTTCTTCTAATTATTTGGTTTGTCATGAACCTCATTCACATCTCCAATATATTTTTTATCTTATCATAACCTTTATGTAATTATGTAAAAATGATGTATCTCAATTAAAACAATTTTATGTCTAACATTTGAATATTTATATTATTTTTTAATATTTTTATTTATTGTATATTTTCCTTTAATGTTTAATACTCTCAATTTAACTATTTAATAGCATAAACATTTCATTTACTAGGTAATATAAAAGAAATTTTTTTACTTATTGTTATTAATTTTTGTTTCATTTGAAGAACTTTTTTGTTTCGCTACAACAATTTTTGTTATTTCTTAACCATTGTATATGTTGATATTTGAAAAGTTTTCTTAGATCTCTAAGATATTTTTCATCTTATCATACTCTTAATTATACATTTGTTTTCCTTTGTGCGATTCCTTTCAATAGTCTCCAAATTATTTATAAGACACACATTTGTTAATCTTTTAATACTTTATTTTTTTTTTTATTTTCGTCATGTAGAATACTATTTCGATAAATTTTATCTAATTATTTTTTATTTTCTAACTCATTACAATCATACTTTAATTTTTTCACTATAATTGTATATATTAATTTTTATTTACTACAATATAAAAATTTAATGTAATTGCCATGAATATTTTTTTATCACCATTCAACATATACTGCGTTCAAATAATACAAGATATATGTTAAAATTTTATTATTATATTTATTATTTGTTCTTTGCGTCATTTTGATCAAGTGATGTATTATAACTTTTATTAGTGTATAAAAATAGATTCATTATAATTTAAAAAATTGAAGTAAACAAACATTTAAAATATTTTTTAATTTGAATATTTTTTTTCTTTTATATTTTTAAAAAATATTTTTAAATTTTATTAACTAGGTTTCACTAATGTTTGCAAATTTAATAAATGTTTTGGTTCTCATGAAATTTTATTTGGTATTTTAATCTAAAATGTAAACAATTATAATTTATTTCAAAGTATTTGATATCGAAGAAACAACCATCCTCATAATATTGAATATTTGATAATTTTATGTTTTCTTTACCGTAATTTTTTATTATTTTATAAAAATTAATTAAAATTAGTATAAAGTAGTAAGAAAATGGGTAGGGGTATGGCTACGAGATTATACCCATTACCTAGTGGGGATGGGGATGAGACAAAAATTTGATACCCGTTGAGTTTGGGTACGAGGATGTGGATGAATTTTTTTTACGGGGATGGGTATGGGATAGTGAAACCCGTCCCCGTCCCGCCCTGTTGTCATCCCTAATTATGATATTCTCGGAATATCCAAGATGTTTCTGTTGTACCTTGGGGGATTTGCGCATACATATTTTGATAAATCCTTAAGGGCAATGACCATTCTTGTCTCATAAATCCTTCTAATTTATGTTTTATGCAGAATATACAACAATCTTAAGGATCTAATTTGTGCACAGTGCAACTACAAGGAGTGCATGCTGCAAAAATAATCATGACGAGAGTGCATTAGGGACAAAATCACGTAAATGGGGAAGACCAAAGTGGAAAAAGAAAAAAGGGCCGAATCTAAAATATGAGAGACTGCTGCAATAAAAGAATGAAGTCCAAAGGCGTGGAGTTTTGACAATAGAAGGAAATGCCTCTGCTCATCTAAATTATAAATCTTCACTCCCTTCATAAAATGGACTCTTTTCACCTTGTGTTTTCTCCATTCTATGTCTCCTTGTGGCACATTTTAACCTTCATTTTTTTATTCCGAGTAGCGCTAAAGGAAAGATGCCCGGATGGAATACTGATCAAGAAAAATTGAGAAGAAAAAAATTGTTTGCATCGTTTATAACACGATTTGAAACTAGAAGCGATTCGTCGATGGTAAACTTTTGGGAGGCGCCGACAGCCGTGACCTTGTTGGAGATTGTGTGAAATGGTGTGGAAGCACAAGATGGCTACGACGGTTGGCGCGGTGTTCCCCTTCGAAGGGGACCCACTCAGTCCAACGAGGGTTTGGCAACGACAATGGCTCTAGTTGTAATGGCCCCAGTATCACTAAAGTGATTGTGGTGCGAACGACAACGGTTGTCGGTAGAGGTGCATTGTGGTGGTCATCATGTTGTTTGTTCCTACAAGAAAGAAGAGAAGGAATGATGTGAACCCACAGCTCGAGCACAACGATGGGTCACATGTGGTGAACACAAGCCTCCTCAGCTATGCTAGAGGGACTGCATGTATTTTCATGACACCATTGTTGTGGAAACGTTCATAGTTTTTAGCGATAAGAAGGTGATGTTCTTCTCGCAACTGACTTTCTTGTTTCAATGACAGAGAAAAGGAGAGGAGAATATTTCTCATGGAATTGAAGAAAGAAGAATAAAACATTTAGGGCTTCTTTTATTTTATTCCTGTTAGCACAAATAGCATTGTTGCTTTGGTGCTTAAAGATTTGACGAAGATTAGATGAAGCTTTGATGAAGATACGGGAAGCCATTGTCTTGGAACCATGCTTACATTGATGAAGATATGAAGATTTGATGTTACTTATGTTGATCAAGCCTTGTATGTGTGCCCTCTATCTAGTTTCATCATGGGGAAAAAAGCTTGAAGATTGTAATTCATTTTGTAGACCATTTTGCATTAATTAGATGTATAGGGTCTTTGTTGTGTCCTTTTTAATCTGTTGAAATGTTTTTCAACCAATTAAAAGATGTCTTTTAATATGTTGAATGGACTTTAATGTTAGCTGTTGGTTGAGGTCGTACCCGACCAAATAGAACATGTAAATGCACAGGAATTAACCCAAGATCGTCTCCCAATGACCATTGTTTTCATTCAAAGGTTCTAGATTCAACAAGATGGTTTGGCAGATTCAGTTTTAAACACAAAATTGACAAAATTTAATTGCAAAACTTAATTAAACAAAATTCAAAACGTATTGATTCCTTGATTTAACTGAAATTTCACCAATCACAGATTCCACAATTAATTGTTCTATCCAATTTGTTCCCATGAAACCCGAAATTAAGCGATAATTAACACGAGTTACATATGCCATTAAGTCAAGCATACTTCAAGCAATTGACACCTACAAATTAAGCATACTATGAACGACCCACACTCATTAAGCATGATTATAAGTCGCTTTAGGTGGACAAACATGAAATTAAGATTAAGCATCCATCAATTTCGTATTTTACCTTGAAAACACAACTTGAAGAAGGGCAAACCATAACAAAAATTCAAAACGAACAACAACCTCATGGTTTCATTTCAATTTCGTCAAGGAATCAATACCAAAAGTTTAGCTAGACATAGCATTCAAAAAAATAATTTAAAGAGAAACGAAATTGCATTAAAAAAGTAGAAAAAAAGTGAACAAACACAAATTTTTATTGAAGGGGACAAAAACCCTAAGTTGGGTGGTGCTTCAATGGTCTCAAATCACCAAAAATGAAAAAACCCTAAGTGGTGTTGTCCTTAGAATGTTAAAACTGAATTGAGAAGAAAAGAGTGCGCTGCTACTCTAAGGAAACCCTAAAAAAACATGGTCACATCACCACAGTTGCTTGTAATTACAAAACTGTCATTATGCCACTTAGAATTACAAAAATGCCACTATGGGCTAAAAAATGGTGACCTAGTGACGTAGACAAACTAAATGACATGACACAGACGTGACAATGATGTGGAAACACTATCTTCATCTTAAGATTAATGTCCAAGCTCCAAAATTTTGCTCCACAAAATACCTAAAAACAATTAGAAACAAAAATTAGACCAATTAATGCCAAATTACTCAAAATTCGGAATAATGGCCCAATGAAGCCCAATTGAGGAAAATGCACTAACAAAAGACAATTAAGCACTAAACAACCCTCAAGATGGGCACAAAAAGGCAATGAAATAAGGGCAAATAATGACTCATCAGTTGCAGTAGTTCTAACCAATGCTTATTGAATTAGTTGATTTATTTTTTAATCGACTGATTTCACTTAAGTGAAATAAACTGATTGATTTGAAAATCAACCTGTTGAATTTTGTAACAATTTGACTATTAAAGTTGTATTTTTCGAAAGAGAGGTACGAAGGACATTTTTTAGCGCGAAACCATTTTGGAAACTTGGGAAATCTCTCTCTTTCATGGTCATACAATTGTAGCTTGTGAAGATTGATCTTGGATCAATTCTTGGAGCTTTTTTGCTTGGTGTTTGAAGCTTGAAGAAGGTAGTTGTGGTAGGTAGGGTTGTACTACCGCTGAGGTTTGATCTTTCTCAAGCTTTGTGTGGGTGCCTGGTGGTTTTCTAGGCTTACAAGGGGTGTCTTGCTATGCTGGTGTGATTCTTGTGTGATCTAAGAGTCTTGTGTGCGTTTTTTCATATTTTGAAAGTGTAAGGGTGTAAACTTTGTAAATCTTTTGAAATAGTACAAAGTCAGACTCGGATTGCCTTGACAAACTAGATGTAGCTCAAGTTTGAGAGAACCAGTATAAAAATCTTGTGCATCACCCTTTTCTCTAACCATTCTCTCTTGCATAATCATTTAAAGTTTAAAGAATTGGATCTAAACCATCTTTTTAACATTCTTGAGTGTTTTGGCATTATCTGTAGCATTGATCATGTTTGTATAACTCATGGGAACCTGTCTTGACTGATCTTGTACATTGATCTTGCTTTAAATCATGAATCTGCATTTATGCATTTTTCCTAGTATTTTAGTCGAATGTTTTTCTGATTCAACCGATTGATTATATTAGTACTGCATTTGTGTAACAAAATCGATCGACTAACTCTGTTTTTGATCGGTTGAATGTGTACAGTCCAAAGGTGTTTGCATCCTTACTTGCTGGTTGGGTTGATTCAATTAAAGATAGTTTTTAGCCTTTAAAGATTGCTTAAATTTTTAACTAGCCAATTCAACCCCCTTTTCTTGGCATTTCAACCATTTCAAGACTTATAATTCCTATTTTGGAATAATAAGATGAAGTTGGGCTCTTGTGGATCTTACTTCGTCCACCCCTCTATTTAATTTCAACTCCTCCTCTTTATGAGGAAAAAAACACATGGAAGAATGGAAAATAGAGTGGGAATAGATCGAGAGCTTGTCTTGAAGGATGAAGCTAACATGGTGAATGATGCAGCGAACCATTATAAGGTACTTGAGTAGTTTCGTGTACTCCCTATATTCCGATCATATGAGCATGGCCACGTATTTGTCCATTTACCAATCTTAAATATTTAACATTGTGGAGATGAGAGTAATATTACTCATTCAATTGGAGGAAAATTTTAAAAATTTATCATTTGAGAAAATATAATCCCATTTTTAAAAGAAAATAAATTATTGTGATGACTTTTCACCTAATGATATTTATAGAGAATATATCATTATATATTTATATGTGGATGACATGCTAATCATGGATATATGCAATGAGATAATACCTAGAACAAGTTGCTTCTAGGATTTAACATTAAAATATAAGTTCTACGTGAAGCCAATGTGATTTTAAAAGTTAAAATCATAAGGAAGGGAGTATCCTAAAACAATATATGAGAATACTTACGAGTGAATATCTATTATCATTCCATTTTTCATTATTTTTCCTTTCTAAAAGTTTAGTTTTAGTTTAAATAAGTATTTGTATGTTTTTAATTAACTAGTTTTTATTACTTGCTTAGGAAAATTTAGTTTTCAATAAAATGTGGTAAATATGTTGGTTTTAATAGTATTTTGTTGCATTTTAGTTCTCTTCTTTTTAAGACTTCTTTTTTAGAATAAATTAGTTTTTAGGAGGCCCTTTCTTTTTGTTGTTCTTAGGTTTCAAACCCTTGACTCTATTTTTTTTCTTCTTTGCAGAACAGTCCCTACTTGAACCAGCCTCTCACTAATCAAAACAGATAGCTCAACCCAACAACAAACAAGCAAAACACACAACTCAATTAAGCATCCCTGCACTACACGAGCCAAATGGAAGATTATACGCGAATATGATACATGAGATCCTGGTCCGAGAGAATGGAGCCAACACTAATCGTGATGGATGGAGATGATTTGAACATCAAATTGGACTGAAAGCGTGGTTGATTCATGATGAACGAAGAATGAGAAGTCAAGCTGATCAAGGGCAAGGAAAAAGGGTTTTGAGATTGGCGATTTTGGATTCGAGAGCAAGGAGATAAGGTTAGGTTTTTCATGTTCTTTTCAGTTTTTCTTTTGGGGTTCAAAAGGGCAAATTTAGGTTTTTGTGAATGAGATCTAGAGACTGTGCATGAGAAACTTTTGTGGTGAGAGCTAGGGTTCGAGGTCCTTACGCGAGGGAGAGAAAGTGCACTATAAGAGGGTTTTCCATATTTGATGAGCACAAAGTGGCCTTCAGATATTGGATTTTTCCTTAGTATGTGAATAGTTCAATTTGGTTGATCGTGAGCATAAAGTGGTTGGGATTGCTAAGTGAGCTCCCTTTCACCATTTTAATTTTAGCATTTCTCTTGAACTCGTGTAATCCTCTTTCGATTTTGCCATGAAAGAAACCGTTCAAATTTCATTTTTGATTATCAATTTATGTTTCTACTACTTTACTCTTGCTTGAATTTTTATGTTTTAGCCTTAAATTTCTGATGCTTTTAAATTCCTTTAGTGCTTTCTAGTTTTCATTTCAGTTCTTGTTTCCGAGTCATTGATTTGATCTTGGGTAAGATCTACACACATCAATGGTTCCTTTTAGGGACTATGTGACCCCAAAGTGGGCACACATTATCAAGATGTCTTCTTGAGTGTAGAGAAATCCTTGTCCATTCACTACACTGGATTTCAATTTTAAGTTTACTCCATTGTATTAAGATTTTGCACCTATTTTACTTTTCTTGTCTACTTTAAATTCTTGTAGTAAATAGTTTATAGTCATATTTTCTTATTAGTGATTTTGGGAGGAAATTTCATTTTCATGCATAGTTAATTTGTGCATCTACATTAGTCTTATTCCTTTTAAATCAAAAGGTTGTCACTTGGATTTTGAGTGCTACCACTTTTGGTTTTACTAGTCATATTAATATTACAACTCTATTGTATTTCATGTGGTGCATATTCCATTCCGACTGGGCATTCTACGTGCATCTGAAATCCTTCATCACCATCTTACATCCATTCATTCATCTATGTTTTAACCTAATTTAGAGTATCTTTGCATCCACACACGTTCCACCTTTAAAGCTCTGTAGTGAATCAATTCTGATGTGAATTTGGGCTATAATTCTATTGTTGTTATATGTTGATTCACTATTGTCACACACTTGCATCTACATAAGTAACTCATGCCACATTTGCATTGCACAAGGATATGAACCTGTTTGCTTAAGTTATTTTGGAAGTTCAAATCTGTCTAGAGAACTTGAATTACATTTGGTGGTTGTTGATGCTTGAGAATTTAGTCTTCTCATTTGGAATGTATTTTTGTACTCAATCTCTCTTTTATGAATATGCATGACTAATTATTTATTGCCACTGCCACGTATTGACCATTGCTGTCACAGATGGGTTTAATGTTGCAATTTAGTTTCATGCATGCTTTTAGCTAATTCCACATGTGTTTGTCTTACATTTGATAAAAGAAACTTCGAATCTGCATATGCATTTTTCTTGCTATATTTTGGAATCATTTTGAGTAGCATTATGTATGAACATCTCCTGATTCACTGCTATCACAAAGCAAGTTCTGTTGTTGTATTATGCTGAAATCAATATTGTCATACTTCTTGGATTTTTGTTCTGTTTTATTTTATTGTCACCGATTGGTCTTTATTGATTCATCATCATGCTAGGTTCATATAAACCATTTGTGCACCCACGTTCTTTTACTATCACAGATCCAATTAGTGTTGCATTCATGGTGCTCTCATTCACTTTCATACTAGAATGCTTTATATTATTTCAACTTGCATTTTCATAAACTTTTCATGCCTTAAGCATTCATCTAGACACTTCTTCATTCAACATTTTAGTCAATTCACCATCCCTTATTCCATTAGAATTTACCCATGCATTGCATTCATGACATACGTACATTCATGCATTTAGTTTAGTTGTTAATTGAATAAAAATTTAGCACTTTCATTTAGTTTCTTTTCTTTATTTTATTCCTTTTTCCCCCACTTGTTTTCTTTTATTCCATTTTTAGCAAGATTTAATTATACAAGCTATGCTCGATATGGACCATTTCCTTGGATTTGATTTTGAGTGATTTTCCCTATACTTCGTTAGGGGGAATAATTTAGGTTTTGTTTAACTCTAAGCGCGACACTATAAAATTGAGTTAACAATATCCCTTATGATGCTAACTTTGAATTAAAGAAAAATATAGGAGACTTATTTTTCTCAACCTCAGTATGCCTAAATATTTGGGAGCTTACTATTTTAATGCATTTCTAAACCAGATATTGCTTATGCAGTAGGTAGATTGAGAAGATACACTTAATATTCTAATTAGGAATACTGAGACTTATGAGATATTTAAGAGATTTAATGGATTATGCCATTGAATATAGTGGATTTCCCGCTATATTAGAAGTGTACAATGATGCTACCTGGATCTCTAATTCAGACAAGACAAAATTCACTAGTGATTATGTATTCACATTGGGAGTAGTGTGATTACATGGAGATAATCTAGGCAAACATTATTGCTAGATCAGTAATGAAATATGAGTTTATTGCTCTTGAAATGATTGGTAGTAAAGTTGAGTAGTTGACGAACTTCTTAACTAACATTCCACTAGGAATGAAATGTGTTAATACATTGTGATTGTGAATCAACAATAACTATAACTAAAGAGTGGAACTATTTCCATTTACTGTGTGAAGTCAGAATGGATTTAGCAAATCCTCTAACAAAACCCTAAGAAGAAATACGATATTAGAAACATCGAAGGGAATGAGAATTGAGCCACTTGCAAACAAACAAGTGATGATAACCCAACCTTTATGATTAGAGATCCCATGAATAAGGTTCATATGGATAAAACAAGTCACTTGTTGGTTCTGATAACACTAAATTGAGTTAAAATCAATTTTTTCCATTCTTATGATGTGTGTGAAAGTGCTAGAGATTGCACTATTGAGAGGTTAAACTTTGTAATTAAAATTCTATATGGATAAGAATTTTAGGTGAAACAAAGTTTTAATGATTTTCATATCCCTTACGGATGTTGTGTGATTTGTAGCATACACTTGATGAAATAACCTATATGAATGTCGAGTGGGCCTGCTTGTATGAGATCTTGACATGATCTCTAGAGCACTCATGAATATCAGGCACACACATGACCTAACAAGTGCAACACAGTGATAACAACAAGAATTGTGAGGGTGTATTGTGAGATAAACCACTAACTCACACTAATTATTTCATGACCTTCTCACCTTTCTCTATCGTCACCACTTGGCTCTTAATGTAGCAATAAACAAGGAGTGTGTTTAATTGATTAACACGTGCTATAATTGATTATTACATAGAGACGTTCTAACTATTTTTTAAATTTTAGTTAAAATAATCAATTATCACCTTGTAATAATCGATTAAATGCAACAATATTAGTTTTAAATAAATGTTTTAGGAGTAGTATAGGTCTTGGCATGGACACATATTGACTAAGAAGAGTATTTTTCTTTTTTTCTTTTCATAACTCTTCATCAATCTTTGTTTACTTAAGCTTGGGAGGTTATTGTATAATATGCACTAAATCACTCAACAAACGAATGCCATATGCTTGACCACTCGACTACCAAAATGCACCTTGATATTTGACCAAGGCATATCTGTCTACTTATGAGACCGACGACATATTAGATGTACACTAGATCAAATCCCACTTTCTAGCTAATCATAAAACACCTCACTAAAATAGCTAATAACCCTCCATTTGTACAAAATCTAGCCACTAATCAAAGTTATTGAACTGATAATCAATTATTAAGTCACCCATTATAAGTTAGGTCACAAGAGATTTGGACCTATACAAAGCCCATAGGTAAAAAGCTAACCCCATAATAGTATAAATAATGCATAACCTCCATAGGTAAGGGACACATTTTATTGCATACTAATTGTTGGGTTGCATACAACTTAACTTAAGCATTGAAGTGTCTTTTGTAAGATCTCAATCACTCAAATATATTAAGATACACATTAAATGTAAACTTATCAATTCACATAAAGATCCGAATAGAAGATTAGATTAGTCTTAGGTTTTAAAGGTCTTATTTACTCTTATAAAAATACATGGAATAATAAAGTAAAGGTTTAATAGGTTTTTTGGTCACAATATTGGTGAGGTTTATTCAATGTGATCCCTTAATTTTTTTTTTTTGTTTGTTCTCAATTCAATCTCTATTTTATTTAAAAGGAGTCAATGTGGTTCATTCCATTAAATTGGTGTTGACAATGTTTAGAGGTTGATAACATGGCAATGTGAATGACAAAGTGACAATTCTAACCTCATTCATTGTATTGTTTTATTCCCAAGTTTACTTACCAACCAGAAACTCTATATTCCTAGCTAAAATTTTTTTCCTTTTCCCTCCCTTCATTTCCTTACCAGAATACCTAAATCACGGATCTCAAATAATTGTATTTTTTGTCCATGGTTAATGTAGTTCTAATGTCTTGGGTTGTGCCTTATTTTCTTTTTTTGGGTTCTGGGTTTATGGGGTTGGCATTGAGATTTAAGCCTAGTTTGTGAAAGACATTTGGTTTTACAGTAACTTTCTATTGACCCAACTTGGAGACTCTCTTGGCCACAAAAATAATAGTAGGAACAATCATGTTAGCACACACTTGCTTCTTGTTATTCTTGACAAATGTGACGACTTTGCATTAACAAGTAGTTGGGAACAAAAAATCCATGTGATGGGGTGATGAGGCTTAACTTCAACAACTCCTCTTACCTTGGCCTAATTTACAACGCTATGTGATTCTTTCCATTTGCTTTATTATCCTTCTTATGGTTTTGTACCCGTATTATTATTTAATCTCTGACTTGTTATTAAATTATTGCTTTTAAAATTATTGATTATTCTCTTGGTCTTGAAAATGAAATCAAAGTATGACAAAATATGGACAAAAAGTTTACTTTTTCCTTTACTTTCTCTCTCTCGACGAAGAATAAGTTTTCTGTACTAAAGAGGTAAATAAAAGTCATTGAATTGTCTTTTTTGCAAATTTATGTAATATATTTTTTAGATCTATTTTTTAGATTTTTTTTTTTATAAATGTTTTTTGTTTAATTTGGATAAGAATTTTATTGTTTTACTAATTTGCAAGATGTTGTTGAAAAGTCTAATCTCCAATCTCTATAAGTTCACTCTCCTCGACCATTTTTTCAATAACAAATTTTGCAAACTTGAAGTTCCAATTAACCAATTCATAGGCCACATTGAATAAACACATGTTGTGTTAGATAATTCTATAAATAAAAAGTTTACTTGAATATTTACACTGACTTTGGACGATGTTAACACCAATTTAATCATAGAATCACATTAACTTCTTTTAAATAAAATGAAAATTAAATTAAAAATAAAAAACCTAAAATATAGTATTAAATAAACCATAAATATTAAAATAAAGAAGTCTATTAAATCTAAAATACACCATTATATTTTAAATTTATGTATCATATTTTCTTTTTCTAATTGAATGAAAGATTTGAGAACTTTTTCTATCTAAAATGTTAATGAAAATATAAGAATGGAAAGGTTGATGATTCCAAAAGTATGACGAAAGAATATCCCACCACCGTCCCTTTTCGCCCGTCCCTCTTGACTATACATGCAACAACAAATACCATTCATTATTCTTTTAATTACGTGCGCACCACATTCAAATGCCTAATTCAAATGACCATATTCCTATGAAAAATAAAATCTTAGACTATGCTTATGGAAGAGAACCTGGCCATGGTATATTGCTTTCGCACACAAGGTAAGTATATAACTTTGTTTTTATTCAAATTTAAAAATATTAAAATTAAATTTTATCAATGTAATTTAAAATAATCATTAAAATATATAAAGAGATTAAATGATATAGTTATGAATTATAGTAATTATTACACCTTCAATATCTTTCAATTGCATAAATGATATAGTTATGAATTATAGTAATTATTACACCTTCAATATCTTTCAATTGCATAATTTATTGTTGAATTAACAATTCCTATCACCTTCATCATGACTAAAAAGAATTATCAATATAAAATTATTTAATATTCCATCTATACCCATTAAAATTGATATAGTATACAATTATTAAAATACATATAAATATGGACTATTTGATTACATTTTTTAAAAATTAATGTAATATGTAATTACAAAGTATGAAATTATATTATGTAAATATGAACTATTTGATTTTTTTTTTTCTAAAAGTAATTTAATATAACTATAAAATAAAAAAATTATATTCTATCAGAAGTTATTTAATTTGTTAGAGTTAGAGTAGCTTCACACGGTAAATATATAATTTTGTTTTGATTAAATTTTAAAATATTTAAATTAAATTTTATAAATGTAAATTTAAAATAATCATTAAGACTTATGGAACTCAAATATATATTAATCTAAATTGTGATTTTAATAATACAATTTATTAAAGTAAATGTATTGAATTATAATATGTAGGGGGAAAAATACATGATTATTCAATCACAAACTATCATATATAATAATATGTTTATACTTATTGAATAATAATATAACAAATACACTGAAAATCAAACTCAATCTAAATACGGATGGACTTATATTCATGTCATTATAAATAAATTGATCTCATTTTATTTTTCAAATCATTTAAATTATTTATATTTTAAAATAACATTATGTAAATATTAAATTATATAAATAGTTCTTTTATTTTTTAAATCTTGTTTTATCTAGTCCTTTATTTTTAAAATAATTAATTTAATCATTTAACATTCCAAATTTGTAATATACAATTACTCTTTTTATACAATGTTTAACATTACTACTATTAAATGATTTGAGTAATTTCATATACACTTTATGAATAACCAAATATTATGATAGATGCAAAATGGTTAATCCAAAATACATTTGGCTCAAAGATTAGCATATCTAAGGTTTCATTTAACATTTTTTGTTTGATAAATCTAAGAACTTAGATAAATTGAAACTTCGTATAATAATGACTCTCATCTCACTTTTTCATTTCGTGAAATTTTATAGAATCGTCAAATCCTAAGAGACAATTAAGAGTTGTGAAAGTACAATCATTACCAATTTTTTTATAGATATGATCACAATTAGATGGATATTTGCAACCTAGAAAGAAAAGAACACCTAGCCTAAAAAAAAAGAAAGAAATGTTACGGTACAGAAATGAAACTAAAATCTTCAAATATTCAAGTAAGAGTAGATAATTATCATTTCGTATATTTATATTGTTTCCGATATATTTTTTCTTGTTGAGTTATGTGTTTCTAATCTCATTATTCTATACTAACATAAACACATGCGGTATCGTGCTTGTGTATGCATTTTTCAAATATGTGTGATATTATAATATTGTAATGTTATTAAGTTAATATATAAACTAAAATTATATTTATTAAAAATAAAATAAAATATATGAGAACAAATGAAAAAATAACCATTGATAAATAAATAAGAAGAGAAGAAGCAAAGATAGCCGATTTTATAAAAAGCTTGTAAAAGTAACAGTCAATTTTTAAAAATTTAATAAACTATTATATTTAAAGGGTAAAATTAGTATTTTGATTTATCTAGCGAAAACTGTAACGTCCCATTTAATTTATAAATGCAATTAAAGGAAACGCCACACATAAGATAGCATAACAACGCAGTCCTGGGGTTCCCAACATCACCCCTACAAAACTAGGCACACCACGATGCCAAAAAGCAGGATAGCTGAATACGAATACAACTTAGAGTGTAGCGTAGAAATACAGAAGGAGATACATGGGCCATAACCCTAAATAAAACACAAGGAAAACTCCAGCCCAAATGGCTAAGCAGCGGAATCACCATTCGCCTGTTGACCATGAGAACCTCGCCCATCTGCTCCCATCAACCAAATTGATGATCATCGCAAGAGAGAACAGCCACATACATCATAACCATGCAATAAAACGGGTAAGCTAGAGCCAACAACATATTCATCATGCAGTCAAATATATTTTTCCTCATCTCATAACCACATAGCAACCACACATGTTATGACTCTTCATCCAATACACTACGACTCGACTCGACTCATCCGGATACGTATAACTTGGTCGGATTCAGCGGACGCTCGCACTTGTGGTGAATACTCCTGCTCGACTCTGAGCTGCTCATCTCCGAGCTATGTGTTACAAGTGTTACGATGAATCATATCTCCCTCACCACAAGGTTAGCCCTTAATGAATTTCAGGTCTCCTGCTACTCTCACCACAGGAGTCAGTCTGCTCTAAGTGAGACTAACTGGCCCCTTAGAGTGTCAGGATGCAGTCCTTACCTTGAATCCTTACCTAGTTATACAGATGGGGCACCACCATGGGCACCCACTAACAGGGGCCATGGAATTACGTCCCGACCACTGAAGCGCAACCCCAGAGGTCTCACGTAGAGACCTCAAGGAATTTACACGCTGACACGGACTAACAGTCAAAAATCAGCAATAAGAGAATATTGAATTATATTTTTCAATTCCATAACAACCCTTGAAGTTTAATCCTCATATCAATCACATCTCAAATCCATACCTCCGATCATCACCACCCCAATGAGTCTGGGGCCTAGTCTCATGTCAATATCATGTTCCTTTAATTTCAAACCACACATTCATTTCTCACGTTAAGCCTCATACCAACCCATTCATCCACAATTCATGAATCATGCCAAAAATATACTTCATGTTCCATTACATACATGTTCATCATCATACAATCATACTCAACCAACATGGATCACTCGAGAAGCATTAAACATCCAAATCACAGCACTGTCTCGCCCAGCATCTCGCTCAGGCTGAGGGGTCTCGCTCAGGCGAGACGTGCTCGCTCAGGCGAGCCTCGCCCTCGCCTAGGCGAGAGCGCCAAAAACTAGGGCATGGGCAACACGGGATCTCGCTTAAGCGAGATCCCTCTCGCTTGGGCGAGTTGCCTGCTCGCTCAAAAATTGAGCGAGCCGCCTGGGCGACTTTTCACGCAAAAAAACTTAGGCGAGCTCCCTGTTTCATCTCGCCTAGGCGAGATGGACTCGCTTGGGCGAGATTAACAGGTCTCGCCACTGTTCTTCGCTGTACCGCCATGTTTTCTGGCCAAACAACACATACAAAGCGTTTCACACATCAAAACGACAGATTCCAACCATACAATGTAACAACCAACACAAAAACAGTTCTAAAAGAGTCGAAACTAGAACCCTAACTTCCCGTACCTGGAAATAGGTTCGTACAGGACCTTCGACGCGTAACCAAGGAGCACAGCAGCTCTAGGGCCCAATTCGCAACTGGAACAGTGGGTAAAACGAGTTATAAAAGAGTCTCCACTGTTACTGTGAAAGCTATACAAAACAGAGGCGGTAAGGGTTAAGGGTACTTACGTGAGCAGAACAATGGCCAAGCTAAACGTAAATCTGAAGAACGTTGGAACCCTAGCAGAGCTCTAGTGCGGAAACAGGGAAGGAGGCGACTGCGAATCTGAGAATGCAGAAAGTGTGAGTGTTAGGGCAACTGAAACAGGTTTTTATCCTATGGGCCGGCCTTTAGGCCCAATACTGTAAGGCAGCCCACTAACTTTTAGGGCAGGAATAAAAATGGGTCTTACAAAAACACAGGCGCGGCAACGCCTGTGTGTTCGCTTTTTTATGTAGGTATATGTATAATATTAAGAATAATCAATGACAATTTATGATGGGTATACTACGTAGATTGGTTGAAAAAGAAAGCAGTAAATTACTAATTCGTAAGATTGTGTATCAACTAATATTTAATACATTTGATCAAGATTTGGGGTTAATGAATTATATGTGATGGAGTCCATGGTAGTTATCTATAAATATACAAACTATTTTAGTAGGTGTCTATAAATATACATTCGTTAAAAAACTAAAATATATATTTACTACATACATGATGTAGAAAAAAAATTAGTAAATGAAAGTATCATACATTTACATCCTTAACCATTTCTTTAATTGAGAGGCCAAATAAAGATTGATGTCTAGGACCCGTATACAACTGCTACTTGAGATGCAGTTGGAAGATTATATTGTGGTTGATTCGCAAGGCGCTCTTTAATGAGTTAAGAACATATCTGAATATTTGGTTCTTGAGCAAGTTGTCGAAATACATGCACAAAAGGATTGCACCAGTGTAATATTTGTTGCAATTTATGAACAATAATTTGATGAAGTTGAGGGTTTTTCAACATTCTATTTTGTAATTCATGTTCAGTGTCATAAATGTACAATTGCAAAAACCGGGGTCTGGACCCATCATTTGGATAAAATCCTCTTATCCTATCATAGATTTCACCTTTAGCACGAAAACTATATATACCACGACCATTTGCTAGTTTCATCCATATGAACACCAAGAGAAGTGAATGAAAAGACATGATTGTAACTTCTTATATTTGTCTAAAATGTCTACTTTCATATGTTTGATATGAAAATATTTGAAGCAGCTCATGTGGAGGAGGGACACGTGGATGTAACACTTTTCCACCAGAGCAACACATATCACGTGATTCATGATAAAATAATTGTGCATGACAATGTAGACATGTAGTTGGTGTAGGCAATTCAAATTTGAGCAACAGAACCATATTTGAAAAATTTCTAGTACTATTATGTGTTCGAGGGAATTTATGTAGCATATCTACATTATTGTGATAAATTGGAAGAATAATAAATAATGTAGTATTATAAATTGCAAAAGTATTAAAAGTGCATTATTATAGCACAACATGTATTAATTATGGTAGGAAAAAGATACTAATCAGGTTCAATGGTACCAAAATGAATATTAACTATTGATGGAAATAGTTTACTAACCAAAAAGAATATTAACCAGGTTCAATCAGGATTTCATTCTCCTATATTCTCTCATTTCTAAACAGTTACTGTTCCATTTCCCAGAGTGTCAAGACGGTAATTCAGATAGGTTAGTGGGGGCATTTTCTCTCTGCACAAAAATGGCACCAACAATATAAAGTAGTCGCAAAGAGAAGCCAAGATCTTGGAACCAAACGCAGAAGAGGCATTGGAAAAATTATAGAGAGAGATCCTTTCCTTCTCTCTCGCTTTCCTTTGACGCTTCTGACCCTTTTCCCTTTGTCTGCGTCTTTCTCATCTATTCTCTGACCTAATGGCTATCTCCGACTCTTCTTCTGGCCGCAACTCTCTCATCCCCTCCTTCCTCTACTCCTCTTCCTCCAAGACGCTTCCACTCCACCGTATGCTCCACTCCACCGCCGCCGCAGCCGCCGCCGCACCTTCGGCACCGCCGGCAAACCTCGATGCCGGATCGCGTGGCATCATGATTCCCTCTCCTAGCGAGTCACGCAAGATCGAGCTGTACTCTCCCGCCTTCTACGCCGCCTGTACTGCCGGTGGAATCCTCAGCTGTGGCCTTACTCACATGGCCGTCACTCCTCTTGACCTTGTCAAGTGTAATATGCAGGTCTCTCTGTCTATCTTCCTGTCTCTCTATTTCTCTTTATCTCTATGTATTTTGTTTATCACGATCTGACTTGTTGTTCTTAGATTTAACTGTTTTCGCTCGATTGTGTGTTGTTTTTGCCACTTGTCTTCGTTTTTGTTAGATCTGTGATTTTCTTTGAAGTATTTTCCGGTATAAGGTCGTGATTATTATGTCTTGGTTAATTAGATCTGCTAGGTCTGGCTGTTTGTTTAGTTGAAAAATCGTTAGCCTCGTATGTCGTTTAATTTCTGGTCTATTTCGTCTTTTTTCTACTTTATGATATATGCTATTCATGTATTTCTAGTTTAGTGAGTCTACCATGTATTTTTGGATTTTGTAGCTGTAGTAGCGCTGTATTACGTTGAGGTGCTGAGTATTATTCCGCGTGGGAATCATATTATTCGTTAGGCACATAATTAGGTGAAGAACATTGAAGTTTGGTACATTATGAAGTGCGGAATCTGTTATTAGTGTTGTGACGTTAAGGATCCAGGTCCTCTAGAATAGGTAATCTCGGTGGTTGATAATAAAATTTAGTTGCTGATATTGCTTGCACTTGCACGTGAATAGCATATTATGGATGTGTTAGAATATCAGGAATTAGTTTTCTCATAAACTATTGATGTTTATTGTCTTTGTATTCTTTAGAGGAGACTGGGCCTACAGTCAATAGCTTGTGCATACCAGTGGAATTGAAATTGGAATTGTTTACTTATTTTTACTTGGATTTATGTTTTAACGTTTACTTGTTGATTTCAGATCGACCCTTCTAAGTACAAGAACATCACGTCTGGATTTGGGGTTTTGCTTAAGGAGCAGGGCTTCAGGGGATTTTTCCGTGGTTGGGTGCCTACCTTGCTTGGTTACAGTGCCCAGGGTGCTTGCAAATTCGGATTCTACGAGTTCTTTAAGAAGTATTATTCTGATATTGCTGGCCCAGAGTATGCTAGCAAGTACAAGACCTTGATTTACCTTGCTGGTTCCGCTTCTGCTGAGGTTATTGCTGATGTTGCTCTTTGCCCCTTTGAGGCTGTGAAGGTCCGTGTCCAAACACAGCCTGGCTTTGCTAGGGGTTTGGCAGATGGGCTCCCAAAATTTGTGAGATCTGAAGGAACCTTGGGGTATGCTTACAGATACTGTTAACTCCTATAATTGTTTGGCAGAGGATGCGTTTGAAATCATACTATGTTGGTCTATTATTGGATTTAAGATTAGCATGTGATCTATTGAATGTCTTGTGATTTCAGGCTGTACAAGGGAATAGTGCCTTTGTGGGGACGACAGATTCCATGTAAGTTGGCCCATTATATAATTTGCTTTATAGTTTAGTGCCCCCTAAATTGCTGTTTGTGCATTGTTCAGTATTTCTTGAGATGCTGGACTAGCGGTTTTTGTTGGTACTTCAAGAGTTCATGCCCTATTCTGGGTGGTTGCAAGTTTTTGGTTTTCAACACCAATGTGAATATTGGTGTTGAAGTTACAAATTTTGTGCTGTATTGTTTGACCATTGTTTTATATACATTAAATTGTAACTTTATATAAAAGGTCCAGGTACCTGATAATATGACTTGTATGACATAAAAAGTTCCTTCCTGCAGACACAATGATGAAGTTTGCTTCATTTGAGACCATAGTGGAGCTTATCTATAAGCATGCCATTCCTACACCAAAGAATGAGTGCAGCAAAAACCTGCAACTCGGTGTCAGTTTTGCTGGTGGATATATTGCTGGTGTGCTTTGTGCAATCGTGTCTCATCCTGCTGATAATCTTGTCTCTTTCCTGAACAATGCTAAAGGAGCAACAGTTGGTGATGTGAGTGGCAGACTTGGTGCCATTGTTGTGTAGTTGTCTCTAATTATATCTGTTCATCTGTTCATATCAATTTTCTTTAATGCTATATATCATGTAATGCAGGCGGTGAGTAAGCTTGGTTTGTGGGGTCTCTTCACCCGTGGTCTTCCCCTCCGTATTGTGATGATTGGAACTCTTACTGGTGCCCAATGGGGAATATATGATGCTTTCAAAGTCTTTGTTGGGCTGTAAGTTTACACAATTGCTATTATATGATACGGTTCCACACTTCGTTATATGTTTCGTTATTTATATGATGTGCTAATGAACATTTCCCACCTTCCCAGGCCAACAACTGGTGGTCCTGCTCCTGCTGCTGCTCCAGCTGCAGCTCCTGATTCTGGGCTAGCAAAGGCGTAAAATGTCCAGTGATGAGACACTCAATAGTTTGTTTACGAAAGTTAGAAGGCAGTGAATAGGAACCATAAATAATCAGAGGACTGAAGTTGCTTGGGTGGAACTCAAGCTTCGTTGGATAATATTCTTTTCAAGTTCAGACATTGTTTCCATTTTTATTGTATGAGTATGTCACATTTTTGGGAGGATGGTTTTGCTCGCATCCTTCCCGTTTTCTGAGAACTTTGTAGTTAGGAATGATATAATTTTGCATGTTAGGTTCGCCACATGCCATTGCCAACCGGGAATACACATTTCTTTCTTTTATTGTCCGTGCAATAAGCACAGACGCATATGCAATGCCGAGTTTGAGATCATTTTTATTTGTTGTTTCTTGCCTGGAAATTGTCAAATTGCGATTTATATTAATTCCATACCATACGTTAACTCTTGCAATGATCTCGTTTCCATGCCAGATTCCTAGTTAGCTTCTATCCATTTATTCCTGAAACAGTACTTTGGTAGATTGGTTCTGTTGGCTGTTGCTATATTTGATTGGAATACAGGCACACATGTCATAGTTCTAAGGCTTTCAAGCCTATTTTTTTGGAAAAAACCATGGAAAAGTGATTGGTCAAATTTGTCGCGCCGTGGTTAACACTTGTTTGGTTGGGAAGATGGTTGAACAAAAGAAATACGATGGGGGTGTTTGGTGGTAGAAGAATAGCAAATAAATTATATAATTACAGATTTGATTCCGTAATTTTTTGGTTTAATTTAATTTGGTCTTCATAATTTTGGTTGGTTAAGTTTAGTACGGGTTCAATTTGGTCATTTTTGTTGAGGTAGAGTTAACACATGTTTGTATAAGATATGTGTCAAGTTGTGAAATTTTTATTTATTTTTTTCTAAAAATTTATAATCGACCAATGTGTCATGTTATTGTCGTGCCATGTGGTAGTTTATAGTCATGTGTAAATATTAAAATTATATATCAAATCACTACACTTAAATATTCACATAAGGCAAATCAATCAGAGGCACAAGAACATCAAAACTTGATGGTGGTTGTCCCTAGCCAACCATACATGTGTTTTTCAAGCTACTCACAAGTCAAAATGCCTCTAAGATCAATCAAGATCTTCAAAACACGAGTTGTAGTTGTGTATTAAGAGAGAGAGAGTTTTCCAGAGAAGAATAACAGTTTCGTGCACAAAAAACTTATATTCATACCTCTGCTCGCGAAAACACAACTTATATAGTCTGATTTAAGTGAAAACAATTGATTGAACTTTTCGTACCGTCAGCTGATTTCACTTGATCTTAAGTGAAATCAGTCGATTGAAAAATAATTCAATTGACTGAATGCATTTATACCAGAAACTATATACAACAAGCCTTTTAACCTGTTAAAACCCATTTTAACACATTAAAAGAGACACACTAAGGCACACAAGACATCCAACCTATGTCATATAGCCTACCAACATGATACAACACTAAACCATTACATTTAACATGTTATTTTTAGATTTAACACACTAAAACATGATATTCAAGAGGATCTTCATCAATCTTCATCAAACACCTATGATCTTCATGCACATGGCTTTATCAATTCTTTGCTTCAAGCTTGCTTGTGTCAACAATCTCCCTCTAAATTGATGAAGCCAACATCCTCGAGTTGAGTTGATGAGCTAAGTTCCATGGAGAAATCTGAAAAAGTTTTTGCATACAAGATACCAATATTCCAAACACACAACCAAGCAAGAGAACACAAGCATACATACATATCACATATGCATATGCTCCCCCTATCATTAGTAATATGATTTAACTTCAGATTTTAGATTAAGTTTGTAGTATTATATGATTCCAGCAGATTTGTTTCAGGTTTTCGAATTTTAACACAATTTTACTCATTTTCACTCATTTTTCTTCCCTTTTGGATTCATCAAATGAAAGTAAATGCACAGATCATTTTGGAAAGAGGAAAATTTTCATTAAAACAATAACATAGGGGTGTATCAAGGCAGCTGATACGAATACAAGCACACCATAACAGAAATAGAAATAACAGATACATCATGAAGCTGAAAACTAATATAATCAGTCGATTGAAATGAGAAAATAGCTGATTAAAAAACCGGAACAGACAGACAAACACACAAACCGCATCACGAAAATGCGATGCATGACCTATGAGCCATCCCCTTCATTTATTCCTAGGATTGTCCCTGTTGTAGATATTGGAGAGAAAGTCATTGAACATTATGCAACTGATCATCCAGGTCTTGGAACCTTGTTATGCAATAAGCATGGTGTGCATTTTGTGCCATGTTGAGGTCTTGCAGCTGGTTGAGAACCATTCTCTCAAACTGGGAGTATGCAGTTCCAGTATTTTCAGGAGGGTTATAAAGCATAATTGCCATGGGCTATGGTTCATCTTCCCCTTGGTTTCCTCCACTAGTTCCCGCTTCATGGTCATTTGCTCCAACTTCAATATTTACACCTTGATCTCCTTCAACCAGCCAAGTGTCGCCTATCTTGGTGAATCTCATCTTGTGCATATTCAGTGTAGAAACATGATTTAGAAGTCTAATAGACTCCTCAAGCTCTCCTTCCACATGCACACCAAAATGCTCAATGAACTTGGAGATAAGCACCACATATGGAAGCTTGAAATCCGTTAGCCCTCTTTGCCTTCATCATGTGGTCATGAATTGTGTATGTCCAGTCCACCATCACACCATTTTGAATGTAGTACATCACCACAAGATCACCTTCATTCAAGGTTGCATGATTACTCCCCTTAGGCATGATGATTTTGGTCACCACCATAGCTAGCAACCTTTCCTCCACACGAAGCCTTCCCACATGGAAGTTTCTAGTTTGCTCACCTTGATTTCACACACATTGGTTGAAGTATTGCACTTTGTTGAATTCATCCATTGCACTAGTTTCACCTTTGCGAACTTGCACACCTCTTTGCCTTAGGCCAACCATATCCTTCCATGTTTGCCTATTGATTTCCATCTCCACACCTTTGACACTTGTTATGAGAATGCCATTGCTGGACTTGAGGTTGGCATAAAACACCTTCGCCAAATCCGGATAAACCTTGCCCAAAAGTTCAAGGAATGTCTTCAATTTTTGAGCTTTGAGATGTTGCTCAAGGTTGCTAAAGTTCTCTGCCCTTATCCATGACATGCAAATCAACTTAGGATGAATGATTTGCTTCTTATTGATCTCAATCAAGAAGGTCTGAATTCTGTCTTCATGGCCTTCAAACCATACCTCAAGCCTTCCTTGATTCATGGCATTTGGAGAGGATGGAGTAGGTGGGGTAGAGCTTTCATCATCCGAGGGGGCTGTTCGTGATCTTCTAGACATGGTGAATTGTAAGTTTGGCTCTTACTAGCAAATGAGAATGCCAATGCATGATGCTTATGCAAGTATTTATAGAATCAGCATGTTGACTTTCAGAATCAGTCAATTAAATTGTGTAGATATTCTGTTTTCAATGCAGTACATGAAATCACAAAAATTAAATGTGAGGGAATCAGTATCAGAGATGTAGTGATGTGTTTCCCATGCTGTTTTATGAACAATCGACTCACAAACAGTGCACAACTAATGCATGCTCATTGGAAATTATGCAATTAAAGCACTTTATGGTCAATGCAATCTAAAAATTTGATTTTAGCTGATGTAATAGGTGTTGCATACTACCACTACAGTCCAAAAACAGTCATGTGATGCATATTTTGACTAGGTCAATCAATTAAAATCAATTCAAGCAAATCCATATCAGCATAAGTGATTTTGACACAAAAATACAGAGTTACTCGACTAAAATTGTACCAGAAAACTGATTTTTGGTGTAGTGACATTTTTAAGTGAACTCTATGTGTTAAATTTGCCGTTTTAGCTGACTAAAAATTTTAGATTACACGAAATTCACACTAGACCAATTTAAATGAAATATATGTGCTGTTTTGTGAGAATTAATAGATTAAAACAGTTCCAGAACACAAATTATACAAATTTTGACAGTTTAAGTGAAATCTATGTGTTGAATTTGCCAATTTAGCTGATTGAAAGTCCGACAGTTTTCAAATTATGCAGATTTTTATCATTTTAAATGCAGCACACACATGATCTAATAAGATTAACAAGCCAATTGATTTTTAGTTTTCACAAACATGATTTCAATATCACCTTTTTGAATATGATCTCTTATGAAATGATGTCTGATTTCAATGTGTTTAGTTTTAGAATGCTGAATTGGATTCTTAGTTAGGTTGATTGCACTTGTATTATCACAATAAAGAGGTACCTTCTCTAGCTTTACACCATTATCCATAAGTTGATGCTTCAACCATATGCTTTGAGCACATGCATGTCCAACTGCTATGTACTCAACCTCAAGTGTAGAGAGTGCTACACATGTTTGCTTCTTGCTATTCCATGAGATTAGGCTTGATCCAAGTAGATGGCGTACCACTTGTGCTTTTCCTATCCAATTTGCACCTTGCATAGTCAGAATCTGAAAAATCACTAAGAATAGTGTTAGATTCATTAGGATACCATAGTCCCACATTAGTTGTCCCTTTAAGATACTTAAGGATCCTTTTTGCAGCTTTGAAGTGTGATTCCTTTGGATTGGATTGAAACCTTGCACACAAGCAAACACCAAATTGTATATCCGGCCTACTAGCGATTAGATATAGCAAGGAACCAATTAACCCTCTATATTTGGTTGAATCAACTTGTTGTCCAGCTTTATCTGCATCCATAAGGCAATTTGTAGCAATTGGAGTGGCAGTCTCTTTGCAATCCTCCATTTTGAACTTTTTCAGTAGATCAAAACAGTATTTTGACTGGTTTAAAAATGTCCCATGCTTGAGTTGCTTCACTTGCAGCCCTAGGAAGTAGATTAGCTCACCCATCATAGACATCTCAAATTCTCCCTGCATAGCTGCAACAAACTCTTCACACATGGAGTTATTATTTGATTCAAAGATTATATCATCTACATATACTTGAACAAGTATTACATCACTTGCATGCTTTCTAATGAAAAATGTTTTATCAATAACACCTCTAGCATATTCTTTAGATAAAAGAAAGTTGCTTAACCTTTCATACCACTATCGTGGTGCTTGTTTCAAACCATACAAAGCCTTTTTCAATTTGAAAACATGATTAGGATAGAGGTGATCTTCAAAGCCAGGGGGTTGTGATACATACACTTCTTCATTTAAGAAACCATTCAAGAATGAACTTTTCACATCCATTTGAGAAAGTTTGAAGTTATACATGCATGCATATGCTAACAATAACCACACAGCTTCTAGCCTAGCTACAAGTGCATATGTTTCATCAAAATCAATACCTTCCTCTTGATTATAACCTTTAGCAACTAGCCTAGCCTTATTCCTAACAATGTTACCATTTTCATCCATTTTATTCCTAAACACCCATTTTGTACCAATCACATTCGTTTCATCAATTTTAGGAACAAGAGACCACACATCATTCTTAGTGAATTGATTAAGTTCATCTTGCATAACAACAACCCAATTACTATCACATAATGCATCATTCACATTCTTAGGTTCAATTTGAGAAACAAATGCAACATGTTGAATGAATGCAAGTTTGCGTCTAGTGGATACTCCCTGTTCTATGTCACCAATTATGTTGTCCTTTGATAATTCCTTAGGTTCAATCCACTCCTTGGGTAAGTTACTGTCTGCAACTTTTTCAGTCAACTGAATTTCCTATTCAGCTGACTGATCTCCTGCAGCAGATTCCAGTTTTGTAGCAATTTGCTTTTCCTGCACTGATTCTTCTTCATCTGCAATCTTAGGCACATGATCTTGCAATTTTGGGTTAGTTTCATCAAATACAACATGCATAGACTCTTCAACAGTCATCAATATCTTATTATAGACTCTATATGCATGACTTTATATAACATAGCCTAGAAAAACACCTTCATCCGCTTTTGCATCAGATTTGCCAAGACTTTCTTTAAAAGCATGGAAAGTGTCAGTTTTGGCAGCTAAGAACAAAGTCCATGTGTACCTAGAGAGAAATCATCAACTATGACTAAGCCACCAAGGCTCATGGTTCGAGATGGACCAAATAGATCCATGTGAAGCATCTCTAAAGGTCTTTCAGTTGAAACAACATTTTTAGGTTTAAAAGAGACCTTGGTCGGTTTTCCTTTTTGGCATGCTTCACACACTCTATCCTTTTCAAACTTGAGTTTTGGTAGTCCTTCAATGAACTATTTTCTGTTTAGCCGATTAAAATGCTGCATGTGTATGTGACAAAGTCTCCTATGCCATAACCAAGTGTCATCCTCTTTTGTAAGCAAACAAGGGATGTTAAATGATGCATGATGCAAATAAAGTAGATATATATTGTTGACTCTTTTTCCTATCAAAACAATACTACCATGTGCATCATATATAAAACAATTATTTGGTTCAAACATGACTTTAAAGCCTTTGTCACATAATTGACTTATGTAAGATCCATGAAAATTAATTAATTAAATAAATAAATAATTAATAAATGCGGGTAGTGAAAGCTTTTATGGCATTAAATATTGATTGATATGACGTGAAAAAGTACTAACTTAAATGGTTGGGAGTACTTGATTGTGTGAGAGGACTTAGGTTTAAGTCCTATGTATGCCATTTGTGTGTTATTTAATTATTATTGTTTTTAATAATATGTTTAAGCATGTTTAATGATGAGAGAACTATAGAATTATATTAACCATCACAAAACATGAATTGGTTGAATGGTTGTACATTGATTTGGCAATGGCATAGTTATGGGTTCAAACCTTGGTGAACCCAAATCAAACTTTCTTTTTGCCAAAATTTCCCTTGGCATGAAGGTGAAAGGGCATGGAAACCCTAGATGGCTAAGGAGCAGCCAAGAATGGTTGTAAGACCCATGAAATTTAATTAATTAAATAAATAAATAATTAATAAATGCGGTTAGTGGGAGCCTTTATGACATTTAATTCTGACATGTATGACGTGGAAAAGTACTAGCTTAAGTGGTGGAGAGTATTGGATTGTGTGTGCTATTTAATTTATAATTATTTTTAATAATTATGCTTGATCATGTTGAGTGGTAATATCATTATAAGAGTTATCATGAAATGTGAATTGGTTGAAGGATGGCTCATTGAATTGAACGTTGGAATGGTTATGGGTTCGAACCTTGGTGGAACCAAATTAAACTTTCTTTCTGCCAAAATTTCCTTTGGCGTGAAGATGAAAGGGCAAGGAAGCCCTAGCAACCAAGGGGGTTGGAAAATCATCATAAAAGGGGAGCGGGAACCGTACTTTTATTTTGTGTTGTTAAATGGTATGAAATGTATGAAAAATTGGACGTATATAACTTGCCTATATCATGTAATTTTCGTGTTTCTGGAATTTTCTAGAAACCGCCAAGGGACTCATCCTTTTTTGGGTTATTTTTGGGGTTCCAAAGATGGAACCGCCAGGTGACGCGAGTCAATTTGGCTCAATTTTAGTGTTTTGGGGTTTCTGGGTTTAGTCATGACTTAAGTTGTGTGGTTTCATCCAACTAAAATGTGGCATGCACAAGCTTTGGCAAACTGGAGAAGAATGGATAATACTGGGATTGATGAGATTGCACACGCGATTCATCGAATGGTGGATGCAGTGTAGCCTAATGCAGCACAACCCAGAGCCAGAGTTGTACCTACTCGATCCGTGACTATGGAAGATTTCATGAGGCACACGCCAGCTAAGTTCATTGGCAAGGCCACTCCAGACGAGGCAGATGCATGGCTGAGGAAGTGTGAGAAGATATGTCGAGCGATTGGGTGCACTAATGCACAGAAGTTGACCTTCGTCACATTCCTTCTTGTGGCAGACGCTGAGTACTGGTGGGTGGGGATGCAATAGCTAATGTAGACCCGCGAAGAGCAGGTGACTTGGGCTAACTTCAGAGTACGATTCTAGCTGTTTATGGGTTACTTTGGATTCGTGGAAAGGGTGTGAGAACCTTTAACTAATCAAATGAAGGTGATTAATTATGAAATTCACGAGATGATAATGGAAACTTTGAGGTTTTAGCAAACTCTCATCTTAGGGTTTGAAAACTTGAGAATTTATGAGTTAAGAATAGAGTGCGACTCGAATTAGATTGGAACTTGAGTATTATATGATAATTGTCACTCGAATACAAATAAGGGTGCAAATTATGTGATGAATTGGTCAATTTTGGGTGAAAGGGATTTTTAGGGAGTTTTCACAGGTGCTAAATTCTGGAAAATTTCCAGAATTATAAGTACCGCCTGGTGGCACGGGACTTGCCGCCAGGCACCAGCACAATGACGGCGATAATGCTTGGTTGGGATGGCAGGCACTAGGGTGGGTTCTGGTGCAATTTTATTTGGAATTGGAAGAATTGATTTGGGGATGTCCTTGGGTAAAAAAGGATGGAATCTTAATGCATAACTTAAAGTAGGTGCTTAAAACGTAGAATTTGGATGGTATCAATTTATTTAAGAATGCTTATATGAAGTGTAATATAATGTAAATTTTGGTTTGGTAAGCTAATGTTTTGAATGTGAGTGGAATTGGCCAAGATGGATGTGTGGGGTAATTTGGTTAAGATATGGATGGTGTGTCATGAGTCTTAGGCTCCTATGGGTAAATAATAGTGTACCAAAGGTATGAGGTTAATAGTGGTATATGGTAAAGTTGGAAATGTTGAATTAAGCACGGTGATTTATTGGTAAACTTAGGTTGGCCAACTTAAATGGAATTGGTAAGTAAACATGTATAGGTATAAAATGAAGTTATTAATCATATGGAAATATGATGGAACTGTGATATATGAGTCATCACGGGTGCTGGGATTACCTAATTTAGAGACCAAGAGGACTCACAATGATTAGAATAGTGTGGAAAGGGTCTGCAGTGCAATCAAA
Organism: Vigna unguiculata; assembly: GCF_037176805.1. Classification (NCBI taxonomy): domain Eukaryota; kingdom Viridiplantae; phylum Streptophyta; class Magnoliopsida; order Fabales; family Fabaceae; genus Vigna; species Vigna unguiculata. The sequence goes on along the minus strand of NC_140792.1, from coordinate 26,386,905 downwards.
CCAGTAATTGTGCAACTACTGGTGTGGCGCCTGGCGATAGCTAGAAAACAGTGGGGTCCTAGTGCGAGTGGTGCCTGGCGGAAAAGGAGGTCCTGCCAGGCGATAGCTGCAGAATCAGTGGGTTCCTGGAATGCGTGCGCCTGGCGGTGTGGGTTGTCCCGCCAAGCAGTATCTACAGTGTTGATGGATCGGAGGCACTACGCGCCTGGCGGTACGTGTCCCCCATTAGGCAATTTTTGTAAGACCCATGGAATTTAATTAATTAAATAAATACTTAATTAATAAATGCGGGTAGTGGGAACCTTTATGACATTAAATGTTGATAAAGGTGACATGGAAAAGTACCAGCTCAAATGGTTGAGAGTACTTAATTGTATGGAGAGGACTTGGGTTCAAGTCCTATGTATGCTAATTGTGTGTTATTTAATTATGATTTTTTAAAATATGATTGACCATATAATTATCGAATTATATTAGTTAGCAAGAAGCATGAATTGGCTTGGTGGTTTAGCATTGACTTGGCATTGGCATGGTTGTGGGTTCAAACCTTGGAGAATCCAAATTAAACTTTATTTTTGCTAAACTGAGTTTTGGCTTGAATATGAAAAGTTGAGGAAAACCCTAGTTGAATGGCAACCTAGAGGTGGCTGAAAAACAGTCCATAATGTAATAATGAATGACAATAAAAACCCACATTAAACCATTTTCGTTTTTATGCCATTAACCCACATTAAGGCACCATTAAAAGGTAAAATTTAGGTTAGGAGAAAGGTTTTGCAAGGATGCCATTGAGGTGAGAGAACAGAGCACGAAAATTAGAGAGTGGTGAGGATTGAGGGAAGCTTTGGGGATTGAATTGAGAAGAACCAAGGAGGGTCTTTGGTGATCAAGGGAGAACTTTTCAAGTGTCAAAGTTTAGCAAAGGAAACCAGGTTAGGGGAGTTTTAATCGTTAGTTTTAAGTTTAAGAAAGATTGCATGAAATGTATGTTGAATTGAACACACATGCTTTGCTTGTTTCGTAAAATTTTAGGTTTCTGGAAATTTTCCAGAAACCGCCTGGCAGGTCGCTCGTGGCCGCCAGGTGACTCATCCCAGTACAGTGTAACCTGGGTTTCCAAAGAAGAACCGCCTGGCGGTAAATTCCCGACCGCCAGGCAACACATTCTATTTTATTTAGTTTTGTAGACTTCTGTTGAGCTGCCTGGCGGTGATGAACTACCGCCAGGTGATGCGAGTCATTTTGGCTCGATTTTGATATTTTGATGTGTCTAGGTTAATTCTGACTCGGGAAATCTGGGGTTCCTTAGATTATTCATCAATTGAGTGTGTTATATTGCTGAATTACATGAGATTGAGGATTTAAATTAGTGAAATTACTATGAACGCTAGTTTTGGATTGGAAATTGTCAGATTTGATCATATCATGGAATTAATGGAAGTGGTTTGGTTACGAATTAATATCATATGAAGCGGGATTGAGTGGGAGTGTGTGATACATTTGCATTGGAGTAGTATTGAGAGAGAGGAGCAGTGTAGGTGCGGGAATTCTGGGAATCGCCAGAACCGTATGCACCTCCTGGCGGCACAAGGCTTGCCGCCAGGCGCCTTCTCAGTAAATTGGAAAATTTTATGTCTACGAGAGTTGTAGGGGATGCTGGCTTTGGGAAAGGTAGATTCGTGCTACTTTTGGGAGTTGGAAGTAGTAATTGGATGAGAACATTAGGTGATGATATGTAGAAACTAGAGGGTGAATTCCATGATTTGAATGGGAAGAGAGTGTTATTACAAGACAATAGTAGCTGGAGTGTGAGTAGGGAATAAGTGTTGTATAAATTGTTGTGGTATTAGTCATAATAAGGTGCTATAGCAAAATGGATACAATGAGGTTAATTGGGCTGTCAATTTGGAAGAATGGTATAAGAATGTGGTTAGGTGCAATTGTTGAGACACATGCAAATTGATGGAAACTAAGTTACTGATTAGGTAAACTGCAGAACAATGAAGGGTATGAAACTGTAGTGATGTATTGGGTCTTGGAAAAGTTGAACATAAGCAATCAGTTATTGGTAAGCTATAATGACGGATCTTGACCAAGAGTTTTGGAGGGGCTAGAATAATATAATTTTTTGATCATTTGATTGGATCATTAGTATAAAACTTTAAAAAATGACTCTTCTATAAAACAATTGGATCGTTAGATTGGATTATTAATATACTGCTTTAAATACTTTAAAAGATGTGAAGAAATATAATTTAACTTGTTTTCATCTTCACGTGTAGCTTCCCTTTTACTACTCCTACAAAATAAATTATTATTTTATTATTCATCGATATGCTTTTTTTTTTAAATATACTAAAAAATAATTTATCATAATCTAATAAAATATTGAGAGACATAAGTATTAGAAGACAAATATATTATAATGAAGTCACAATTAAAAATCGGTTATAAAAAAATATATAATACATGATTTTTTTTCTTCTATAATCATAAAAAGTAAGTATACAAAAGGCTCATGAGATAAAAAATAATTTTAATAACTATTAAAGTAATGTTTCATCATCAAGTAAGACAAGAGAGAGTTACATTTTTTTTCTTCGAGAAATGAAGGAAATAGATAAGAAATGAGAGCAAACATAATGAGTATGTGTCTAACTTCATTTTTTCTTCAAAAAAGAGCATATCATAGTGAGAGATGAGTACAATTTTGTCAAAATTTTAAAAGCTAATGACAGAAGAAAATAAAAAATATTTTAAAAAATGTTTGATTTAATTACTTTTTTGGTTATTGTTTCCAAAAATGTAAGTTGATCTTTCCGTTCTTTTACTTTGAATTTAGTGCAAATTTGATATTTTTATACGAAAACAGATACTAGAAGACTAATTAAACCTAAATATTTTTTTTTTTTATTTTTTATCATTTATTAACATTAAATATTGTATTTTATAAAATAAATAAAGAGGCGCAATTTAATTATCATCAATTTCTAAAATATATTATATATAATTTTAAAATTTTCAAAATTTTTAAAAATTAAAAAAAAATGGATATATAATTTTGGAAAAAATAAAAAATATTTGGGGGGGCCTAGGCCCCTCCCTGCTCCTATGAGGCTCCGCCTCTGGTAAGCTAGATTGGTAATCCAAAAAGGGAATGGAATGATAACCTATAGTCGTAGGTTGTAATAACTGAGCGAGAGTTTGCGAGTAGGGAATGAAGGATAGAAGCAGGTCTGACTAATTTTAAACCAGTACAACGCAGGCACTGGTATGGCGATTGGCGGCGGAGTTAAATCCGCCAGGTGATAACTCTATTCTAGGGGGCTCTGTATGACGCGAGACGCTTGGCGGTGAAGGATGTCCCGCCAGGCGATAGTTGTAGGATTAGTGGTCTATTGGGTGCATGCGCCTGGTGGTGTGGGTTGTCCCGCCAAGCGGTGGCTGTAGTAATTGATGGTTCAGAGGCGCTTGGCTCCTGTCGGTACGCGTCCCCTGCCAGGCGGTCTGGAGGTGAGCAGCGCCTGGCGGTATGTGTCCCCCGCTTGGCGATTTTGCTACTGTAACTAAAGTTGTTGGATTCTGCAGGTGTGACATACAAGGCTTTTAGTGATGCTTCAAAGGTGAAATTGTTGGGTTCCTTGAGTTGAGCTTGGAACGTATCCCTTGAGTTGTGGCTCGGGATAGGGGTTAAGCACGTGACATTCCTTGAGTTGTGGTTTGGAATGACATCCCTCGAGTTGTGGCTCGAAATGGCGGATGGACACGAGGAACTCCTGAGTTGTGGCTCGGGTTTGCGAGTGTTGCCGGTGTGAGTGTGCTAGTTGTGGCCAGTACGAATGGGTCCAGATAGATTGCCCTCCTCAGTAGTTGACTGATGAGTTTGGTAGTCTTGGGACGTTGTGAACTATGTTCGTATTTGGGAACTCCACCTGACATTACGGTGTATGATCCGTAGCAATGGTTTCCCGCACGTGCTCTATCGGTTGTGGCCGATAGGTATGGCAGCAAGTTATCTTGGGGTAATCACTGAAAGATGTAGAACACAAATAACATGGTTATGGCCATGTGATATGGGATCGAATGAGGAAATCCTTTTGAGAGGTTTTATGATCTATATGCATGTATATATATATATATGTTTATTTTGTGAAGCTCATAATATCTGCTTGTGTTTGGCGATGATCGTGTACGTGGTACACGTGAGCAGATGATGTTGATGCAGGTGGTTATGGTGGAGCTTAGCCACAGAGAGGGGATATCTCGGGAGTTTTATGTTTTTATATATTTTCATGTTTTATGATTGTGGAATAACTTGTAAACTATTATGAGACATTTTTGGACTATTCCATTTTTTTATAATTATGGATTTTGGTTTTATTATTTAAAATTAATAAAAGTTTTAAATTTCCCGCACTTAATGGGAAATGAGGCATTATTAAATGCGGTGTAATTATTATTTTATATATTTTATTTACTTAAATCCGTAATATCCGGTCGGGATGTTACAATTTTACGACAACAGTATGGTGTTTTACTCTAGACGTGCAAGTTTTAGTGATGCGTTAAAGGTCGGCTTACTGGTGTTCCTTGAGTTGAGCTCGGAACGTATCCCTTGAGTTGAGCTCGAGATAGGGGTTAAGCACGTGACATTCCTCGAGTTGAGCTCAGAATGGCATCCCTCGACTTGAGCTCGAGATGGCGGATGAACACGAGGAACTCTTGAGTTGAGCTCAGGTTGGCGAGTGTTGCCGGTGTGAGTGTGCTGGTTGTGGCTAGTACGGATGAGTCCATATAGATTGCCCTGCTCAGCGATTAACTAACGAGTTTGGTAGTCTTAGGACGTTATGACCTCTGTTCGTATTTGGGAACTCCATCTGGCATTGCAGTGTATGATCCGTAGCATGGTTTCCCGCACGTGCTCTATCAGTTATGGCCAATAGGTATGATAGTAAGACACCTTGAAGTAATCACTAGAAGATGTAGAACACGAATAACATGGTTGTGGCCATATGATATGGAATCAAATGAGGGAATCCCTCTGGTGTGATTGTATGATATAATATATATATATATATATATATATATATATATATATATATATATATATATATATATATATATATATATATATATATATATATATATATATATAACTGTGTTTAATATATGTATATGTATTTATATGATTATTCTGTTAAGCTCACCCTATTTGCTTGTGGTTGGCGATGAATATGTACGCGGTACACGTGAGCAGATGATGTTGTTGTAGGTGGTTCTGGTGAGGCTTAGCTATAGAGCGGGGATAGCTTGGGAAGCTTTTATATTTTGTTGTTTTGAAATAAATTGTAAAAGCTTATGACATGTTTTATATTATTTCCAGTTTTGTAATTTATTGATTTCGGATTATTTATTTATCTAATAAAGTTTTAAATTGGAAAATGATGTTTTATTAAATGACGAGTATTTAGTATTTTCTTTATTTTATTATTTAAATCCGTAATATCCTGACAGGATGTTACAACTTATAATTATCAAATTATGTTTCAGCCTTTCTACTAGCAGCACATTCTTGATGTTGAAAGAGGATCCATTGCCTATGACTCCATTTCCAAGCATTCTTCCTTTTTTGTTGTCTCCATAGGTTAAAACCCTTCCTCCTTCAACTCAAACTTTGCAAATTTAGTCTTATCTCCTGTCATATGCCTTGAGTAGCCACTATCTAGGTACCATAGATCCTTCTTTTCATGTTTTATGACTTGTAAAACAACATAGTATTACATGGTACCCGATAGTTTGGGTACAACATGGTTATGCCTTTCTAGATCCTTTTGGGATCCATTTCATAAATCCTTTAGGTACATCATACTTTCTAGCATAGCAATTCTTAAGAACATGACCTTTCTTCATACAATAGTTGCAAGAAATGAAGGGCATAACATTTGGCTCATTCTTGGAAAAGAAAATAGAGAACTTTTTGGCTTTATTTTCATGGATAAATGTATAACCAAGTCCAGCCTTCCCAAAAACACAATTTTGAGAGCCAAGAACAACTTCTAGATTTGCTTTTCCTCTTGTGAACTTTGCACAAGTTTTCAAAAGATATTTCACTTGATTTTTCAATGTAGTGCAGTTTTCACAAGGTTTTATAGCCAGTTGTTTTTCAGAACAATCGGCTGAATTACTGTAACTCATTTTCAAATGTTCAAAATCAGTTTTTAAGTCGATTGTTTCTGATTCTAGTTGGCTAACTCTGTTTTCTAGCCAGCTATTTAATCCTTTTAGTCGATTGTTCATGACAACAATTTTGTTTGCCTCACTATGCAACTCTTCAAAGTCATGCAACAATTAGTAATACTCATTCTTATCTTTGGATGGCGAGGAACTTACTTGGCTTGATGAGGATGATTCATATTTGGCCGTGAGGCATAGATTTGCTTCCTCACTTTCTTCTTGAGATGAAGTGCTTGTTGAATCATCATTGTCCTCCAAAGCTATGTAGGCACGCCTTTCCTTGGCCTTTTTCTCCTTTTTCCTGTCATCAACCTTCTCTTTCTCTTTGTTAACACTAGGACATTCAATCTTGATATGTCATTGCTTTCCACAACTATAACATGAGGATTTAGAAGAATTGCTTAAATCATTTTGTTTAGAAATGTACCTCCTTTGATTACCTTTGTTTCCTTTCCTCTTGAGATAGTTCCCAAACCTCTTGATTAGTAGATTCAAGTTCTCATTACAACTTGATTCAGTAACCTCTTCCTTTGTTTCATCACTCTTCTTGGAGCTAGCCTTCAAGGCTATTGTAAGACCTGTGAAAATTAATTAATTAATTAATTAATTAATAAATGTGGGTAGTGAGAGGCTTTATGACATTAAATTTTGACATGTAGGATGTGGAAAAGTATTAGTTCAAATGGTTGAGAGTACTTAATTGTGTGAGAGGACTTGGGTTCGAGTCCTATGTATGCCATTTATGTGCTATATACTTTATAATTATTTTACTAATGTGTTGGATCGTGATGAGGAAAACATAATGATAGAATTATGTGAATTATCACGAAACATGAATTGGTTAAATGGTTGTGCATTGAATTGAACATTGGCATGGTTATGGATTCGAACCTTGGTAGAACCAAATTAAGCTTTCTTTTTTCAAATTTTTCATTGGGCATGAATATGAAAGGGTAGAGAAAACCGCTGATGGATGGGCAGGAAAAAGAGTCCATAATGGACTTTGAATGGTAATTAAGTTAGCTTAATGCCAATTCTCGTTTTTCTCTTCATCATTGCTAATTAAGGCACTTTTTATTGGGAATTAAGGGAGAGATAAAGAGTTTTGTGTTGCCATTGTTGAAAATTGTGAGAGGTGCGAATTCAGAGAGTGTGTGGTGATAATTGAGTGTAATTGGGAGCTGAATTGAAGGGAAGTGCTAGGCGACCTAGTGATCAAAGAGGAACTCTCTAAATTTCCAATTTTAAGCAAAGGAATTCCAGGTTAGGGGAACTGATTAACGCTGTTTTGATTGCTTAATGATTAAATGTATGATGTACAATATGTTATTGCATGATCCTTCTTTGTTCTCGTTTGAATTTCGCGTTTATAGAATTTTTCTAGAAATCGACTGGCGGGCGATGAACTGCCGCTAGGCGACACATACTATTCTTCTTGTTTTCTGGGTTCCTTTGAGGAACCGCCTAGCAGTGAGCGTCATGCCACCAGGCGACACGAGCAGATCAACCCAATTTCTGGGTTTTGGCATGAACTGCCTGGCGGTGTTGAATACCCGTCATGCGATGCGAGTCAAATGGACTCGATTTTGATGTTTTCTTGTTCCGGGAGGATTCTGATTGGGAAGAAATTAAGTTCTAATTGTCTGTGAATGATTAGACGTTATACATCTTTGAAATTCTTGGAATTTGGGGGGGGGGTTAAATTGAATGAACTCATATGAACATATTTTAGGGTTTGGCAAATTGGGAAATTTGAGGTTATTATTGGGGCTGGAATTGCGTTGATAATATGTAAACATTTGATTCGGGTTGGAGAATAGGTACTCTAGTTAGAAATGATTGATTGTTGGAATTGAGTAAAAGATCAATATAGGGTGTTTGGAGTTTCTCGCATTCGCATGTGCAGGGAAAAGCTAGAGTTTTCCAGATTTTCATGCACCGCTTGGCGGTGCTTTCGTCTCTGCCAGGCGCCAGCGTAGTGGATTCTTCACTGCGTGGCTGTGATGGTAGGCACTGGGTTTGGGTTCTGTTGTAGTCCTAAATGGAACTAGAAGGATGGATTTGAGGATGTTTTTGAATAGTTAATGGGAGAAAAATAATGTATGAACTAAGGTGTTTAGCTTAAACTTGGAATTTAGTGAATATAGTATACTTTGAGTTGACTGGGAGGAGTTAAAGTTATGGACATAGGACATGAGTTACTTAATTGTAGTGTCAAGATCAGACTGGTAGGAATTGTATGAAAAACCAAGTAGTAGTACTTTGGATTATTGGAGAGGGAACATAATTAATGGGACATAGAGATAACTAATGGTGGAATTGGTTTAAGGGTTGAAGAAATTCGTGTGGGTTGATCTGTGTATTAGTATTGTGGTATGAAGTATAAAGAGAGGTAAGAATCAGTACATATAAGTGATGCACTTCATGGTTGCAGTTAAGTACATATAAGCATAAAAAGAAAGTATAAGAGTGTATATATGGAGATTCAAATATGTTAGAGAGCATGTAAGGACAAGTCTCAATTGTGTTGAACGAATCGTGTGGGCTTGAGCACTGTGTGAGGCATTAGGGAGCTTGGATTACTTGGTAAAACTGAATGCATTGGAAAAACCAGTATGTCTTGCAGTATTGGTGCATCGCCTGACAGTGGGATTAGAGCCACCAAGCGATAGTTGTAGGTTCTCTGTGACGCGTGGTGCCTGGCGGTAAGGGTGGTTCCACCAGGTGACGTCTGTAGAGTTAGTGTGTTTAGAGGTGCTTGGTGCCAGGCGGTCTGGAAGTCTGATGCGCCTGACGCCTAGTATACTGCGCCAATCGATACCACGAAGCAAATGTGTTTGCTTGCTTTGATGTGCATGGTCTACAAGGCTTCTAGGATATCTTAAAGGTCGGCTTGCTGGTGTTCCTTGAGTTGTGGCTCAGAACTTATCCCTTGAGTTGTGGCTCGAGATAAAGGTTAAGCACATGGTATTCCTTGAGTTGTGGCTCGGAATAGCATCTCTTGAGTTGTGGCTCGGGATGGCGGATGAACACGAGGAACTCTTGAGTTGTGGCTCAGGTTGGCGAGTGTTGTCAATGTGAGTGTGCACGTTGTGGCGTATACGGATTGGGTCGAGTAGATTGCCCTCCTCAGTAATAAGCTGACGAGTTTGGTAGTCTTGGGACATTACAAATGTTATTTGTATTGGGAACTCCACCTGGCGTTAAGGTGTGTGATCCTTAGCATGGTTTCTCGCACGTGCTTTATTAGTCATGGTTGATAGGTGTGGCAGAAAGACATCTTGAGACATCCACTAAAAGACGTAGAACATGAGTAACATGGTGGTGGCCATGTGGAGTGGAATAAAAGGATAGAAATTCCTTTGGTGTACTTGTATGATTTATCTGATGAAAATATATGGTTTATATATATGTTTGTTTAACTGTTAGTTCACCCTATCTGCTTGTGTTTGGCGATGATCGTGTACGCAGTACACGTGAGCAGATGATGTTGCAGGTGGATTTGGTGAGGCATAGAGCCAAAGCGGGGCTAGTCTGGGATGAAAAGATTTATCCGATGTTTTTAAGCTTTTGGTTTTAAGTGATTTGAATACTTTCACATTATCAAACTTTGGTTATGTATTTGATTTTATATATATACTCATGAATTGAGGTATTTCATAAAGACGTAATGAAGTTTTAGATTTCCCGAGTTTTTGGGAAATGGTATTTCATTAAATGCGATTTATCTATTATTTTGTTATTTTATTAAATTAAATTCATAATATCTGGTCGGGATGTTACAACTATGGTTTTTACCTTTTTCTCACTTGATTCAAGCTCACTTAGCCTTTGCATTTCAATCTCATGCTCTCTTAGTTTACCAAATAGTTCAACTATTGTGATGATGGATAAATCATTGGATTCAGATATGGCAGTCACCTTTGGTTGCCAATTTCTATCAAGACACTTAAGTACTTTGATGTTTAGCTCCTCTTTGTTAAATTCTTTGCCTAGACCCACGAGATGATTGACTATGTGAGTGAACCTCTTTTGCACTTCAGCTATGGACTCTCCTTTTTGCATCTTGAAAAGCTCATACTCTTGAATCAAAGCATGCTTCCTTGCTCTCTTCACTTCATTTGTTCCTTCATGTGTAACCTCTAGGACATCCCACATTTCCTTTGCACTCTTACATTGGGAGACCCTAAAAAATTCATCCATACTCAAAGATGAAGTGGTGATGTTCTTTGCATTACAATCATATTGAACTCTTCTCCTTTCTTCATCAGTCCATTCACTCCAAGGCTTCTCCACCTGCTTATTTTCAACAACACATTTACGAGTATACGGTCCATTAACTATCGTATCCCAAATTCCTTTGTCTATAGATACAATGAAAATTTGCATCCTTATTTTAAAATCTGATAGTTTAGACCACAAAACATTGGTGGTCTATGAATAGAGGCACCTTCAGCAAAAAGGAGTTTATTTTCATCCATTTCAAAATATTTTTTATCAAACTTGAATACATTTCTCTAATACCAATTGTTAGTTTTGAAATGGTGATTTTAGCCAAGAAGGGAGGGGGTTGAATTGACTTTATAAAACTTTTTCGAAAGCTTAAACCTCTTTTAAATTGATTCTAATAGACTGGAAAGTTTGGATGTAAATGCAACAGACCAGTACACTTTCAGTCGATTAAAATATAAAACAACAGACTAATTTGTTCTTGAAGCTATGAAACAGTCGATTAAAAAGACAAATCAGTCGACTAAAATACTAGAGATTATGCACAATACAGAATTCGTGAATGCAACTCAAACAACAATCTTTTACATACAAGACTTGTTCCAATCAACATTTTTAACAAGTATACAGCCTCAAATTACACAAGGACGCATTAAATCACACCAAATATCAAATTGCTTGGTTTTCTTAAGTTTTTAAAGAGATTCAACGTGAGTGAGATGAGGGAAATAGAATTGCACAATTGTTTTTATACTGATTCACTCAATCACAGAGCTACATCCAGTTTACCAGGACAACCTGAGCCTGGTTTCAACTATATTCAACAGTTTTACAAATCACACACCAAGATTACACTTTTGAACAACAAAACTCACAAGATTTTTGACACACAAAAATCTAGACACACACCTTGCAAGAATCACACTTACATACCTAAAATCACATAAGGCAAACCAACAAGAGGCACAAGAACATCAAAACCTGATAGTGGTTGTCCCTAGCCAACCATACATGTGTACTTCAAGCTACTCACAAGCTAAAATGCCTCCAAGATTAACCAAGATCTTTAAAACACGAGTTGCAAATGTGTATTGTAGAGAGAGATATCTTTCCCGAGAAGAATGACAAAGTTTCATGCACAAAAACTCAAATTCGCACATTTGCTCGCGAAAACACAACTTATATAGTTTGGTTTAAGTGAAACCATCGATTGAATTTTTCGTACAGTCAGCTGATTTCACTTGACTTAAGTGAAATCAGTCGATTGAAAATAATTCAATTGACTAAATGCATTCATATAAGAAACTATATACATCAAGCCTTTTAACCTGTTAAAACCTATTTTAATAGATTAAAAGAGACACATTAAGGCACACAAGACATCTAACCTATGTCATATAACCTACCAACATGATACAACACTAAACCATTACATTTAACATGCTATTTTCAGATTTAACACACTAAAACATGATATTCAAGAGGATCTTCATCAAACACCTATGATCTTCATGCATATGACTTTATCAATTCTTTGCTTCAAGCTTGCTTGTACCAACAAGGAGTTGTCGTCTTGATAGTCCATCTCAAAATGAGATCTCCTGTTACTGAAGGGAAAGTGATCACAAGGAGGATTGACCAGAAGGTCGCTAAAAAATATTACTAGAATAGTTTAAAATAGGGCTACATATTGCATTGAAGCGGTGCATAATCCCGAAGTCTCAAAGTTGAATCTTTGAGTTGTGAGTGATGATAGAGGACTAAAAAATATAGGAGAAATAAAAAAAGTGGAGGTAGAAGAATGAAAAAAACTGAAACTAAGAGCAAGCCTTAATGGGCAATTCAAGTTGAAACTAACTAAGGTGTTTTGTGCTAATGTACAGTCATTCGCATGGACATCATTTGACATGCTAGGAATAGATCCAGACATTCTATGTCATCTTTTGAATGTGGATTTGAAAGCCAGAGAAAAAGTCCAAAGACATCAAAGACTAGGAGAGGAGAAAGAATGGGCAACTGGAGAAGAGATTAGCAAGTTGATCATGTCAAATCATATAAGGGAAATCCATTATCCTGAGTGGTTAACTAATGTAGTCATGGTAAAAAATTCAAATAGAAAGTGGAGGATGCAGGAGGATTTTATCGACCTAAATAATGCATGCCCCAAAGACTCATACCCACTCCCAAACATAAATGCTCTAGTTCACAACACGTCATGAGGTGGGGTTATTGAGCTTCATGGATGCCTATTCTGGTTACAACCAGACCACGATGCATCTGATGGATGAGGAGAAAATAATCTTTATGGGAGAAAAGCTAAATTACTACTATAGGGTGATGTCTTTTGGACTAAAAAACATAGGTGCAACTTATCAAGTTTGATGGATAAAATTCTACCACCAATGTTAGGAAGAAACGTATAGTTGTATGTAGATGATATGATGGTGACCTCGGCTGATGGTTGAGATCACTTGAGAGACTTGGGAGAGTTATTCTGTAACATCCCGTCAGGATATTACTGATTTATAAATAAATAAATGAAATAAATAAAACCACGTGCTTTTAATAATACTTCATTTTCCCAAAATGGCGGGAAAATTTAGAAACTTAATTAAACCATCAAATAAAGTCTATGAATACCAAAACAACACGTCATAAAATTTCCCATCAGGGTTTACAACTGTTTTCAAAGGCAATAAAGAAACATAAGCATTTTCCCCACATCTACCCCCTCTCCGCGGCTAAGCGTCACCTGAGCCACCTGCATCAACAGAATCTGCTCCCGTGTACCGAGTACACGATCATCGCCACACACATGCAGATAAGGTGAGCTTAACAATTAAATCACATGAATAAAGTTGCAGAAACATAAGCATATCAACACAAGATATCGTACATAACATAAACATATCACATTACCCAGTTCTTTAATTCCTACCATCTGACCCCCAATCAGATTATTCGTATTCTACAACGTCTAAGGATTTCTTCTAAGGTCCAATCCTCGACATCCTAACTTGGAAGCAGCACCCATACAGTCATAACATTAAACTCCTCCACTTTTAGCTTATTAGTACTCCTAAATTCATTACACCTAAGTTATTGCCAAGTCCACTCCGCTGTTTGAGCTCTCATTCTCGATAATTGGTCAATTCTTTAATCCCCTCCTCCCTGAACTATTTCATTATTCAGAATCACTATTACCCCACAACAAGGAAGGCCCCTATTATTTAATATCTCACCTTCCTAAAGAAATTCAACCCCCTCTTGAAACTCATGCACGACTCCCTCGTCAACCTTCCCAAACATCACTAAAACTTTCCCCGGTTGATTCCAACCCAGTACAGCAGAATCCATCCTCAGCGCACAACACCTCATCTTGCAGTAACGTTGCTACTGCGCGAGCGCCTGGCGGCCAGCCCACGTGCCGCCAGGCGGTGCTTGCCATCTGGGTATTTTCCCAGATTCCTCCTGCGTCCAAAACCCCACCACTTCTCCACCTCTGAGAATTCCCACTTCACGTAATCCAGTCCAAGTACAATCACGACGACTCCATATTTTAATTATACTAATTCTTACCTCTTTATCCAATTCACCACAATTCAGTTCAATAGCAATCCAAGATAACACCTTCAACCCTAAGCGTACATACACTGTTCCATTCAATTAAGCCCCTAATTCGGTGTCCATGCCTACTGTTAGTAATATTATCCCCTTTACGGTTCCCCCACTGACTTTTGCCTCGATTACATTTAGCCCAGAACCCAGAAAAAACCAAAATCGAAGAAATGCTCCGCGCTGCCTGGCGATTCAACCAGCCCCGCCAGGCGCTTCTTCCACAAACCCAGAAATTGAAACAACCCTAAGCGTCGCCTGGCGGCCGGGAGTGTGCCGCTAGGCGGTTCCCTTTCCATAACCCCAAAGTAGTGCAGAACAGATGAGTCGCCTGGCGGTGGTTCATCACCCGCCAAGCGGTTTCTGGAAAATTTCCAGAAACGCAGAAATTCAAGCATACAACAGCAGATAGACATTCAATTATCATACATCACATGTTATTATTCTTTTAAAACACTCAAGCACTAACCTGAAATTCCTTCGCTTAAATTGAATTGTTTGAGATACCCCAATGATCACTACGTCTACGTCTTCCCCTTCTTGATGTGGTCACTCAAACCTCACCACTCTCTCTGATTTTCGTGCTCTAATTCAAGATGCTATTCCAGCTTGCCAAAACCTTCCCTATGGCCACTTTTTACCCTTTTAAACTTGGCTTTTAGTAGGGTTTAATTACCCAAAACGAATTTTTTTACCTAATGGTACTGTTAATTACCATTTAATTGACCTTTATGATCTGTTTTTCAGCTACCCAAGGCTGCCTCTCAACTATCTAGGGTTCTTCCCAACCTTTCATATTCAATTCAAAGCCAAAATGCCAAAAATAATGTTTTTAGTTTGGTTCTCCAAGGTTTGAACCCACAACCATGTAATCACCAAGTCTATATCAAACCATTTAACTAATTCATATTTTCTTGCTCGAAATCACAATTCAATTATCATAATATACAAGAACATGTTTTCATAGATTTAAATAATAAAATCATAACATCAAAAGTTAGCATACATAGGACTCCAACCCAAGTCCTCCCGCACAATCAAAGTGCTCTCAACCACATGAGCTAGCACCTTTCCACATCATACCAACCATAATTTAATGTCATAATTATTTCCCCTCCCTATTTATTTATTAATTATTTATTTAATTAATTAAATTCTACGGGTCTTACAATACTCCCCCCTTTTTAAATTTTTCGTCCTCGAAAAAGAGAACTTACCAGTGAAGAGATGAGGATAGGACCGCCTCATGACATCGTCCATCTCCCATGTCATTTCTTGAGTTGCCTCATCCCATAGGACTTTCACGGTTCTGATCTCCTTCCCTCTGAGTTGTTTTGTTTGAGAATCCAAGATTCTCACTGGTCCGGCTCCAATGGTTAAGTCCCCCCGTATCTGCATATCGTCATCCTCCATAATATGTGTAGGATCGGCTATGTATTTTCTCAACTGTGACACATGGAAAACATTATGCAAGTTTCACAAGTGTGGTGGCAATGCCATCTCATACGCTGCAGGACCAATCTTCCTTATGATCTGATATGGTCCAATGAATCGAGGTGTCAGCTTCCTCGATTTAAGTGCCCTGCCAATACATGTAGTAGGGGTCACTCTGAGAAATACGTGGTCCCCTGCCTCAAACTCAAGCGGCCTCCTCCTCTTGTCTGCGTACGACTTCTGCCTGCTCTGAGTCGTGCGCATCCGATCCTGAATCACCCTCACCTTCTCGGTGGTCTGCTGTAAGAACTCTGCCCCAAGAACCACTGCCTCGCCATCCTGCTGCCAACACAATGGCGTCCTACATCTCCTACCATACAGAGCCTCGTAGGGAGCCATTCCAATACTGGTATGATAACTGTTATTATACGTGAATTCTACCAACGGCAACACATCACTCCATGTACCCAGATGGTCTAAAACACAAGTTCTCAACAGGTCCTTCAATGACTGTATAGTCTGCTCAGACTGTCCATCCATCTGAGGATGGTAGGCGGAGCTCATCCTAAGCTGAGTACCCAAAGCGTTCTGCAACGACTACCAGAACCTCAATGTGAACCTCGGGTCTCTGTCTGACATAATACTCGCCGATACTCCATGTAATCTGACAATCTCTCGCACATACAAATCCTCCAGCCTATCCATATTCATCTTCTGATTAATCGGCAGAAAATGAGCACACTTCGTCAACCTGTCTACTATCACCCAGATTGAGTCATGCCCTCTCACTGATCTCGGCAGGTGAGTGATGAAATCCATGGAAATGCTGTCCCATTTCCACTGTGGAATGTCCAGAGGTTCTAACATACCACCCGGTCGTTGATGTTCTATCTTCGCTTTTTGACATACCAAGCAAGAAGCGACATAATCAGCTACATCTGTCTTCATACCCGTCCACCAGAAAGAGGCTTTCAAATCCTTGTACATCTTAGTCATACCCGGATGTATGCTAAGACGACTCTTATGCCCCTCATCTAGGAGCATCTTCCTCAGAACCCTGCTGTTTGGAACACACACTCTCTCCCTGAACCGTAGAATCCCGTCTCTGCCCATTCGGAAATCCTTCCTCTTCTCAGTGCCCAACTCACCAATTATCAGCTGCAGTTCCTGATCCTTACCCTGTTCCACCCGGAGCTCATCTAGGAACTCATTCGTGATCCTCAACATGCTGCATCGTATCTGTCCAGGCCCCATATCCAACCCCAGATTTATGTCCCTTAACGGTTCTATCAGCTCCAACTCTCTAATCATCATAGTTGATACATGAATTCTCTTCCTACTCAAGGCATCCGCTACGACATTAGCTTTACCAGGGTGGTACAATAGCTCAAAGTCGTAGTCCTTTAAATACTCCATCCAACGCTTCTGTCTCATATTCAGCTCTTTCTGATCAAACAAGTATTTCAAGTTTTTATGATCGCTGAATACCTGGAACTGCGCTCCATACAGGTAATGCCTCCATGTCTTGAGGGCAAACACGACTGCTGCTAACTCTAAGTCGTGTGTCGGGTAATTCTTCTCATGCACCTTCAACTGTCTCGATGCATAAGCTACAAGCCATTTATCCTGCATCAGCACACAGCCTAACCCCTGATACGAGGCATCACAATACACCTCAAATGTTTTATTCGTGTCAGGGATTGCAAATATCGGTGCGGTGGTCAGTCTTTTCTTCATATCCTCAAAGCAAGCTTCACACCCATCTGTCCAGGAGAAAGGCTGGTCCTTTCTCGTAAGCTGTGTAAGAGGACTCACCATCTTGGAGAAACCCTCCACAAACTGTCGATAATACCTTGCCAAACCTAGAAAACTCTGCACCTCTGAAACTGTTTGAGGCCTCTCCCACTTCACCACAATCTCTATCTTTGCCGGATCAACGGCTATTCCTTGGGCTGAGATCACATGGCCCAGGAATTGTACCTCTTCTAACCAGAATTCACATTTCGACAACTTCCCGTACAACTGGTGCTCTCTGAGAATTCCCAACACTACTCTCAGATGCTCTGCGTGTTCTTCCCTGTTCTCAGAGTAGATCAGAATGTCATCGATAAACACCACTACAAACTGATCTAAGTATGGCCTGAAAATCCTATTCATGTAATCCATGAATATAGCCAGCGCATTGGTCACTCCAAATGGCATCACTACATACTCGTAGTGACCATACCGTGATCGAAATGCAGTCTTCTGGACATCCTCCGGCCTGACAAGGATCTGATGATATCCAGATCTCAGGTCTATTTTTGAGAACACCGCAGCTCCCCTCAACTGATCCAACAGATCATCAATCCTCAGCAACGGGTACTTATTCTTTATCGTTAGCTTATTCAGCTGTCGGTAATCAACGCACAACCGAGAACTACCATCTTTCTTTTTCACTAACAGAACCGGTGCTCCCCACGGTGATGCACTCGGTCGGATGAACCTCTTCTCAAGCAGATCCTCAATCTGTTTCTTTAACTCGGCTAACTCAGCAGGCGCCATTCTGTACGGTGCCATAGAAACTGGCCCAGCGCTAGGGATGAGATCAATGGAGAAATCCACATCCCTGCTAGGCGGTAGTTCTGGAATCTCATCCGGAAATACATCTGCGTATTCATCCACTACCAGAATCCTGCTGATCTTCTCGGCCGTGTTCATCTTCTCTGCCTGAGCCACAATCATGTAACATGTAGCTCCAGCCTCAATCTCCCTCACCGCCTGATTAGACGAGATAAGTTCTAACCCCACCGTATCAAGAAACACTATCTTGCGCTGCCTGCAATGAATGATGACATGGTTACTCGACAACCAATCCATGCCCAGAATCACGTCTAGACCCTCCATCGGCAAACAAATGAGATTCAACCTGAACCTACGTCCTGCCACCTCCAGAGGGCACCCCACGCACATAGAAGTGGTGGATACCTCTCCAGACGCTGGCGTCGCGACTAAAAGCTCGCACCCCAGCTCTCGCATCGTAAGCCCGAGCCTCCTCACACATTTATTAGACACAAACGAATGAGTGGCTCCCGAGTCGAACAACACCACCACCTTGTGGTCACACAACAAACACAGAAACTGTAAAAGGTTACCTGACTGTTTCGCCTCTGTGGTCGTCAAGGCGAACACACGCCCCGGTGCTCTGGGTCGATCTCCTACTGGCCTCTTAGCTGGTGCACCACCAGCTGGTCTTCTGTTAGGACACTGACGTGCAAAGTGCCCTGCCTGCTGACATACGTAGCACTTACCAGTGCCACTACCTCCACCTGTACTGCTGGCAGGTCTAGTACAATCCCTCCTCAAATGCTCCCCGCCATAGTTATAACAATGTAGCCTCCCCTAGGTAGTTGGCGGTCTGCTATAAGGTTTCCTCTGTGATCTGACATCTGGGGTAGTCCTCTACTGTTTTCCTCCACTACTCGACCCGGTCTCCAACTGCTTCACAGTCTTGGCCTGCTCAACCAAAACTGGAAACACTCTAATCCGAAGCGGCACAATGAAGCGGCGTATCTCATGTTTTAGTCCGCCCTCAAACTTCCTACACCTCCATTCCTCGGTGACTACTGGAGTGTAGAAACGCGCCAGATACTTGAACCTCTCAATGTATGCCGCCACAGTCAGGGTCCCCTGCTGAAGAGTAAGGAACTCTGACTCCCGCTCGTGCCTCGCACTGTCGGGAAAGTACTTCTCTAGGAACCTCGTCCTGAAGGCAGTCCATGTCACCTGCTCCTCACGGGTCTGCATCAACTGCTGCATCCCCTGCCACCAATACTCTGCGTCTGCCACCAGGAGAAATGTGACAAACAACAGTCTCTGCTCATCCATGCACCCCAGCACTCTATAGATCTTCTCGCATTCTCGCATCCAGGCATCTGCCTCATCAGGAGTGGCCTTGCCAGAGAACTTGGCCGATCGGTGTTTCATGAAATCCTCCATAGATACTGGTCGGGTAGGTGCCACTACAGCTCTAGGTGGCGCCGCTATGGGCTACATCGCGTCCACCATACGATGGATCGCCTGAGCTATGTCATCAGCTCCAGCGGTGTTCCTCCTCCTCCTGTTAGCCATAGCTCGTGCACGCCACATATTATAGCTGTTCACACACACAGCCCATATTAGGATTTCATGTCCAGAAATAAACTAATAACACATACAATTAGTCACGCAAACGTAACACGGTATGCTCACTCCCCATAGACCCCAAAAATCATTTTGAAAACCATTGCTCTGATACCAAATGTAACATCCCGTCAGGATATTACTGATTTATAAATAAATAAAACCACGTGCTTTAAATAATACTTCATTTTCCCAAAACGGCGGGAAAATTTAGAAACTTTATTAAACCATCAAATAAAGTCTATGAATACCAAAACAACACGTCATAAAATTTCCCATCAGGGTTTACAACTGTTTTCAAAGGCAATAAAGAAACATAAGCATTTTCCCCACATCTACCCCCTCTCCGCGGCTAAGCGTCACCTGAGCCACTTGCATCAACATAATCTGCTCCCGTGTACCGCGTACACGATCATCGCCACACACACGCAGATAGGGTGAGCATAACAATTAAATCACATGAATAAAGTTGCAGAAACATAAGCATATCAACACAAGATATCGTACATAACATAAACATATCACATTACCCAGTTCTTTAATTCCTACCATCTGACCCCCAATCAGATTATTCGTATTCTACAACGTCTAAGGATTTCTTCAAGGCGACTTGCTGCCATACCTATCGGCCACAACTGATAGAGCACGTGCGACAAAACATGCTACGGATCATACACGGCAACGCCAAGTATAGTTCCCATATACGAACATAGTCCGTATCGTCCCAAGACTACCAAACTCGTCAGCCAACAACTGAGGAGGGCAATCTATCCGGACCCATCCGTACTGGCCACAACCAGCACACTCACACCGGCAACACTCGCCAACCCGAGCCACAACTCAAGGGTTCCTCGTGTTCATCCGCCATCCCGAGCCACAACTCTAGAGATACTATTCCGAGCCACAACTCAAGGAATACCACGTGCTTAACCCCTATCCCGAGCCACAACTCAAGGGATACGTTCCGAGCCACAACTCCAGGAACACCAGCAACCTCACCCTTAAAGCATCATTAGACGCACCGTAGATCACAAATTCATAAACAAAACTCAAGGCTGTAGCAGTATAAATCGCCTGGCGGGGGACACGTGCCGCCAGGCGCTGCCAGCTCCCAGACCGCCTGGCGGGTGTCGCATACCGCCAGGCGCACAACGCCTTTTAAATTGTTCTCGCAACAGCGACCGCCTGGCGGAACTGCCTCTGCCGCCAGGCGCACCAAGCACTAAGACCCCTCTGTTATTTCGCTACCGCCTGGCGATCCAGATCCCACCGCCAGGCGTCATGACAGTACAACATACTCTAGTTTTACTATTCAAGTTTAACACAGTTTCTATCATATCTCCATTTAATCTATTCCCGAATTATTACTTAAATGGTTACTAACAATGATAAGGTCCAATCCTCGACATCCTAACTTGGAAGCAGCACCCATACAGTCATAACATTAAACTCCTCCATTTTTAGCTTATTAGTACTCCTAAATTCATTACACCTAAGTTATTGCCAAGTCCACTCCGCTGTTTGAGCTCTCATTCCCGATAATTGGTCAATTCTTTAATCCCCTCCTCCCTGAACTATTTCATTATTCAGAATCACTATTACCCCACAACAAGGAAGGCCCCTATTATTTAATATCTCACCTTCCTAAAGCAATTCAACCCCCTTTTGAAACTCATGCACGACTCCCTCGTCAACCTTCCCAAACATCACTAAAACTTTCCCCGGTTGATTCCAACCCAGTACAGCAGAATCCATCCTCAGCGCACAACACCTCATCTTGTAGTAACGTTGCTACTGCGCGAGCGCATGGCGGCCAGCCCACGTGCCGCCAGGCGGTGCTTGCCATCTGGGTATTTTCCCAGATTCCTCCTGCGTCCAAAACCCTACCACTTCTCCACCTCTAAGAATTCCCACTTCACGTAATCCAGTCCAAGTACAATCACGACGAATCCATATTTTAATTATACTAATTCTTACCTCTTTATCCAATTCACCACAATTCAGTTCAATAGCAATCCAAGATAACACCTTCAACCCTAAGCGTACATACACTGTTCCATTCAATTAAGCCCAGTGTCCATGCCTACTGTTAGTAATATTATCCCCTTTACGGTTCCCCCACTGACTTTTGCCCCGATTACATTTAGCCCAGAACCCAGAAAAAACCACAATCGAAGAAATGCTCCGCGCCGCCTGGCGATTCAACCAGCCCCGCCAGGCGCTTCATCCACAAACCCAGAAATTGAAACAACCCTAAGCGTCGCCTGGCGGCCGGGAGTGTGCCGCCAGGCGGTTCCCTTTCCATAACCCCAAAGTAGTGCAGAACAGATGAGTCGCCTGGCGGTGGTTCATCACCCGCCAGGCGGTTTCTGAAAAATTTCCAGAAACGCAGAAATTCAAGCATACAACAACAGATAGACATTCAATTATCATACATCACATGTTATTATTCTTTTAAAACACTCAAGCACTAACCTGGATTTCCTTCGCTTAAATTGAATTGTTTGAGATACCCCAATGATCACTACGTCTTCCCCTTCTTGATGTGGTCACTCAAACTTCACCAGAACCTCACTCAAACCTCACCACTCTCTCTGATTTTCGTGCTCTAATTCAAGATGCTATTCCAGCTTGCCAAAACCTTCCCTATGGCCACTTTTTACCCTTTTAAACTTGGCTTTTAGTAGGGTTTAATTACCCAAAACGAATTTTTTTACCTAATGGTACTGTTAATTACCATTTAATTGACCTTTATGATCTGTTTTTCAGCTACCCAAGGCTGCCTCTCAACTATCTAGGGTTCTTCCCAACCTTTCATATTCAATTCAAAGCCAAAATGCCAAAAATAATGTTTTTAGTTTGGTTCTTCAAGGTTTGAACCCACAACCATGTAATCACCAAGTCTATATCAAACCATTTAACTAATTCATATTTTCTTGCTAGAAATCACAATTCAATTATCATAATATACAAGAACATGTTTTCATAGATTTAAATAATAAAATCATAACATCAAAAGTTAGCATACATAGGACTCCAACCCAAGTCCTCCCGCACAATCAAAGTGCTCTCAACCACATGAGCTAGCACCTTTCCACGTCATACCAACCATAATTTAATGTCATAATTATTTCCCCTCCCGTATTTATTAATTAATTATTTATTTAATTAATTAAATTCTACGGGTCTTACATATTCTACACTATAAACAAATATCAATTAAAATTAAATCTTGAGAAATATGTCTTTTAGGGTAAAAGCTGACAAGTTCCTCAGTTTTTTACTAATAGAGGGGAATTAAAGCTAACCCAGAAAAGTGTGCAGTCATCATCAACATGAGAAGTCCGAGTAATATGAAGAAGGTGCAAAGGTTGTCAGGAAGGATGGTTACTCTATCCAGGTATTTATTAATAAGTAAAGATAAAGGATTTCATTACTTTCAATTTCTAAAGAAGAATGAGAAGTTCCAATGGACTAAAGAGTGTGAAAAGGCATTGCAATATCTTAAGGAATACTTAGGCCAAACTCCTATTCTTAGTAAACCTATAGGTGGACAACTACTTTAGTTATATATTACTGTAACCGAGCACGCAGAGCTCAACTTTAGTACAAAATATGGAGGAAGAACAAGTCAGATCCTTCAAGGGGCTGATGGTAGATATCCAGTAATCGAGAAGGCAACTTTGATTGTGGTAATAACTGCTAACAGGCTTAAGCACTATTTTCAGAGTCATGAGGTAGTCGTTAAGACTGACCTCCCCATTAGGCAAATATTGCAAAGGCCAAATGTATCAGGAAGGATGGTCAAATGGTCTATAGAGTTGATATAAAATACGAAGTTTAAGGACCCATCAAAGGTCAGGTGTTCTATGACTTTAAAAGTAAAATTACCTAAGTGGATCTTGTCTATGGATATTGCTTCAAATCTTCAAGGAAATGGAGCAGGAATGGTTTTGGAAGGTATTTTGATCGAGTAATCCTTATGATTTTCTTTCAAGCAAGCAATAACCAAGTTGTATATGAAACTTCGATAGCATGAATGATACTAGAAAAGGAAATGGGTGTAACCGAGCTAATGGCCAAGAGTGATTCATCTCATGTCATTGGTCAAGTATCTGGTAAGTTCCAAGGAAAAGATCCTCACCTGGCCAAATATTTGCAGTTTGTGAAAACTAAGGATGTAAAAAAATCCGTACCCGCGAGTATCTACAGATAAAACCCGTAATGGGTAGGAAATGGATATTGAAAATGATACCCACGGGTAACGGGTACGAATATTTTTTATACTCGTGGGTATTTGTGGATATTAAAAAGATATGCGGGTACTCGTATAACGGATACCCAAACGGATGGGTATGGGTGTAACATCCCTAAGGAATATTACTTTGATAATAACATAAACAATTAAATAAAATGAAATAAAACGCGATAATATTGGTAATTCCTCATTTATAAACACATGTTCCCAAAACGCAGGAAAATTAAAATCGCAAAGTTTAATACATTGTAAATGTTCGCAAATCAAAATTATTACAACTATAGAAGCCCAAAATGGTTAAAGTTCAAAACATAAAAATATCAAAAACTCAGGTCTTCAAAAGCACATATAATCCCACACTCCAATCTCAAGCGTCTCCTGGCTCACCTGTCAAATCATCTGCTCCCGGATAATAAATTATCTGATCATCGCCACACACATACGGATAGGGTTAGCTATGCATATATAAATATAAATTAAATATGATACCCATCCCAAGCAGTAAATTTACTGATATGTGCTAACTACAAATTATCCACCCCTGATCTCATATTCCTTCATGAGTCTTATGCATGTAACTAGGTCTTGGGAATCCATTGTGCTCCCACGAAACTAACTCATTCGTGGTCCAACCCTATGAGCCTATCCCGCTCATAGTCCTTCCCTACAGACTCCTCGTCTGTAGTAAATCATCCAAGCCTTCTCAACTTGGACCCTGGCACGCACGCAATCACTATACTATGGACTCCTCGCCCAATAGTAATCGACGGGAACATCACAGTTCCTTGCCCATCGTGCGTCCAACGCATGTAATCACCATACTAAGGACTCCTCGCCCAATAGTAGTCGACGGGAACTCAACCAGTTCCATGCCCATCATACGTTCAACCACTCAAGCACATCCCAGACCCCTATTGGACTTAGTCCATCAAGCCCAAGCACAAAGGTAAGTGAACCTAGTCCTTTAAGTCCACTAATCAAAACAATTACCAATTACACAACCACCAAAAACCGCCTGGCACCGCATAGACACCGCTTGGCAGGTACTGGCAGAAAACCGCCTGGCGGTCACACCCCCACCGCCAGGCGCCGCTGAAGAAAACAGAACCACAGAGCTCCATCACCGCCTGGCGGACACAACCCTGCTACCAGGCGCCTAACGCTGACAGTGACCACTGCCACTATTTTACACCCTGCCGCCCGGCAGCTCGCCCCGCGCCGCTAGGCGCCATACCAGTAGCACAATGCTACTAGTTTTTGGTACTTTTTACAGGTCTCAATAGGCCCCAAACACACACAATATTTCTATCACTCATCCATTTATAGCATTTCAAGACATAAAACCAAACCATAATGTAATATGTACAACTAGCTCATGCCCAAGTCAACTATTATCACATCTTAATACGCCTCATAAGATTCACTACAAGGAAAAGTCCTAAGATATAAATATTATACTCACCACTTACCATAATACAAATTAAAGTTTACATTACTCTTCTCCAATTTCATTTACACCTAAGTCATACCGCAAAATGATCCTTAGTACCCACATGTTGGAATGTTCACTCAATTCTGAAAAGTAAATTCCTGACTATTAACCCAATTCTCACAGAAATCACCCGCAACTCCCCAAGAACGCATCTCACAGCAACATCGCCAAGCACCCTCCATTCTGATGCATCGCCTGGCGGTCACCTAATTGCCGCCAGGCGGTTCATACCAGTTTTGTGGTCTGCCACATTTTCCAGCATTCAACAGTATTCACAAGCACTCCCATTTCAGTTTGCATTAAGTCTAACATGATTTCACTTGCACACAGTATCAAGATTTCATATCCTAATCACTTTAACTTCTATTTCCACATCAACATGGCTAATCACAGCGATCATCCACGTTTTCCAATTCTAATCCCTCATGAACCCTAAATCCCCAATTCAATTAAAATTCATGCAATAGTCCACCAATTACAAATTTACAGATAATAATCCATCATACCAATTACACTCGTATCACAAGAATCTCTCCCAAGCCTCTCACACCACAAAAAAAAAAACTAAAAATCAGAAAGAACTGGGCAGGCCAGTTCGTGTCGCCTGGCGGACGACACTTAGCCGCCAGGTAGTGCATAGCAGAAACCCAGAAAATGGGTTCTAAAGGCAAGAGCCGCCTGGCGGGCCTTCAACGCCGTCAGGCGGTTTCTGGAAATTTCCAGAAACGCGACAATCTCAATGAGAGTCCAATTTTCACAGTTCATTTAATCCAGAATAGCACGAAAATACATACGAAATACCATACACATCAAATTAACTCCCCTAACCTGGATTAAAGCTTTCCCTGAGTAATCTTGTACTTCTTTCCTTTGACTCCAAAATGGCCTTCCTTGGCTTCTCTCAATTCAGCCCCTAAGGATCCACTCACACTCTCAATTTCTCATTGAAATTCGCACTCCTCTGCCTATCCCACAATAACCTCTGCAAAAACCTTTCTCCCCTCTCACAATTACGTTTTTAGTGATGTTTTAATGGTGGTTTAAGGCCCTAAAACGAGAATTGCATTAAGAAGTGGTGTAATGGCCATTCAAGCACACTTAATTAGATTATTTTCCAGCTACCCTTAACTGCTATGTCTGTTAGGGTTTCCCTTAACTCTTCAACTTCAAATCAAACTAAAAATGGCAAAAATAGAGTTTCATTTAGGTCCTCCAAGGTTTGAACCCACACCCATGCACATACCAAATCAATACCAAACCACCATACCATATCATATTTCATGCTAACTTCCATGATTTACGCATTATCACATTCTACAACATAAGCAATATATATCTTAAAAATAATACCAAATTAATAACACTCAAAATGGCACACATAGGACTCAAACTCAAGTCCTCTCACACAACCAAAGTACTCTCAACCACTTAAGCTAGTACTTCTCCACATCATAACATTTTGCATTTATTACCTTAAAGTTTCTCTTTACCCGCATTTATTAAATAATTATTTAATTTTACCCGGGTCTTACAATGGGTACGAGGCAAATTTTTGTACAACGGGTAAGGTACGAGGGAGCTATTACTCATACCGTACCTGCCTCATTGACATCCCTAGTGAAAACCTTTGCCAAGGCGTTTAACACATTTGAATTGGTATATGTTTCCAAGAACAAAACTGTAGACCTGATCTTTTGTCAAGAATGACAAGTTGTACAAAGTTGGACAACACAAGTCTGTTATACGAAAACCCTATTTACGCCTAAAGTGCATGTAGGGGCTGGTAAAGAAGAGCAAGTGTTTGCTTCGCAAAATGAAAAGAAGGAATCCTAGATGACCCCTTTGATAACTTATATGGCTGATGGGATGTTGCCTCAAAATCCTGTAGAAACTCAACGGAAAAGGAAAAACTCGAGTAGATACACATTGCTTGATGGTCGCCTCTTTCGATTTGTTTTCTTCAAACCTATACTGACGTGCATCTAGGAGGACGAGGCTTGTAGATAATAGTCAAGCTACATTAAAGAATTTGTGGGAGTTACATAGGAAGAAGAACTTTGATGTTAAGAACTTTTTACGTCAAGAAATGCGACCAATGCCAAGTGAAACTTCCCTACCAGATATTACGAATTTAAATAATAAGATAGATAAATAATACGTCAACGTCATTTATGAAAACATCATTTCCCAAAACGTGGGAAATTTAAAACTTTATTACGTCATCATGAAATATCTCAAATCCAAAATTATATAAAACTCAATTACAATATCCAAAACTGATAATATAAAAGTTTACAATTTATTTAAAACCATAAATCTGAAAACTCTGATAAATCTTTTTCTCCCAAATAGCCCCGCTCCGGCTCTATGCCTCACCAGATCCACCTGCAACATCATCTACTCACGTGTACCGCATACGCGATCATCGCCAAACACAAGCAGATAGAGTGAGCTAACAATAAAAATAATCATATATGCACACACACACACACACACACACACACACACACACACACATATATATATATATATATATATATATATATATCTATATATATATTACAATCACACTAAAGGAATTTCATCCTTTGGTTCCATACCACATGGCCACCACCATGTGAACCGTGTTCTACTTCTTCTGATGAGTATCTCAAGATGTCTTGCTGCCACACCTACCAGCCACAACTGGTAGAGCCCATGCGGAAAACCATGCTATGGACCATACTCCGCAACGCCAGGTGGAGTTCCCAATACGAATAACATTCGTAACGTCTCAAGACTACCAAACTCGTCAGCTAATTACTGAGGAGGGCAATCTAACTGGACCATTCTTACATGTCACAACGTGCACACTCACACCGACAACACTCGCCAACCCGAGCCACAACTCAAGAATTCTTCATGTTCATCCGCCATCCCGAGCCACAACTCAAGAGATGTCATTCTGAGCCACAACTCAAGGAATGCCACGTGCTTAACCCCTATCTCGAGCCATAACTCAAGGATATGTTCCGAGCCACAACTCAAGAAACACCAACAAATCGATCTTCGAGATATCACCAAAGCCTTGTGGTGATATCTCACGCACATCCAAAGCAAGCAAACCACTTTTGCCTCACCAATATTAGTTGGCGCTGCTCACGAGTCGTAAGGCGCAACAAGCTTCCAGGCCGCTTGGTGGGGGACACGTACCATCAACCGCCAAGCGCCCCTACACTTACTGCCTCTGCAACTATGACCTGGCGGAACGAATTATGCCCCAAGTGCCACGTATTCCCAAGGCTATTGTAATTGTAGTTATCGCTTGGCAGAACCTTTTCTGTCACCAGGGGCTACACCAGTACAACGTACTTTACTGGTTTTAGACAATCTTGACTAATTTCTAAGACCACCATTCCATGCCAAGTCTTATCTAGACCGTTTCTAGCATTCCAAACTACTTCCAACCACGTACCAAGTAACCGTAATTCATCCCCTACACCCTAATTTACTAGATACTTAAATATAGACTTATCACCTCAAGTTTGTACAACCTTCTTAACTTGTGGCAAGACCAGTTCATTACAATGTAATTTCTTATGTTCACGTATAGCACCCAATAGTCTTACCGTTCTTGTCTTTCACACCCATAGATACTCATATCATTGGTATCCTTTCACATTTGGATTTAGCCTCCTACATTTCTAATATTAACCAATCAGAATCTACCTAGACCCTCACTGCATACTTTTTATGCCTCCAATGACTACATCAATTATGACAGTTTCTTACACTTAGTTTCTCCATCTTTCAACTCACAATTTATCACCAATTTAACTCATAATATTAGCTCACAACTGCCTCTCTACACCTCGGTCCAATGCCCATCATTAGTTCTTTAACTAATTCGACCCCCAACCAAGATCAAACTCACCATTTCATCCAAGATCATGCAAAACCACTTTGCTCTACACTGGCGCCTGGCGACACGCTATCCCGCCAGGCGATGCATCAGTTTCTGGACTTGTAGAACTGCTTCTATACCTGCACGAGTTCTCACCTCCAATTTCTCTCTAATTTTGAATTAATAGATTACACTAGTGTACTTACGTTCATAATTGTTTCATACCGCTTCTAATCCTTTAAATTACAACATTATTCTCTCATTAATTTGGTCCAGAACATGAAACCCCCAATATTTGAAACCCTAACTATATTCATAGGAGTTTCATCGAATTCACTTTCAATCTCAATCTAATTCCATAATCTTAGCATCTAACTACCAAAAAAATGATGTGCTTCCCTCATTTCGCGATCGAGATCAACCCAGAAACTCCAAAAACATCAAAATCAAGCCATATTACTTGCGTCGCTTGGCGGGTCAATTATCATTGTTAGGCCGTTCTTAGAAAATCCAGAAACTAGGTTGCGTAGCTTGCGTCGCCTGGTGACGCATAGCTCACCGCTAGGCAGAAATACACTGATTTTGTATGAGTCGCTTGGCGGCTACGAGTAACTCACTAGGCGGTTACTGGGAATTTTCCAGAAACACGAAAATTCAAGCAGAAATTGGAAATATTCATGCATTTCACACTATTTATCATGCAATTATTCACGAACATAAACATTAACGAGTAAAGCCCCCTAACCTGGATTTCTTTGCTTAAATTTGGAAATTTGGAGAGTTCCCTTGATCACCAATGGCCTCCCTTTGAATCTCTCCCAACTCAGTTCCTTTGCTGCATTAATCCTCATGTTTTTCCTCTGTAATATCACTCCTCACTATACTCAAAATGGCAGAGTCAAAAACTCTCTCTTTCTCCTTCAATTCGCCTCTTTAATTGTACCCTAATGGTGGTTTATTAGCCAAAACGAAAATTCCTTAAACTTGGTTTTAGTTATCATTCAATTGGCTATTCTATATGATTTTCTAGCACCCTTGGCTGCTCCTAAGGCTGCTAGGGTTTTCTTGTCCCTTCACTTTCATGCCAAAAGAAATTTTGGCAAAAAGGAAGCTTAATGTAGTTCTACCAAGGTTCAAACCCATAACCATACCACTGTCAAATCAATGCGCAACCATTCAACCAATTCATATTTTGTAATAATTCATATAATTTTAAGATTATATTATCACTCAACATGATCAAGCATATTATTAAAATAATAATAATTAAATAACGCATAAATGATATACATATGACTTGAACTCAATTCCTCTCACACAATCAAGTACTCTCAACCATTTAAGCTAGTAATTTTCCACGTCACAACAGTCAATCTTTAATGCCATAGAGGCTCTCACTACCCGCATTTATTAATTATTTATTTATTTAATTAATTAAATTTCACGGGTCTTACACCAAAGGCATACCAATTGGCATAAACAACCGCAAAGACTTTTCACTCAATTAATGCTCCCTGGCCATTCCATAACTTACTTGGGGAATTGACATCGCGGGACCTTTCCACAAACTACTCGACAACTTACATTTCTCATAGTTTTCGTGGAGTACTTCACTAAGTGGATTGAAGCCGAACCAGTAGCTTTCATCACTGCATCTAAGGTCTGAACTTTTTACTACAAATAGAAACAAAACCCAAAATACATCTATCTTTCCCTTTAACAACTTGCTCTCTTACATAGGCATTCTATCAATTACCCTTTTGTTTACCGCTCTCTTCTCCCAAACTTTTAGAACTAAAAGGGAAAAGCATCTTTGATGTAGTCGTGAGTGTGCACACTCGTCACTCCATGAAGATCATTTCTTTCTTAATACTTTATGTTTAGTAACCATATCTACAATCTAAACTTGATACCAAAATGTAACATCCCTAAATAGTAGTCCAAAGCTTATTATCCAGTGGAAATTACATGATTATATCAAAGAAAAATTCACAAAAATGTAGTTCATAATATTAAAAAAAAAGTCATCCTTTGATAACCAAAAACTTAAACATTCAAAGAATATTCAAAAGAAACCTACCATGAGTGATATATACATAATATCATAACCTATAGGTATGAAACTCTAAACTTGTGCCCAACATCAGCACCCCCTAACAACTCAACGTTGCTCCGCCTCATATCCTACATTATCTTCTTGTTCACGTGAAATTCACAATCATTGCAATTAGATAACACAAACACATAAGAACAAATAGAGCAAACTAGAGATAATTTAAAACTTATAAGTTTGAAATAAAAAGAGAATATTGTAAAAAAAATTGAATATAGTGACATACCATACAATCACACCATCAAACCTAACACCAAGGTTCATCGAGCACAAACCAAAATTAATAACTACAGACCCAACCTCTGAAGGATCGACGTATTGATTAGTCGTATGATATCTTCCACCTGTTAGTGCTCTATCACTCCTGCCTCTTGAGAGCTATAATTATACTATGGATGGGCAACTTTCCTAGTTCCATTGAGCATAATAGCATAAATTCAATATCTCTTATGAGTGCGACTAACACCATCATTCTAGATACGAACATCCCTCGACTCTCGCAACTAGTAATTGTCATCTATTTGACTAAAATCACTAATAGAATCAACATAATCCCACCTCTGCACTTATCATCAATACACCCACAATGAAACAAAACATGGTATTATCCCTTCCTTAGGAATAACTATCTTATAATCCAAATCATATGCATATTAATTGTCAATAAACTTTACCAATACAGATAACAAGAAAACTAGCAACCGAAATATATATATCACACTAAGTTCATTCATCACATTATCATCAAATCTTAAATTATCACACCATGTCATCCATGTGTAATTTACCTCAATCCAAACTCATCTCATAACATAAATTCCCTATTATTTATTTCAAATTACGTGTTAATCATTCATTTTTTATTTTCTATTGAATTAACACCACATTATAAATACAATATTTCCAAAATTACATCAAGATGGTGAAAATTATTTCTCTAACCAAATACCTCTAATCAAAGATCTCAACGGTCAAAATAAAGATTCATATGTCTAGGACCAAGTTTCAAAATTTCAACTCGATCCAACGATTAACAAAGCAAAAATAAAAAATTTTCCAAGACTGCCCAAGTCCCACACAAGGTGGCACCCAACGCCCTATACTTAGCACCCAATGTTAGATCTTCTGATCTTCCTTGAACTTTAATATGCTAGGTACGCCTAGCACTACCTTGGTATTGCCCAACGTCAACAAGTCAGTGAACTCATTATCTGATTGGTGACTAGCGATACTATAGGGATGTCCGATAATGCACCAGAAGTTAAAAATTTCCATGAGCTTTAATTGATCAATTTAAATTTTCCTTAGCTATTGGCCACTTAATATACATTATAAGACAACAAAATAACTTTTCCATACCTCGAGAAGCCCTAATTTGATCAATTGAATGTCTGATAGTGAAATTCCTCACTTGTAGCTGAAAATAACACAATATAACCACTTCAATCACAAAATTACAACTAATATCTTATATTACCAATTGTCAATCAAATGTACTTAATTGTGATCCATTTCTAATTACTTATAACTCAAGATTGTATCAACAATTCCAAGAAATTAGATTACCAAATTGATATGTTAGGTTACCACATCTACCAAACCTAGAATTCATCAATCCATTTATCAATATCTAAGAACAATTGATCAGACTCCATGAAACACAACAAAAACACAAAGCAAGACATTAAAAGGGGTGGCGCCCCGGTGCAAAAAGGGTGCCCAGCACCATCTCAAAAAGGAGGCTTCTCCTTGTACCCCCAAAACATTCTCCAGTACCCCCCAAAACTTTTTTAAATTTTGCCTTTGCCCCCAATAAAATTAAAATAAGAAATAGTAAAATAGTCCATCCACCTCCTACACCCCCAAACTCGTGCACCCCCAAAGAATACCCACCCACCTCCTGCACCCCAAATTAATACCCAAACCCTACACCTTTTGACTTAACCCTTTTCCCTTTCTTTCGTGACGCACTTCCTCCATTCCATTCTCCATTGTATTCCTCTTCCATTCGCACCACCCTTGTCTCACAATCACAGTGTCTCGCAACCTCGCAGTAGTAGCGCACACATCTGCCTCCACTCCACCAAATCCAGTAAGTTACATAAAGGAAGAGATTAAAGAGAAGGGAAGGAATGGTTTCACTACATCAAGACAATGCGTTAAACAAAAACACAAAAACAATGAAATAGATGTCGACATCCGCAACACAATTTTCTGAAGCGGATGTCGACATCCGTAATACCCAAAAAAACAAAAAAAAAATTACGCAACGGATGTCTACATCCACAACACAATTTTCTGAAGCCGATGTCTACATCCGTAATACAAAAAAACAAAAAAATTACAAAACGGATATTGAAATCCGCAACACAATTTTTTGAAACGAATGTCGACATCTATAATACCCAAAAAAACAAAAAAATATTACGAAATGGATGTCAACATCCGCAATACAATTTTCTGAAGCGGATGTCGACATCCATAATACAAAAAAACAAAAAAAAATTACAACACGGATGTCGACATCTGCAACACAATTTTCTGAAGCAAATGTCGACATCCATAATAACCAGAAAAAAAAATTACGAAACGGATGTCGACATCCACAACACAATTTTTTGAAGCAGATGTCGACATCCGTAATACAAAAAAAAACAAAAAAAAATACAAATCGGGTCGACATTCGCAATACAAATTTTTGAAGCGGATGTCGACATCCATAATACCCAAAAAAACAAAAAAAAATTACGAAACGAATGTCGAAATCCACAATACAATTTTCTGAAGCGGATATCGACATTTGTAATACAAAAAAACAAAAAAAAATTACGAAAGGGATGTCAACATCTGCAACATAATTTTTTGATGCGGATGCCGACATCCGTAATAGAAAAAAACAAAAAAAATTACAGGACGGATCTCGACATTTGCAACACAATTTTCTGAAGCGAATGTCGACATCTGTAATACCCAAAAAAACAAAAAATATTACGAAATGGATGTCGACATCCACAACACAATTTTCTAAAGCGAATGTCGACATCCGTAATATAAAAAAAACAAAAAAAATTATAAAACTGATGTCGACATCTGCAACACAATTTTCTGAAGCGGATGTTGACATCCGTAATACCCAAAAAAATTACGAAACGGATGTCGACATGCGCAACACAATTTTCTGAAGTGGATGTCGACATCCGTAATATTCAAAAAAACAAAAAAAATTACGAAACGGATGTCGACATCCATAACACAATTTTTCTGAAGCGGATGTCAACATCCGTAACACAATTTTCTGAAGCGGATGTCGACATCCGCAATGGTAATGAAAGTAAATGTTAATGTATATCAATGATAAGAAACACAACATCCCAGTGATAAGAAACAAGATACAATTGCAATATGATTACAATAGGAATATAAATACTAACTTGGAAGAAAAGAGCTTTGATAAAATAGGACCACCTCTCAGAGAGCTTGAAGCACGGATGGAAGAAGCAGCTTGAAGCAAGGACCACTGGTGGGAGCTTGAAGCATATAAACACATGGACCAAAGAGCACCACAAATATTGGGAGGAAACAAAGAGGGACGAAAACGGAATGGGAGGAAAGTTGGAGATGTAAACACTCGCAAAAATAAAAAGAAGAGGACCGGATACAGGAGAAAAGTTTGGGGGTGGGGGGGGATACAGGGAGAAAACCCTCTCAAAAACTCATGTGTTATGATTTATTATCAGGAATGCACAATTAACTTCAATCGATTAAACTAATAGTTTTTTACAGAGAAAAAAAAACAAGAATTTACGTATCTTATGAAACTAATAGCTTTTAACCGAGGGATGAAATATTTCTTTTTTAAAAAACTAAAACCAAAGCGCACTCAATTTATAACCAATAAAATCTTATTCAAGACAATTAAAAATTAACTATTACAGCAAGGTAATTTCATAATCTCCCTAGTAATAACTAGCACGCTAGAATAATTGATTGTAAAATATACGTCTATACTTAATTAAGAAAACTGCTCTAACTAACCGCATTCAGCTGCCATAAATAGGAAAAAATCTTTTGTAAATATCAAAACCGAACAAAGAATTGACCTCCTGAATTTTAAGATATACGTATATATCTATATGTGTGTCTGTGTGTGTGTTTTATAATAATAATCACAAAAATGTCAATTTTAAAACTCAAATAATGTAACTGCAGGTAGATTCGTGGTGAAACACCTTTAAATTTGAGAAGTACAACAACAAACAACATTATTGCGTAGGAATAAGAGTATTCTTACACTCCGAAGGGCTGTATTATTCTCTAAAGGGATGAGCAAGAGTGTCAGCTATCCAAGTTCACATAATCGCATACAATAAAACTTACACCAAACAATACAAATTGCTAATGGTCAATCCTGGCACCAGACGCTAGCCTTATAATTCATCAGACCCTCTTCAAACTTTAATTGCTTCAGTTATAGTATAGATAAATATCAAAGAATGCAAAATGATCGTAATGTACAATATCTTCAAATCCTTTCTGCATTGGCATTATTGGCTGACCAAAGGAGACCTTAGCGAACTTTAAATTAGGAGCCAGGGCAGGTTTCTTAGTGTTCAAGCAAGATTGATAGTGAAAGAAACATAAGGGTGGGCATCGGAATCACCTGCAAGACCAACCATCCCAGCACCTACGTCATCCTCAACCTTCCAGTATCCACTGCACACACAATTTCAAAGATACAATATCAGCATGTAAAGTAGTTAAACAAATTAAGAGGCAATAGTGTGCATTAAATTAAACAAATAAATATTGTATGTATAAAATGAGAGGAAGGCAAAATGAGACATATCAGAATATGCACATATACAAGGAATGAATCTTCAAGGTAAGATCCGAAAGAATAGTGTAAAAGATTTCAAGTTGGGAGACTTATTATAGACATCCCACATACTATGTTAAATGATACCATCTGCTTAATTTAAATTGACATTTGAATCTTAACCATTCGTACTAACAACGATAGAAATCCACTCCTTTTATTTCACACGTACGATTGACTTTGTCACCACTCACAATGAAAAAGAAAGATCAAATATTTAATTCGCATTCGAAACGTTTTCTACCATCTCAATCTACATTTTTTCTTGTTTTTATTTAGAGAATCTCAAGAGAGAATATAAAAGCTTCAATATTTCAAATAACAAGCTACTATCAACAACTTCCTATGTTTTAAACAGCTGTTGTGCATTGGAAACTGCACACAGACCAGTACCATAATTTTTGTCTATTTGAACAAGTATAATATATATTTAGCAAAACAAAACACAAACAATTTGTTTTGTTTACTTCAAGGATTGAGATGACCCATAGGAAAACCAAAAAAGAACATAGATCTTGAATCCATCTGCTGTGTGCCTCTGTAAATTAGCTCAGGCAGTGTGTAAATTTACCAAGGGCTGTAAATTCTAAAAGGGTAATACACCATAGCCATTGATAAGTGACTTGCCTGTTTGTACTATCACTCAACGCTTCAAGGATAGAGCGCACTTTCTTCTCAGATTTTACAGACGGTGCCAAGACACATGCCTGGAATACCCAATGCTCCGTGATCAGTATTTGAAAATAGGGAAGGAGGGAATATTACATGGAACTTTGATTTCAGTAGAATATATATTACCAAGAAAGATGGTGGCAGACCATATCTCAGAATGCTCTCGGCAAATAAACGCACAGCACAAAAGTGCATCCAGGAACTGAAAACCTTTGGGAAAATATACCGTAAAAGGTAGTGAGAAAGAATCACGACATCTTAGAATAAAAAGGAAAGAATAATTGTTTAGTGGAAAAAAGCTAAAACAAGATAAAAATTAAGGTCAACAAACAAATGCTCTACAAAATTAGGAGAGAAACTTAGGACCATACTGCAAATGCCAGTCCCAGATAGGCTAGTACAGAAAAAGGTACACCAAAGTACAAGAAATCCACCTTGAAAATAGTACTTTAACTAAGCATGTTTCTATAGCATCCTCTGTATTGTACCACTACGAGTAAATCCTGTCGTATAATATTCTAAGGTGTTTCCACAAATTAAATGAGGTAAAAGAAATTAATACCTCTCCATAACTGGTAAAGCACCATTGCAATAGAGAAGCCCTCAGTCTTTCCTGATCTTGCACCAATTTATCTAACTCTTGCTTTCGGTTCTCGTGTGTTTCTTGACTGTATTCAAAGTCACGAATCTAAATACAATGGCATGAAGTTAAATTAAGCACCGTTTATCAACTCATGAATTGATCCTAACACTTGGCACTATTCTTTCATACCACAAATTTCCATTAAAAAGTGGCAGGATTCAAATCCAAGAGAGAACACAGACATTGTCAATTTTAACAAATTTAAGACAGTATATCTATATTAATAAAAATACTTACTTGGAACCCTTTTTCCCGTGCACTAGTTCTAAAATTATCTGCAACTCGACTGAAGAGTGTTACAGTATACAGAGCATATTCGTTGTCCTCGTACAACTTCTTAGATGACCTGGGGACCTAAAATATTTATCCTGAACAGAATCAGAATAAGGAATAATGCAAGGAAAAACAAGAAGCTCAAAATTATTAACAGTGTCAAAAACATAATTGGAGTACTTAGATTAAATACAGGGATTTTGCACCTAAGATCCATTAACGATAATTCAAGGGGAATAGCAAAAGAAATTCAAATTTGTGAGAGAATATGTACTGCTTACCACATAATTTGTCAATGTTTCGTAGCTTGAAAGCCAGTCTTTCTGTGAATACTTGGAAACAATTGCTAGGAGGGTAGTTAAATTTTCTGAAGTTATAATGTCCTCTGGGTTTACCAAGTTGGAAAGATCACGGACTGCTAAGCTGAAATAGTCAAGTAGGTCAGCAAAGAAATAGAACACACTCCCTCCAGTCCTTAATAAAAGATGTTTTATCATTAGGGTGTGATTTTATTAATAAACAGGGAGAAGAGGATTTTAAAATCACTAAAAACAAGGGTCAATATTTTGAAACAATTTTTAAGAAATGTACAAAGTCAACTAAATTTATATTTGTGATTTAGTCTAAAGTTTCTTATATTAAACACCAAAGACAAGTACTACATTTGAAAGTAACATCAGTCGTAATAACATCCACACACCTTCCAGTTTGCTTTCGGTTGATAGCATTAAGCTGACTACGAATATTGTTATACTCAGAAACACGAACCTGGAATGAAAGACAAAGTTTCAAGGGCCAAATAAAATAAAATCTGTAACATGCAAAATAAGCAGGGATATTGTTCTTTAATGTACTATTATTCAGATAAGAACCAAACTAAAACAGCTGGAGCGACAGAAACAACTTTAGTGGTGTCTCTTGTAATTAATGGCCAAGGTGGTTATGGATCAAAATAAATTGTCAGGCAACTTAAGGATCTAAAATGAAGTTATTTAAATGTGAGAGACCAAGCTGTAATTAATATCACAAATGATGACCGGGAGAGTATAAAAGTATAATACACAACATAAGGTGGCCCGACGGTATTTGAGAATTGGACACAACAAAAGCATATCCTCCTTATCTTATGCAATAATTTAGCAATGAGTCTACCGTATGATACTGGACAAACTAAGGTCCTCAAACTACAAGTCACATAAATTATAAGGGTCCATAACTCTGATAGAGGTCAACAAGGAACGTGATAGACATGAGAGCAATGATTATCCATCTGTAACTAAGCAAGCTAAAACAGAGAGAGACAGGTGAATACTCAATCATTTATATTATGATGAACCATCATCACAAGTGTGTGATCGACAGGTTAAGTCTTTTCCTTTTCCTTGCATGACTACAAAACCAACCTATCGAATTACACGATTGAGATACTCACCACAGTTGACAGTTTGATAGCAGTACCAAAGAAAAGGTTGCCCAATAAGATGTCAAGTTTGAACTTTTAATAAGTCAAGGTAAGCCAAAAGCACACTGCTACTAATGTAAACAAAAAACATACAATTGATTAAATTGCATGTTCCTCGTGGATTCAACCATATAAAATATGGGGTTCACGTTGGGAAGAAAAGTGAGGAATCTAAATATTGATATATGAATGGTTGAGTCCGTCACTTTTCCTTCTTAATTGAATACTGTTAAACTATAAGAGACATCAAGGTGAAACCACACATTTCTTAGACAACACAGGTGTTTCATCTATATTCAGAAAATGGAATCATTACAATAAAAAGAGAAGATTTGATATTCTTTAATGATAAAATTATGATACACCAATGAATAAAATTGTTCCTGATAATACAAATATAATCTAGATATTCCTAATTATAGAGGATTTACACCTTGTTTCTATAATTATAACACTCCTCTTCAAGTTGGAAGATATAACTCGTATGTGCTCAACTTGCTACAAATATGATTGATCCTTGGTCCTAAGTAATTTGGTGAATATGTCAATGAATTGTTCACCAGAGCTAACAAACATAGTGGTAATGTCTCCATCCTCCAAACATCAAGGCTGCAAGAGGCGTCATCATGAGGAATGTCAAGCTCATGAGAGGCACCATTGGGAGGGACAACATCGAGAGAATCACTGCTCCCACGAGTGTTGCAAAAACCTTTTAATTCAGAGTAGTCAAGTTTGTCCCGCCTCAACACCAATTCTTAATTTAAGCACATAGAAATCCCTCCTCTCCTCTCCCTAAGCACAAACTTAAATAGGAAAAACAAGCCTACACTAAGTGAATAACAAACTTCACCTCGCCTAATAACAAGCTTTCCGAAGGCACGCTATTAACTACCGTATACATGGAGAGCAACCACAAGCATACCAACCAATCTCCAAAACCCTAAGTTATCCATAAGTTAAGGAAAACAGTTATTATAACTCACTAGTCTCTATTCCACTATAAACATGGAATGATTCAGCGCTACAAAGGCCACCAATAACAAAAATAAAAAAGCCACCACGTGCTACAACTACCCATCTCCTAGGGTCGTATTATAATTGAAGAAAAGAGGTTAAACTGCTTTATATGTAGGCTATAAGATGTTTTCATAAGCTATCGCGTAACATCTTAAGCTATTTTCATGTGCTCTACCAAATATTATACAAGTGCTCACACTATAAGTCAAAATAAGGTCTACATAAGTGCTTCCAAAAAGGGCTCAAATCTAACAAACCTTGAGATCATCCTCAATCTTTGCCACTTGACTGTGAATACCATCCACGATCTCCTTCAAAGGCGACATGGTGGGGTACTTAGCTTCATCCCAAACAAACCTGGACCAATAAAAAAAAAACACAAAAATAAACAAATGCGACTCGAACATAAAAGAACAATCACAAATCAGAGATTGATTGCAAATGGTGCACAAAAAGAGAAGCAAACCTAGTCAAGTAGGAATCCACGGGGACACCGTCAACGGTGAGGCCGCCGCTGTCCACGCCAGAAACTCTCTCGAGCTCCTCAATCTGGCGCCTGATCTTGTGCGTCACTCCTTCCACGAAATTGTTCGACTTAAACACAACAGATGAAGCAGTTGAGCAAATCGAGAAGCGAGATCAGAGCAAAAATAGAGCTTCGGCAGATTGTTGAGTTACCTTGGCGAGGTCATCACTGAGAGAGAGCAGAGAATCTAGGGTTCCGACGCGGAGATTAGGGATATTGAACTGCGAGGGAGAATGTAAGATGCTAAAAAATCACGAGAGAACAAGAGAGAGAGAGAGGAGAGTATGTATATTACTCGGTAGAGAGGAGTGTCGAAGGAATGTTTGGAGATTCGTTCCTGAATTTGGTTCCACAGTTGAGATGCGGAGTTGTGGACGGGAAGAGACACTGCCCAGTACCTACTCGCCATTGTTACCTTCCTTCTTTCCTTCCTCTGCTATGATCGGATCAAAACGCAATCACACACCAAAACGCATTGGCACCTAAGGAAAACGACCAATCAAAATATGTCTCACCTCAGCTGCTACTACTACTAACATATCATCTTTCCTTTCCTCTCCTTATCCTCCCTTATCACACGCTTCAATAATTTTAATAACGGACAGGGGTAAAGATAATTGAGATTTTTTTACAAGTTTACATTCAATATTTTTATATTTAATAGTCAAAGCACATAATATAGCGTGTATATATATATATATATATAATTATTTTAGTTTAAAAAATAAAATAAAAAAATAGATAAATTAAAATTAATAGTCACTTTAAAGAAAAAATGGTATAATAATTATTTTAGTTTGAAAAATTACTATTTAAAAGGTAAAATTAAAAAAATTTATTTATACCAAAAGGAAGAATCTTTCTATATAATAATCATGCATCTAATCTCAACAAATTCTACATCTAATGTCAACTATTTAACCTTATAATAACTTGATTCTACTATTTTTATATGCTTAAAATCACTCAACCTATACAGAACACATATAAGACAAGAAACAATATAAAATCAACTCAACTGACACTCACACAAAAAAAAAGAAAGGAAAATGATATTCTAACTCCAAATTTTTTACTCCTTCTTTTACTTCCTGACTTGGCAGTTGGTATTTAATTTTTTAATTTGTTTTATTTTGCAAAGACACTGTGTGGCAATGGGTGAAAAAGTGAACGGAGAAAGGGGTTGTCGAACGCACATACCCAAACAATTAGGATTTTTCTCTTGCACAGAACATGAACAAAGGGTGGAGAAGATGAAATGTGATTCTAGAGGTACAAGTTGGCACTGTACATGAAGAACACATACCTAGTTCGCAAGGGTGATTCGGTGAATGAAACTCTCCTCGTAATCAGAGTCCACTTCAATTCTTACACAACCAACTGAGGTCGCACTGGTTTATTTAACTCGTGTTGAATCGGCCAGTGATTTTTGTGGCAAGGAGCTGCTGACATGGGCTCTGGGCCCTAAACGAAAGATGGGAGTTCCAAGTTTTGGTGTTATTCTTGAACCTTAAACGGAATCACATCTCGTTCTAAGATTTTTGTTGTCCTTGGAATGATGTTAGGATTGTTGCTGCTTTTCGTGAGTTCGATTCAGCTTGGTGGTTGTGGGTGGTGGCAGGTTGAATTACTAGTGACCACTGACATATATGTAAACTCTGGATTGAATTACTGGTGACCACTGACATATTAACTGGTGACCTACCTAATACTTTTTGAATAATAGTACAACCACTGCCCTGGTCTAAGGAAGTATACATGTAAACCATTTTTAGTGTATTAGAAGACCTTAACAACATGCATGAAATGTGTATTTAGTCCTAATAAAAATTGCTCTAGGATAATTGATCCATAACCCCCACCTCACAGACATGATAATTGTGGATTCATTAACTGGTGACCCCTGACGTATTACATGATGACATACCCATTACTTTTTGCACAACAATATGATATGTGGCCTATCATTAGGGACTGAACATGTAGACCAATTACAATGAATTACATGACCTTCCTAACATGCATGGAAGGTATATTGAACATAATAAAAATTGGTGGGAGAGAATTGGTCCAAAATATTCAGTTCACATATATGTAAACTCTGGATTGAATTATTGGTGACCATTGACATATTAACTGGTGATTTGCCCAATACTTTTTGAATAACAATATAACCACTACTCTATTTTAAGGAAGTTCACATGTAAAATATTTTGTGTATTAGAATACCTTAACGACATCTATGTAATGTATATTTAGTCCTAATAAAAATTGCTCTAGGATAACTGGTCCACAACCCCCACCTCACAGACATGATAATTGGTGACTCCTAACGCATTTACATGGTGACCTGCCTGTTACTTTTTGCACAATAATATGAGTTGTGGCCTACCGTTAGGACTGAACATGTAAACCAGTTAAAGTGAATTACATGTTATTCCTAACATATGTGGAAGGTGTATTGAACATAATAAAAATTGGTGGGAGAGAATTTGTCCACAAAAATAAGTTCACATATATGTAAACTCTAGATTGAATTACTGGTGACCATTGACATAATAACTGGTGACTTGCCCAATAATTTTTGAGTAACAGTATAACCTTTTTTCATTTTTAAGGAAGTCCACATGTAAACCATTTTTAGTGTATTAGAAGACCTTAAAGACATGTATGAAAGGTATATTGAACATAATAAAAATTGCTCTGGCTTAATTAGTCCACAATTTGCACTTCACAAACATCATATGAACTGGATTCATTAAGTGCTCACCATTGACATATTAAATGATGACATACTTATTACTTTTTGCACAACAATATGATCTGCGGTTTGTGGTAAAGTGTTGATCCCCTAAACCAGTTTTACTAGATTGCTGACCACAAAAATATTCTGCAATGAATCCAATCCATAACAAACAATTATAAAAAACAATTTGCTATGTCCACCCCAATCTACTTTTAC
Source organism: Vigna unguiculata (assembly GCF_037176805.1). Lineage (NCBI taxonomy): Eukaryota > Viridiplantae > Streptophyta > Magnoliopsida > Fabales > Fabaceae > Vigna > Vigna unguiculata. The sequence continues at coordinate 26,343,054 of NC_140792.1, read as the reverse complement.
AAACCAAAAACTATATCCTAAGAAAAAAAAATTTGAATAATAGTAACTACAACTGTCCATAAATCAGTGACAATTTCATAAAATTTGAAATAAATACAATTGTTTTAAAACTAAGATATGTAATTAACATAGATAACGGGCATGGAGTGGTCGTTAATGACTTGGACACATTTGTCGGTCTTCACATCCCAAACCAGACCAGATCAGAGATGCCCTCGAAGGTCGACGAGGCGGTGGAGAAGGGAGAGTGTGGTAGATGACCAAATGATTAGGGTTTTGTCGAGGCTAATAGTGCCTCGTCGTTCAAACACTTCACGCACGACACGACGTTTTTGTGGTCGGTTAGGGTTTTCAAGTGACAATATAGTTTGTAGTTTTGGTTGTTGCCGTCGCCAACATGACCGTTGTTGCGCTCGTCGCCATTCAGAAACTTGTTGAATTCTGAAAGCAATCTCGTACTTCAAAATCGCTAATGAACGCAACTCATACCTAGCATACCTTAATATCGAATATGTAAACGCTTCAACTAAGTGATAGTTGGAAATGGGCAGAATCAAATTTTGTTTTCTCCCTTCTTTGTTTGTGGTATGCGCAAGAGAGATACTCTTTGTTCAAGTGTTGTGGTCTGCACACGAGAGACAAACCCTTTCCCCTCTTCACTTCCCTAAAATTGTTGTAGTGTATTTGCAAAATGAAACATAAATTAAAAAATTAAATTTACATCAACTGTCAGGTCAGGGAATAAGAGAAAGAGTCAAAATTTGGAAGTTAGAATATCATTTTCCAAAAAGAAACATGCTACTAGAAAACATAACAAAAGCAACAAGAGTAATTCAGTACTACACTACACAACCTTTGGGAAGAATTCTTAAACAATCTTGAAAGCATTCTTTTAGCGAATGAAAATAGTTCAAAATAGTTTTTACAAATGTTTGTGATTTCGCTTTTTAGAGTATTATCATGTGTAAAGAGTGAATCAAAAATTTTATTTATAGAATTATGAAAACAATTATTAAAACCTATTCCAAATACATTTAGTCAATAAATTTTCTTAAAGTTGTAATTGATTATTCTGAATAAAATTCAAAAATCGATTAATACATTTTAGGGATGTCAATGGAACGGATAGTAGTTCTCCCGTATCCTATTGCTAGATAAATATTTATTTCGTATTCGTACCCATATATGTATGGGTATCCGTTATACGGGTCTCTGCATATTTTTTTAATATTCACGAATATTCACTGGGTATTCGCGGGTATTTACAAAAAGAAAAATTAATATTTAATAACAAATTTTAACCATAAATTCAAATAAAAATATAATACATAACATTTATAAATTTCTTTCAAACAAAGTAAAAATGATTCATTTAAATAGTGTTAAATGACAAGTTACAAATAAATAGAGATTTTTTAAGACCAATTGATAAAAAATAATTCATTCAAAATCAATATGTTCATTTTAATATTTTTTTAATTTGAGTTAGAGTATAGCGGGTATGAGTATCTACGGGTACGAATATTATATTCACCCCGTTAACTAGCGGGTATAAAAAATATTCGTATTCATTATTCGCGGATATCCATTTTCAAAATTCATTTTCCTAACCGTTGCAAGTTTTATCCGCAAATACGTACGAGTACGAAATTTTTTTATATCCCTAATTACATTGACTACCAAAAAGCCAAAAAAAATTGATTTAAATAACGGTTAAAAATGTTTTCTGGGATTAAATCACTACAAAAATATAACATTTTAATTGGGGTTTATTACTTGGGGTTATCATAACCTCCAATAAAATATACACATTGCGGAGGTTTTAAAAACCCCTTTTAACTACCAGGGTTTTTTTAAGAAACCCAGGGAATGTCTCTTTATTTTTCTCCTTTTTTCGTAATTTTTAATTACTTGACCCGTTACCCTTTCCTCCTCTCTTTCTTTCTCTTTGTTTTACCCTAGTAGTCATAAAATAAGCCCTTCTCGTACGTGCCTCCACTATGTCTCCACTGAGCCTCCACCGTGCCTCCACCGTGGCTTCACCATTTTTGGTTGAAGTTTAAGGTAATGAAGATCGTTATCTTGCTTTCAATTTCATCTCCTTACTTTTTTATTGCTCTTTCTCTTTCTCTTTCGATTTCATCTCCTATTTTCTATTTCGTCTCATTTCAATTTCGATTTCATTCCCTACATCATTGCTTTTGATTTCATTTTCTTGTGTCGTTGATTTCGATTTCGTTTTCCTCTTTCAATTTCATCTCTCTTACTCATGCCCTAAGTCACTGATTATTTTCCCACCATCAAGTAGTAGCTCTGGCAGTGCTATAGCCACCGCAATCGGAGTGTGATTCCACAACCACTGTAGCCATTGTAACAGTGTGATCCCTAGTTCTGTTCAGGTGCTCCTCTTTGCTCTTTGCAGCTTCATCTCTGATTTTGTACTCTTAGATTTTGTTCTTATCTGATTATATGCTTAAAGACTAAGGTTTTTTGTTAACCATGTTTTCCAATGGTACTAATCAAGTTTCTCAAATTTTTGTGAATTCGAGAGTGAACCGAAAACTGTTTAGAAAAATTATAGTAATCATTGCATTTGAGTAGAATTTAGTAACTATGGTATAAGAGAAGTGTGGACCATAGAAAAAGGTTCTCAGAGATCCTGAAACGAACATATGAACTAAAAAGGATCGCTCCTAAAGTACATATGTTCCTAAAGTGTGGACCATTCACATATATAATTTATCAGTCTGTTCACAAATCTCATGTAATCCTTTCTCCAAGAATGCCAAAGTAGTATAGGCCCTAATAAGCCCCAAAATCCCGTAAAGAATCCTATCCCCATGCTCATGTATAATGCCTCATAAAAGACATTGTCTTCATCACCATTGATTGTTTCAACTTCTGGGAACTTTACTGTCATTTGATCTCTATCTCCAGGACAACTTTTGTTCAATTGTTCACCACAAAGATCTCTGTTTCCTTCAAAACTATAGCCTTCAAAGGTTTCAAAATGCCTTTCTCATGGGATTCTCCCTGAAAGAGAGTTGTGTGATAAATCTAATTTGCCTAGATCATCAATTTGAGAAAGAGAAAAAGGAATTCCCCCACTGATACGATTTCTTGATAAGTCCAAGGACTCCAGTGAACTTAAATTTCCTATCTCTAAATGAATTTCTCCGCTTAGATAATTTTGGGATAAATTTAGAGAAACCAGGCCAGCCAAATATCCAATCTCTTTTGGTATTTCACCTGTTAAATTATTACTCGAAAGATCAATGCTCTTTAAGTTGTAACTCTGGATCCGAAAACCACAGTTCCACACCTTTCCACATACATGTTATGTTAAGTGTATATCATACTTGGATGGAAAAGAATGATAAGGTTCATGGTAAGTAAGATTGATAGAGCAATATATCTGATTTAGAATTGGACCCCTGTTGATGATCTTTTTAGACATTACTGTCAAATTCTTTAAGCATCTTGGAATATCACTCGAGTAGAAATTCTTTGAAAAACTAAGTTCAATTACATAGATATTGCATACTGTCATTTGAAGACAACATTGCACAAAAGTTTTGCAGTCTTGTATTATATGAATCAAACAATGTTAAGACAAACAAGTTTCCATTTATGTTAAAGTGAATGTTTTGTAATTGCACTATAATTTCAAAGTCATAAAAGATTAGGTTGTATTATTACATAATTAATAACAATGTTACATTGCGGGTTATTGTAAGTTACAACAGATTTCTTTATAAACATTTTTAGAATTAATTGGGTGTTCATTTTAGGTATGGTGACAAAAACAGAAAATTAAAAAAAGACAGAAAATATATATAAAGACATAAAGTAGGATTTTTTTTATATATAACATCATGTCATTTATTCACATGCTATTTTTTGTGTGCCTATTACATATTAATATAATATGATATGTTAATATGGTTAATTTTCTGATGATTAATTAACTTCAATATGACAAATAAGGCATGTGGGGACAAAAGAAGTTATTTATTAATTTTCAATAAATAAGTTAAAATGATTCATATAGTAAAAGATTAAATGATAAAAGTAAGGATTTAATAAATGTTGTACTCTAAATAGATTTAGAATATTTAAAATTAAAGTTAAATATATTTCTCCTCTTTAAATTATTTTTATAAGTTATGATCAGTCCTTCAACTAAATTATATATTTATTTATTCTATGCACTATGAAAGTTAAGAAACGTCTTATAGAAGGTGAAGGCTATATTATAGTTTATTATATAATTTTCATGGAAAATATTTCATATGTTATTTATAGAAAAAAAATATTGACATCACTTTTATTATTTCACATCACTTTTAATATTTAACTCACATACTTGCAAGGTTTATGATGTGAAAGTGTAACAGAGGTTTATGCTATGTTTCAGGATTTCAGCTCCAGCTTACAGTAATAGTGAGAATCTGAAATGCATTGAAGAGCTTGCTGATATTTCACATGCCGAAAAAAATTTATTTTTGCTTATAATGGAATATTCTATGTCTTCTTTTAAATATTAATTAAATTTACAAATTCAAAATTCTGTGAATTATATGCAGGAAGCATAATATTACAGAGTATAAAAATTATGCAAAAGAAAATTATAGCAGACCTCTGTTTGATAAAGTTTCTTTATAAAATATTCAATACTATTTTACTAATTCATCTTAAACTATTATCCTTCATTGTTTAATTTGATGTGTTTATCTTATTTGTAGACCACCGGAAGATGAAGAAAATATCAACCAAGAAGAAAATGTCAACCAATAAATCTTCTACATGGGAACATGTAGTTACACCTGCAGCTCATCATCAATCTCATTCAGGTAATTATGTCACTTCCTTAATACACCTACAGCTTGCTACTGAGGCCTTCAAGGGTCTACTATCTTTAAATATTTATATTGACATAAAATAAAAATACTTCTGAACATCTATATTTATATTTAAGTTACGAATCATTACCAAATGAAAGAAATGAATATCCAAAGCAGATATTAATAAGCATGTAGCAACTAACATGTAAGAAAGCACTCCAATTTCTCTTCTTTAAGGTTTCAACTTAGAATCATGTCTGCATGTTCTGTTTGTGAAAAAATAATTTTCCTTTCTGTTTCCTACTGCAGATGCTGTGTAGTACAGTTCTTTTCCTACTTCTTATATATTGCCCTTGAAAACCTCCTTCTTCTATTATTATCTCAGTTGTTCATCTATGGTGCACATTATGGAGAATAATTTTTGCAAAGAAGTTGGCACACAATTTGTTTTTTTAGGTGATTGTGTTCTAAATATGAAGGAAAATGACTGAAGGAATAAAGTATGGTACCATTTAAAAAATTTAATTCGTTTTTATGAAAGTTATAATCAGCTCAATTGAAAATGAAAACTTATTTTCATTCCTTCTAAACATTAAGTTGTTTCTAAAAAAATTTAAAAAAGTACTTTAATATGAAATTCTATCACTAAGATCCCATGACTCCATTTTAGATACTATCATTGCTTAGTTTGAGACTGCTTATGAGTTTATGAGTTTACTTGCCTAAAATTAAAAGCACTTCGATAAATTCACTGTAACTGGTACAATAACATTGCTAGCCCATGAATTCTGATAGAGGTACAGTACCATAATAAAGGACCGCGGAAACTCTACTCTTTAAAGTGTATGTGAGGGTGGGGGAGTAGCATTTCCATTCTAAAAAGTTAACAATTATTCCTCCAGAAATATTAAATTGAGATTTTTTTCCCTAATATGCCCCCCTAAATATAAGAATGATGCTAGGTAACATTCTATAAACTTGACTACTTAAATAAAAATTCACATTCATAGTATAAACTAAATATAAACATGGAAGGAAAATACTTAAGCTTTTATTTTATTTTCCCAATTAAAAACATTTATTTGAGTTACATCAATTAGATCTCCTGTACTAAATTGAATTGATTCTCACACACCAAACTAAAACCTGCTTTCTATGTCATTTAGATTTTATTAACTCCTAACTGAGAATCTAGGCTACTTTTTTATGGATGGAATATACAGGTCAGAGGTTGGTGCAAAAGTAGGTTATAAATCAAAGTGACTAAAACATTAAATTATACAAACCACTGAGAGCTAGAATTAGCTTTTTACACAGCTATATCAGTGGCGTTATCAAGTTGGATTGTTTTGCTCCTCGAAATCTCATACACTCCCCACAAAATGCTAAGAAAATAGTTTTGGCCGAAATTTAAAGCAAAGAAAGGTGATCCAAACAAGCACAAGGCAATTCAATCCTCTTAAAAGAATGATCAATCACATGACCTTTAGTGATACATGAAGGAAACAAACTACAGACACAACCAGTGACAATTTAAACAATTGGTTAGCCTATAAATGATCACTCTAGTTGACCACACCATTCAGATACTGTTTTGGTTTTGTTTCATTGCTAGCCCACAATTTGTTTTGAGATACTGTTTCCATCTTTCCATCTCTACAATAGCTGTCTTCAGGCATTGGTACCATTAATTCTCCCATTGAATAGTTTGCATTGGTTTTAACATTTACAAACTGTTGGGATATTTCTACATCTTAAATTTGTTTGGTTGCAGATTATTCTTCTATGACTTATCATTTAGAAACTGACATTGCTTATGGTTTATGACTATTGAACGTCTAAATATTAGCTTTGATGTGACTTGTAAATATTATTTGTTTCTTTTTATTTTGGTTTGTGAGAGGTTTTTTTGTCACGAAATCTCGTTATATCTTCTTTTTTAGGTACATTGATGAAATAGGTTATTCTTAAGTTGACTTATGAATGATACTATTTTATATGCTGTAGTTAATAGTTACTTTTATCAAATTTGACGTTTGAATATGTTTAAAGTAATATGTTATGTAAACCAAGATTGTCAAAAGAGCTCCATTTTGTTTCTTCAAAAGTAGAAAATATTATTTTCTCTATTTTGATTATTTTGATTAATTTTGTGTTTTAAAATAGGTTTCTACATTAACATCCCAACTCAATGAAATGAAGGCAATGGTTAATTTTTTGGTACAAAATTATCAAGGAGAGTTGCCTCGTGATTTTACTGTGCATCATGCACCAACGGTAATATTTAAAACTTGATTAAATTAATATATGTTTGATATTATTATTTGGAAAGTTATTAATTATCATTATTTTTCATATGTTAGGTATCTGATCAAGGAAGTGTTCCTAACGAAGAAACAAATGATCAACATCCAACACTGCATTAGATGATATTTTTCGTTTACTTTTGAAATTTGTCAACAAATATGCTTCTAGGAAACTTTTGGTTAATTTTGGTTTTATTATAGGTAGATAGTGCATTGCTTATTATGTCATTGTCATTCAAATGCTACCTCTCCAACACTTATTATGTTAAGAGCATTATGACTGCTAGTTCTATTGGTACCATTTGAATGAATATTTGTATTGGTACCATTTGAATGAATATTTGTATTGATTGCTTATTTTGAAGTGGCATTGAAGGTTTTGCTTATTTGTATTGATTGATACCAAAATATTAAGTAATAAATAGGAAATTTTATAAAATAAGGTTCTTTTCGTACTCAAATAATTAATTAAACAAATCAATTATCAGGAAAGTACAACTTTAGCATTATAGCAATGTCATAATAATATGAGCACTAACTTTTTGGTATTAACAGGTGTTTTCAAGGAATTAATGGGGGTTTTTGGAACCCCAAGCATTACTGGAGTTTTTGTAAACCCCATGCATTATTGGGGGTTTTTGGAACCTCATGCATTACTGGGGGTTTTCAGAACCCCAGGCATTACTGGGGGTTTTCAGAACCCCAAGCATTAACGGGGGTTTTCGAAACCCCAAGTATTAACGGGGGTTTTCGAAACCCCCAGTAAATTGCGCTACTTCTAGGGGTTGCTAAAAACCTCCGGTAATCCGTTAGCCACGCTTGCACTTCCAGGGGAATCTCAAACCCCTGGTAAAACCATTAGTGGGGGTTAAAACCCCCAGAAACACCATATATAACCCCCGCTAAAAACAATTATTTTTGTAGTGAATTAACCTACATTACTACAGGTGCCAATAACTATTTTTGGCGATTTTCATCATAATGCTGGTAATTGTGCTAAAAAAATGCTATCATTATCCCATGTTAAAAATCGCTACAACATGTACATGTATAGATTATTATTTTTGTGTTTTTACGGTTTTAATTATAAAAGTAGAAAAGCATAAACTATGAACTTGATTTTTAGCTCAATATCTCTCAGTTACAACTTCTCTGTCAAATTTAAGTTTCACACTATTTAAGAAACTAATATTATGCTTGAATGAAAATAAAAAAGTATTCGTTATCATCAATATCAAGCATAAAAAAGTTATACATTAATTTGTAACCAAAACAAACAAATCTACACCAGAAAAACATTTTGCAAGGATAAAAATAAACACATTAGAATAAGAAAAATTCTTTTATAAGAATTATAGACCAATGTTCAAAGAAAATTATGACAAAATCTAAGCCTGGAACTTGGACAAGTTATATATGTAGGTTGCTTAAGTATCCAGCTTGTTCTATACTCTTGACAAAATCCACTAAATTTATCATTTGACTTTTCAGATATTCACTTAAAAATCACATGAACTTCCCCTTTTATTCCAATCCAATTTGAAACTCTTTAAGTTCTTTTTTTGATTGAACCCATATGAGTTAGTATCATCAACAATCCAAAATTCTAAAATGAAACCACTTAAAAAATATCAACCAATTAAAACATGTCATGATTTAAGATGAGTTTTTTCATGGGTCATTTAATATAAAATTCAAATTCGCTATGACTCTTATTCCTGCAACTTATGTATAAAAGATACTATATAAAGAGGAAAGTGGAAAGGGAAAAAAAGGCAATGAAGAGAAGAAGACAAGGGGGTGAGGAAATGCAAACCTGTTGAAAACAATGCAATAGAGTGGAAGATTTTGTATTGAACAAAAGTATTGAGAAGATGAATAGCTTGGGAAAAAGTTTTCCCAGAGCCTGCAGATCCTAGATTGAATATATCAGCCTGTGTCATCCAATTGTAAAATGGTGATCGTTAAAATGAGGAAGGTTCACATAAAAATGATTTTCTTCTTCCAAAACAAGGTACACATAAAACTCAACAATAACTACTCAAATAGGAAAAACTTTCTTAAAAGATTTTAACTCAACTCAAAATCCTTTCACCAATGCTTCATATACTCTTCCATACAAAGAAATCAAGTTTTTCTGAACCTGTTCCTTCATCTAATATGAGCATATAAGTTGCAGTGTGGACGAAATATGAAGAAAGAGAAGAAGAAAAAATGTGTTTGAAATATTAAAGACTAAAATAATATAAAGAAATTGGTTAAAATATGTAAGGCCCACTTATATCATATGCCCTTATTTAAAGGGGTTGTCCTAAATTAGTTGGGCCTAGAGCTGGCCCATAAAGAGCCAAAGACCCTAAGCTAGCTAACACTCTCATTTCTGTCACTTCCAAAAATCAGTTCCCCATTCTCTCCAAAAGCTGCAGTCGTGCTCTGCTAGGGTTTAACCCCAATCTTGATGATCCGGTGAGCTTAGTCTCGTTTTCTTGCTTCGTGTAAGTATTCTACAGCTCATACCTCTCCTTTCCATTTGTATTTTCATATTTCCAGCTTCTAAGTCTGTTCCTCGAGCTGTTGCGCTAGCAGTTGGTGTCAAAGTCCTTTGCTCACCCTTTCCAGGTAAGGGAAGTCAGGGTTCCTCATATTTTTTAAATAATTGCCTATTTTTGACTTGTCTCGAGCTTATATGAAGTGTGTGCTGTTGTGATTGTATGATATGATCTGTTTGGTATTTTGGGTATGCAAATATGGTTGATGCAGGTATGAACAGTGACGAGAACTGATATTCTCGCCTAAGTGAGTATGTCTCGCCTAGGCGAGACTAACAGAGGCTCGCCCATATTTTCCTGCTCGAGTTGTCGCTTAAGCGACGAGTCTCTGTTTTGAGCGAGCTACAGTCTCGCTCAAGCGAGGAGGGCTCGCCTAAGCGAGAGATCGCAAGAAGCCATTGTTCCCCTTTTCGAGCTCTCACTTAGGCGAAAGGAGCTCGCCTGAGCTCCCTCTCGCCTAAGCGAGACCTTTCTGCCCGAGCGAGGAGTTGGGCGAGAGTGCGTATTGGTTCTGTTTTCTCCTCTGTCCTTGTATGTTTGCCACATGTTTGGGTGAATTAATATGTTAAAAGCATGGAATGAGTGATGTGCATGTATGGAATTGGTTCATGGATTTAATATGATGAGTTTGGTATGGTTTTTGGTATGGAATATGAATGAAGGTTGGTTATAAAGTTTGGCATGAGATTGGTATGCATGATAAGTACCTACTTGGTCGATGAAACATGATTTGTATGTGGTTAGGACGTAATTCCATGATAGTTTCATAGTGGTGCCTCATTGGTTAGGGCGTAATTCCATGAGTCTCTAGGTAAGACCTCATGGTGGTGCCTCAGTTGGTCGGGACGTAATTTCATAACCCCTGTTAGTGGGAGTTCATGGTGGTACCCCATCTATATAATAATTTAGTAAGGATTTAAGGTAAGGATTGCATCCTGACACTCTAAAGAGTTAGATAGTCTCACATAAAGTGTACTGACTCTAGTGGTGAGAGTAGCAAGAGACCTGGAACCGATTAAGGGCTAACCTTGTGTATGAGGATAAGACACTAGAACAATTAGCTTAGTAGAGCAGTAAAAGCCACCACAAGTGCAAGCATTTGTTGAATCCAACTAATTATATGTATCCGGATGAGTCGTGTCTGAGTCTTAGTGTATTGTGTGCAAGTCGTAACATGATTGGTTGACATATGCATCTTGAACTATGAAATTGTATGTAATTGTGAGATAAATGGTTTTCTACTCTAGCTTACCCTTTGCTTGTTTGATTGTTATGTGTGTGGACTTCTCTTTTTGCGATGATCATCAATTTATTGATGTGAGCATATGCGAGAAATCCTCATGGTCAACATGGGAATGGCGACTTCGCTGCATAGCCTGCTTGAGCGGGAATCCTTTTACTTGGGTTTTCTTTTAGGGTTATGACCTATGTATTGTCTTGCCTTTGGGGCTTATTTTGAATCACTGTTGATCCTTTACTACTTTTTGTTACTGGCATCGTGGTGTGCCTTAGTTTTTTTCTTATTTTCTTCTGAACAATTGTAAGGAGTAACGTCTATACTCTAGGACCATGCTACTATATATTTCTGTCTAACGCTTCCTTTAATTAGGGTTATTAATTAAATGAAGTATTACAAAATAATCTAACACAAATTATATTTTTTATGATGATTTAATATAATCAACATAATTAAACCGGTATTAAATTTATTTTTTGTTATTCCACGTGTTAATCAATTACTTGCGTTTTTCATTTATTTCAGTAAATAACTTAAAACATTGCTAATTGATGATTAAATATGTCAATTGATTACTTTATGATTACTTTATGAGACGGGTTAAAAACGTGATTCTTTTGTTCTTTGTTGCAATCGGTTAACAAAGTAAATGATTGATTTTCATGTTCTAAATTATATAAAGAGTAGTTTAAATCTATTACTTAAATTATTAACAAATATTTTTATCACTAAAACCAGTTTTTTTTGTGTATTTTTATTTATTGAATATAAAAAAAATGAGAAGTTGTAATATAATTTTAATTAATAGTTTTAAATATATGGTGTGCTTAATTTAAACTAGTTTCATTTTTTTATTTTAACATCATTTAAAAACTAATTTAATATAATTAAATTTATTAAATATGATTTTTTTTTATTTTTTTTCTGTCTAGCAAGAATCATGCATTTGTTAGAACAAATAAAATTGACAAATATATAATTATGTCAAGTAAATTATTTTAGATGTATCAAGGTGAAATTTAAGTAAAAATTAATGTCTCGTATTTTTATAGTTTACATTGTAATATTCCATATTTATGAAATAATAATTTTTCAACACAATAGTTTAAATCATATTATACTTTATTTACATATTTTGAATATGAGTCAATAATATAAGACATGAAAAATATAAGACGTGAAAGATTTTGTTTGAAATGTTATGTTTGATATATTATCGAAACAAAGTAGTTTGAAACATTTTGTGTGACAAACGTTGAAGGACAAATATACTCAGTTTTTTTTTTTTTTATCTGATGCTCTTTTATCTAACAAATTCTACAAGATAAAGAAAACTCAAAGTTCATTTTCCCTTTGAAGAACTTGGTAGTAAGACAAATTAGATTGGAGTAAATGATGCTTGCTTTGAGGATTCATAACGTGGTTAGAGGAACTGCATTGGTGAAATGAAACTTGCATGAAAAAATGTTAAAAATAAATAATCATATGAATGAAGTAGGTTTAATTTGTCCAAGTAATTGAATGATAAATTACATCATAATTCATACAAATTAAATTAGTATAAAGTCTTAACAAATTAAATGGCGAGACTATAAAGATTTATGTTCCTTTTCTCAAAAAGATTCATTCACACAAACATAAACAAATTCAAAAGATACTTTTATCCTTATTAGTTGTTATCGATGATATGACGAATTTAATGCCAATGATATGCTTGACTGAGATTCTTTTCTGTTCCTGTAGAGAACAAACAAGATAAGTTAGGCACAAGCGTCACCTTATCCATGTAGTCCGCTATCTTCTCAGTTGGCCTCTTCCCGGTTGGTACATGTCTGCTTGGACCCAGGAGGGGTTACTTGCAGAAGGGACTCTGAAGCTCAAGTGAGTCAAAGCTCTCAAAAAGTCAAATCAGGTGATTAATGGAGTAATGAATGCGTACCTTTAATTACTGGGGTCCACGTGTATTTATAGAGTATTAATTATGTCTGGTTAAGCCATGGGTCGGGCCCTAGTTTGGGCTGTAAGTGGGCCTGGGCCCTAGTCCAGGCCTTTAGGTGGACTCATTGAATACTACAGGGGCTTTGATTTTGCTAAGTATATTGAGGTAGTCGACCTAAACCGACTACTTTCCTTGGCGGTTTGTGTTGCTCATGTGCTGTTTAGGCAGATTGTTCCTCTAGATGTCTAGGTTACCGATTTTGGCCGGTTAGGCTTAGATCAGCCCAGCCTAGGCCGATTACTTGAATGCTTTTGTATGTAGGTATGGTGATCGTTTTGTCATTATTTTGTTAAGTTGGCTTGGTGTGGTACACCAGTCCCCCAGCCTTGATCGACATAGGTGTCGGTCAAGGGTGATATGTGTTGATATGCTAGCGGGACCAGCTAGATGTGATACACTAGTCCCCCAGCCTTTAAGTGTGATGAACAGTGTTAAGGCTAAAGGCGAGGAAGGGTTGATGGCAGGTGAAGGGATGTCAGAGGTCAAATCAAAAGGAGTTTTGCGCCGTCGTTTTTAACACTCATGCCTTTTGGAATGATTGTGTCGATTGGTATGGGTTGCAGTTTTGGCGGGAAGGGGTTCTACCGTTTGGGATTCTGGCCTATAAATGTGGATTTTACAACGAGTAAGGGTTTGTTGGTTCATTCGCGAGAATTTTCAGTCAGAGATCTTGTGTGCGTTTTCCTGTCCGACTTGTTCCTAATTTCAACCGTCATCTTTCCAGAAAAATGAAAAGGTATGTGTAGTAGTGATAGCGTGTCGTTGTCTACGTCTAATAGTGAAAGTATAGAGTCGGGGAGGAGTAGAGGTAGACATGTTGAAGAGGAGAGCACCAGCTCCGGGGGTATGGTAGGCGAAATCCCTATGGAGATAGTGAGGGAGGTTCGAGAAGACCCTCCGGAGGAGTTAGCGGAGAGTAATTGGTCGGCCAAGGGCGACTACGGGTGGGTGGCTGTCAACGTCCGTAATCAATCATCCTTATTTCGGTGGTCTCGTCTGTTGAACTCCTGGCTAAATTGTACACCTGTTATCACGAAAGGTGTAAGCGGGGGTATTGTTTCCTTGGAACGGGTTAGCGCCATCGACCGCGTATGCCACAGGCAAGAGGGGGCAACCGAAAAGTTCTTCTACATGTACATGTGCCACTTCTCTCAGCTACATGTGCGGTTGCCGCTGGACGACTTCATCATGGGTGTGTTGCGTGCGTTGAACGTTGCACCTACACAACTACATCCAAACAGTTGGGCTTATATGCAAGCCTTCCGTGTTTTGTGCCAATCCCTGTATCTGCAGCCTTCTCCTTATGCATTTCTATACTTTTATGAAACTAGGCCCCGCCAACCGACTACTTGGCTGTCTCTGATAAGTCGTCCCAGCATCAGCAAATTGGACGCATTTTCTCAGTCCTTCAAGCATTTTAAGGACAGATACTTTAAGGTTGTGGTGAAGGAAGAGGGTAAGTCCCATTTCTTGAACGCAGATGGGAGTACGAAGTTCCCGTTTAGTTGGACGAGAACCCCCTCTCGGTATAAGGATATGGGCACCGACGAGTTGTCGGCGGGGGATAAGGAGGTGGTGGAGACTTTGATGAAGTTTACTGATAAGTTGGCCACTAAGGGCCTAGTTAGAATTTATAATTCGGTGCACCCGATTATTGATATTGAAGGTATCTGTTTATTACTTAAACTGTGTTAATGATTCTAAGTTGTTTTAACCGAGGTTTGATATGTTATTGTAGGGCACATGGCACAATCGGGGAAGAAGAATTTGGCGCTCTTTCAGACGTTGAGGAAAGAAATGGCTGCTAAGGCCAAGGCAGCCGGGAAGACTGATGTTCCCAACCTGCAGGAATCGTTGGTCGAGGTACATGTGCATGGCGGGACCAAGAGGAAGGTTGAGTTGCCGCCTCGACCCGGCAAGGGGAAGGATGTGAAGATGGAGAGGGCGGCATTACTCGGGGCGGGGCCGGTTAGTGGGGCGGGATCGGTCAGCGGGGTGAAGGGACCTGAGTCCGACTTGATTGAGTTGCCAGAGATATTTGTCAGAAAAGATATTTCGATCAACCTCCCAGATACCATCATCAACTCCATCGACGGTATGGAGGCGGATCATATTGTGAGGACGATGGTCGAGTTTGGAAGTAAGGCGTTGATATTGAGCTGTCGTGTTGGGTCTCTATATCGACGGGAAGTAAAGGAGGGAGGTAGGGAAAAAGTATAGGAGTTACAGGGAAAGGTCGACAAGTTCGAGGAGGAGAGAGCCGCATGGAAGAAGGAAAGGGAGGGTTGGAAATAAGAGAGAAAAAGGTTGGGAACCTGGAAGGTCCGTTGTTTGGAATCAGAAGGAAAATTGAATAGGAAGATAGAAGATTTGGAGGCAGATTATGATGAGTTGAAAGACAAGTATGATGGTGTTGTAGGTGAGCTTGATGACTTGAAGAATTGCATCATACAAGAGTATATCAACGACTTTGAGAAGGGATTGCAGCAAACAACCTTTTTTCACCAAGATGTTGATGTCGCTGACCCAAAATTTGATGTGAACAAGGATGTTGTTGACGGGAAGCTTATCAAGGAGGATGTGACCACTTCGGACGAGGAGGCGGAGAAGGAGGCGGCCGAAGAAGAGAAGGAGGCGGATGATGTCGTGGAGGTGGCCCATGATTCAGCAGAATAGGATCTCGATTTTTTAATGATTTAACAGTATTATTGAACCTACGTCTGTAATAACTGGTACATTATGTTCATTGCACTGGCACATTTCTTTGCGTTTATGGTTAATGTGATTAATGTTTTGTTTGTTATTGTGTATGTCGGGTGTTTGATGATTTGTAGTGTATGTTATGTTTGGCGCAATCGATTGTATGTTAAGGGTGTTCGACCCAGGCCGCTTACTTGTGGCAAGGGTGGAGAATTTAAACAAATTAACCACGAGTTAAGGGTGTTCGACCCAGGCCGCTTACTTGTGATAAGGGTGGGGAACTTAAACAAATTAACCACGAGTTAAGGGTGTTCGACCCATGTCGCTTACTTGTGGTAAGGGTGGGGAATTTAAACAAATTAACCACGAGTTAAGGGTGTTAGACCCAGGCCGCTTACTTGTGGTAAGGGTGGGGAACTTAAACAAATTAAGCACGAGTTAAGGGTGTTCGACCCAGACCGTTTACTTGTGGTAAGGGTGGGGAACTTAAACAAATTAACCACGAGTTAAGGGTGTTCGACCCAGGCCGCTTACTTGTGGTAAGGGTAAGGAACTTAAACAAATTAACCACGAGTTAAGGGTGTTCGACCCAGGCCGCTTACTTGTGGTAAGGGTGGGGAACTTAAACAAATTAACCATGAGTTAAGGGTGTTCGACCCAGGCCGCTTACTTGTGGTAAGGGTGGGGAACTTAAACAAATTAAACACGAGTTAAGAGTGTTCGATCCAGGCCGCTTACTTGTGGTAAGGGTGGGGAACTTAAACAAATTAACTATGAGTTAAGGGTGTTCGACCCAGGCCGCTTACTTGTGGTAAGGGTGGAGAACTTAAACAAAGTAATAAGAAGTTAAATAAAGAGTAGTCGTAAAGTTGGGAACCCTTTGTATTATTCATTGAATCTGGGGTGCCTCGTTAAAACCTCCCTGACCAAAACCCTCTATAGGGAAAAAAGACCAGGTGAGGAAAAAGAGTACATCAAGGGTCACAAGTGTTTTTATGTAATACAATACATGCTTAACTGAAGTAAAACTTAAGGTGGGACACATTCCACGTATTGGGTATTTCCTCCCCAGATAAATGCTCCAGGCGATATGCTCCTCCTCCTCCTGCGTCCTCACGTATGCGGTATGCGCCGTCCCAATTGGTGGAGAACTTGCCATCCTTCTTTCTTGCACTGCTGGTCATCCTCCATACTAAGTCTCTGCTTACGAATAATCGTGGACATAGGTTTGCGTTATACTTTCTGGCAGCTCTTTGTTTGGTGGCTAAGTTGCGTATCTGAACTTTTTCTCTGAGTTCGGGTAGGAGGTCTAGATGAGTGGCCATGTTTTGATGGTTACGGGTTTGGTCGTATAGTTCTCGGCGTAGGGATGGTTCGCCAATTTCGACTGGTATCATGGCGTCTGCACCGTAAACTAGGCTGAATGGGGATTCGTTTGTTGATGACTGAGGGGTGCACTGGTAAGCCCATAACACTTCTACTAGTTCTTTGGGCCATCGGTTGTTGGCATTATTTAATCTCTTGCGGAGTTCTACTAGGATCACTTTGTTGGCCGCTTCTACTTGTCCATTTGTTTGTGGGTGCTCTACAAAACTTGTGATGTGTTTGATGCCTAGACCAGTGTAGAACTTGGCTAGCTCCTTATCTATAAATTGTCAGTCATTTCGGTGATGATAGTATGTGGAACACCATATTTACATATAATATCTTCCCAAACGAACTGCTGAACTTGCTGGGCCGTGATAGTGGTCAGCAGCTTGACTTCTATCCATTTGGTGAAATAGTCAACAGTTACAATTAGGAATTTCACCTGCCCCTTGCCGGGGGAGAAGGGGCCGAGGATATCCATTCCCCATTTAGTAAAGCGCCATGGGGCTAGTATGGAATGAAGTTGTTCTTGTTTCTGGTGGATGAGGTTGCCATGTTTATGGCATGGTTTGCACTTTTTGACGTAGTTCTGGAAGTCTGCTTCTATAGTCGGCCAGAAGTAACCGGCTCGAAGGACTCTAGTGGCCATAGTGCGTACGCTGGAATGGTAGCCGCAAATGCCTTCATGTAACTCCTTAATGATATACTGCACTTGTTATGCAGTGACTCATTTAAGAAGTGATTGGCCGTATCCGCGTTTGTAGAGGTCATCGCCTATCATGGTATACCTGGCAGCTTTAGCCAACCAAGTTTTGTCAGCATCTTGGGGTGGGTTGCCAGTTTGAAGGTATTGGATATAGGGGGTGGTCCAATTGTGGGTGTGGGGAGGGGTGGTATTGTCGACTGGGGAGTGGGTTAGGTTGTGGCAGGTATTTGTGATGGAGGGTGTAGATAATGTTTGCTGTAATAGGGATCGGTGGCGGCTTTTTAATTTGGTGCTGGTTAATTTGGAGAGGATGTCGGCTCTGATGTTGTCGGTCCTAGGGATGTGTTCGATGTGGACTCGTTCAAAGGCGGATTGAATGACTGCGCGAACCAAATGGTAATATTGTAGAAGGATGGGGTCTTTAATATGGAATTCGTCATTTAGGTGTCCTACAGTAAGCTTGGAGTGGGTTTGCACGTTAACGTTTTGACACCAACTTCGTGGGCAAGGGAAAGGCCGGCGAGGATGGCTTCGTATTCGGCTTGGTTGTTGGATGTTTTGAAGGCAAAATGGAGGGATTTTTCAATGAGGATATCGTTAGGCCCTTCTAACACGATGCCAACACCGGCACCTTTCGGATTTGTGGAACCATCTACATGAAGTGTCCACTGGTCCTTTGTGGGTGTTTGCTGGAGGTCATTAACAAAATCTAGGAGGCACTGGGCTTTGATGGGGCCATGGGGTTCGTAACGAATGTTGAATTTCAACAGCTCGACGGCCTAGGATGACATTCGTCCTGTTAGGTCTGGTTTTTGCAATAGTTTTTGGATTGGGTAGTCAATTTTGACGGTGATGCTGTGATTTTGGAAGTATGGGCGTAGGCGGCGAGCTATGTGGACCAAGGACAGGGCTAGCTTCTCCACCATTTGATATCTGGTTTCAGGATCTTGCAGCGTCCTGCTAACGAAGTAGACAGGATGTTGCGTGCCCTCTATATCTTGGACAAGCGCGGCACTGGCGGTATGGTCGATGGCAATGATGTACACTGGCAGGGGTTGGCGAGTGTCCGGCTTGTGGATGATAGGTGGTGAGGTGAGAGTGGTTTTTAGTTTCTGAAATATTTGTTCATAGTCGTCTGTCCACGTGAACCGGGCGAATTTCTTGAGGAGTTGGACTATGGGTTGGGTTTGTTAAGCCAGTTTGGGTAGGAAGTGGGAAATGGCTGTAAGGTGGCCTATGAGGCGTTAGACTTCTTTGATGGTAGTGGGACTGCGCATTTCGATAATTGCCTTGCACTTTTCGGGATTGGCTTCTATACCACGCTGAGTTAACATAAATCCGAGAAATTTACCGCGGTTGACGCCGAACACACACTTGTCAGGGTTGAGGCGAAGGTTGTATTGGCGTAACGCGGAGAAGACCGCTGAGAGGTCTTGGGCATGCTGGTGGTGACTTGGAGACTTGACAACCATGTCGTCAACGTATACTTCGACACATTGTCTCATTAGATGGCTGAAAACTTTGTCCATCAGCCGCTGGTAGGTTGCTCCAACGTTCTTAAAACCAAAGGGCATAACTTTGTAAAAGTAGTTGGCGTCATCCGTGATAATGGCGGTCTTGTTCATATCAGATGCGGCCATATGGATTTGGTTGTATCCGGAATATGCATCCAAAAATCTAAGTACTTTATTCCCTATCGCGCCGTCAACTAGTCGGTCGATATTGGGTAAGGGGTAGGCATCTCGAGGACAGGCCTTGTTTATATATGTGTAGTCTACGCACATCCGCCATTTACCATTGGCTTTCTTCTACTTCATCAACAACCTAATTAATTGAATTATGTAAATTATGTAAATTTATGTCTCTTCGTAATTAACTAAATTCTGTTTTACGATTATCAGATTATCAGGAGGATTTATCCTTTTGTTATCCCTTACAAAATCGCCATTAAACTTTCAATCAACTTTAAACCAAAATTCAAAAATCAGGATTCAAATTGAAAGGAATGCAATCTTGACAAGTTTTGGTTAAAAAATATGAGTGTTGCAACTATGTACACACACTCGTAAAAGGAGAAGAAAAGCAAGAAAAGAACAACATGTTACAACAATGGTGATAAAACCATAATCTTTGAATATCTTGTAAGAAAAAAATGCATTTGCTATCAAACACACATACAAACATAAGGGTAAGATAACATAAAAACCAACCAACAACAATTTTAAAACACATCAAATACTCATGCATCATTCCTTCTACAATGAAAATCAACTAATTCAAGCACACAGTATAACACTCACTTATACTAAACCAAACACCAGTTGATAAAGCTACCTGCCTAAAGGGACTCAGTCGTCCTCCAAGCAAAGCAATATAAGAAACTTTGTAAACATAACAAGGCCTTGGCTTATAAAACTACTTGCCTAGAGGGATTTAGCCATCCCTTAATCTAAACACTTTATAGCTTAAGCATCGACACATCAAACAATAGTTCATAGAGTTACCTGTCTAGTAGGATTCAATCATCCTCTGAACTAACCACACTAAGAACCTAAGCATTCACACATCAAACACACTCAAACAAATTCATAGAGCTATCTGCCCAAAGAGATTTAGTCGTCTTCTAAACTAACCATTTTAAGAACTCTCCACTCAACCGAGCTACCTATTAAGGGGATTGATAACGTTGTCATTGACACGATCAAATTGATACTACTTATCTATAACAACTTTATTCTTGTTAAGAAAGTAGTCAACAAAATAGAAATGGTGAAGTAATCCAAAGTCGTCTCCCAACAAACACAGAAATGATTTCTAACAAATTAGTTCTTATAAAAACTATACAAAAAGGGTTAGTCAAATAATAAAAGTAATTGAATATTGATTTAATAAATATATGAATTACATTAAATATAACGATTAATTGTTAAAACTTGGATTTGAATTTTTAGACAAATGTGATAAGAGTAATTGTTTGGTTCTTGAATATTTGAATTGACCTTTCATCTTCTTAATTTTCATTTTTCATCTTTACTTTCATTTTTAATTTGATTCACTTTCTATTTTACATTTTTCAATTCTAAACCTCAAATTTAATTTGTACAAGAAGAATATTAAAGATCGAACATAACTAATATATATCCTTTTAATAATCAATTTTTGGTTGTGTTCTATATTAGAAATTTTTTTAGAGAAAATTTAATTCTTTTATTTCAAGAGCAAAATTGAATATCAATGATGTAGCTTGTTCACTACAAAAAAAAAGCTAAATTGCGGAGGTTTTAATTTTGTTTAGCGGGGGTTTTTACCCTCCACAAAATAATTTGCAGGGGTTTTTCAAACCTCCACAGTTAGGTTCCCCACAAGTTTTTTGTGGAGGTTTTCTATAACCCCTGGTACCAGGTTTATATTGTGGAAGTTTTTTAATGGAGGGTTATAACCTCTCCTATTCATGACTATTATTTTGTGGAGGTTTAAAACCTCCTCTATTTCCATAAACCTATTTGATTCCAAAATTTCTATTTTTCATTTTTTACCCTCCTCAATTTGAGGATTATACTGTAAATTTTTTTTAACATGTTCCGTTTGTATTATTTAATTTGTGAATTTATTACTGTATTTTTCTTGCATTATTCAAATCTCATAAAAAAACAATATTTTGTTTGTAATTAGAAAACAACATGAACTTTTTGAAATTTAAATGATATAAGAACTTGGATCCCGGATACCTACTCCCTTTCCTTTACTTTGTTCAATGAAAAATTGCAGTAAATACTTCCACATTTTTCTCCTTTATCATAATAACATAATATATGGTAAAAAGAAAGATAATTAGACAAAGAAATTTGCTCAAAATGTTTACAACCTAAAACAAACACAAGGTGCAAAACATTTAAAACAATAAAAAAGGACAACCAAGTCAAGGGGTCATTCACATAAAAAAATTATCATCTTTACCAAAACAATTTACTTAACAAGTCCAAGTTAGTCAATATTCATGATTGTGAAAATCGTGGTTTACCTCATAAGATAACAAGTTTACTGATCTCTATATTTTAGAGAATCTAATAAAAATAAGAGGGATAAAAAATTCAATTAATAAAAAAAGGTAAAGATAATTATATAAAAGTTTGATCACAACAAAGATACAGGATACTGTTAAAATGTACTTACTAAATCCTTGACAACAATTCAGCAGTTTTCTTAATTTCATTTTCTAGAGTCTCAGAAAATAGAGTAGCCCATAAGGCAAGAATATCAAAAACATCCTCTTCAAGCTCCTGCATGCAACCAAAAAGTCCATGGCATCAGAATTTAGTTTAAATCAATTATGAGGCTTATCCTAGGTACATAATTTGCAGATTTCATATTAAAAGAGTCTTTTGAAAACATGTAAAATTTCGTGTTATAAATTTTCAAAACGTCAGAAAGCTAAGGAAAATCACATGAACTTCATATTACTAATTATTCTGAAGGAAGTAACTAAGACAAGCTCCATGGAAGTCCTGATTATTTAGACAAATGAATTTCATACATCTACCTTACTTTTATTTACAAAGCATTACAAATGGTTCTAGATACAAAGTATGGGAGATTAGTGCAATTTTCTATCAAGAACCCATAACTGAAATTTATGCTACTACCAGTTAATAAAAAAAGATTACCACCAACTAGCTAGTAAAACATCAAATGTCCAAACTTTTCATCTAACCAAACCAATCCAAACCAACATAACTGTCCCAAGAATTAGCAATATTTGAAATTATTTGAAGAAGTAACTGAAAGGCCAATGCCCAATGCATAATGACAAAGAATTGAATACAGATTACAGAATATGCTATAAAGGGAAATTTAGGATGTTAGTTGAGATTAGGTGATGAGTCAATTCACAGTCTGCGGAGTCTGCAGAGTCCACCACCAATACAGAAACTATGTTAGGCAACCTATTTAAGAAGCAATTTTAATTTGCTCCAAAAGGTTTCCACCATCATTAGTATAGAATTCAGCTTTATATAGTACAACCTATGATCAGAAAAAAATAATCATACTAACAAATATCACCACCAGTTAACAGTAATTAACTAAAGCTAGTGTGGCATCTTAATTATGAAATCCCTCTCTTTTCACTATATTTTAGCAGAGCCCCATTTTGGTGTAGTTTGCTTCCATCATTATTTTAATGTTAGTTCCACCAAACATGTTTTGGATCATTCACTCTTTCCCTTGTGTTTCTCTCTAGTACTTACCAATAACAAATCACCTCTAAAAACAAGGCCACAAGTGTCCTGTTACAACTAATCTAATTTTTACATCACACTTTTGAATCTTTTCTTTCACCAATTCTTTCTCCTTTCCAACTTTTCTCAACATCATAAAATACAATTTTTTAGTGCTTTAAAACATCCAAAAGCTCAAACATCTAAATTATTAATTTCAAGTTTATTATAAGGTATAGAAAATTGACCCTAGGAATGTCTAATTTATAAAACTAGTTAGTCTTACGTGTTCATAAAACTAGTTAGTCTTACGTGTTCTTAGTTTTACGTGTTCTTAGTTATATATATATTAGCCGAGTACATATTTCCTAACCTGATGTTGCAACCTCCACAATAACTTACGTCCCCCAACCCTGTAATTTTTAAACAACCTTGAACTTAGATCCTTAAACTTAACTTTTTTAATACTTTCTGCTATCAGTGTTCAACTAACTTTGTTAATTTTAGATGTTTTAATACTGTCACTAATTTCAGTTTGATAATCTAAAGTTGTCAGCACTAAAATTGTTTCACCAAGCCCAAAACATGTGTCAGAAACATCTTCACTTTTTTAATTTCGGTTAACAACTCTAAAACCAACTTTGGTTGTTAGGCAACTATTAGAAGAAGTTATAATCAACAATTTTCTTGTAGTGGAAATGGGCATGCTATAAAATCTTAAAGAACTTTCAATAGAAGGGCAAATGAACAAGAAAAGAGATGTTAGGGACCAACCATCCATGATATGGAACAAGAACTGAGGAATGCCAGATGTGTCCCACCAGGTTGTTTAGCAAAGAGCTGTTTTTGACACTATATAGGCACCTAGATACCTAGGCCACCCTTTACTCTCTAATGAACCTTCTTTGAAATCACTTAGAAACTTCTTCACTATTTCATCCACTTTCTCTTCTGTTAGGTTATCAACATCACTCAACACTCCTCTTGCCCATGATTCCTTAGGGAAACTCTGAATTTGACATGATTAAACAACAAGACCTTAAGAAAATTAAAGGAAACGAGATGCAATAATAAACTAATATCTGTTATAGGAAAGTTTTGAATAAACTCAAGGTTAGATTGCATAACATATGGATTGGCTATTAATTAAGTATTCAAAAGAGAGGAAGTTATTGGCACAATTAGATGGAGTTTATCCAAAAAAATAGGAAAAGAATTTATTGGCACAAGAAATTGGTGCCTACCTCTAACTGCCCAATAAAGGACGATAGATTCACAATTGTTGGTGAATCAGATAATTGGAGGAGGGGCATGAGTGATTCTACAGTTATTTTAGTGCCATAGTAATTTATTTGCAAGCATTCTTTAGCTAACTCGTATGTTTGAGTCACTGTCTTTGTTTCTTGCTCATCTGGTACCACCTAAAAACATGGTAATTCAGTTTCTGTTTACAAATCTTCTAATAACACATAACTACTCAAGTTCTTCATACATCCAAAAGATCTATTGAACGTTTTGATAATAACAAGAAAAAAGGACCACTCAATAACATTCCAAAAGAAGAGCCAATTCCAAAAAACTTAACTATTGTGAAAATGCTTTCATAATTCCTTAACTGTGTTGGGCTTAACAACAAATGCAAGTTCATGATATGAGAATTTCACAAGCCTTTATAAGCTCTGCTTTTACTATTTCAATATTTGACATGGGATGGGATCTAGAATTTCAAATGGTCATGAAAAGTTTCAAACTTTAGGCCCCTTTTAGACAACTTTCCATATCTATTAATTAGATTTCACAACACGAGTAGAGTCTTACCCCACGATTCAGGATTACTGTACTGATTAAATACTGTCTTAATTACAACTCCACCAATTCCTGCATTGTTAACCTGCATGGAACAACATTTCATACTAAAATATGCTAATACAAAATTTACTAGATGTGAAAAACTGATTCCCTTCAAACCATTAAAAGAAATTATCCTAACTATGAGTAGATGTAAAAGGAATCTGTCAAATTGATTCAATGGCAACGGAAGCTTACTTAATACCAAATATTAACAAAAATAGAAAGAGCATAATCATCCCTTTGCCAAATGAAGAAAAGTAAAATAAAGGAGATATATTAAATGCTCAATCTCTTTTTAACCCCAGGTGGTTGGTTCCAGTATCTTAAAACTATAGTGGGTGGAGATGACACCAAAATATGCAGAATTTGGCAAAGTGTCAGTTAAAACATATGTGTATTCCTTTGGGGTGGTTCTACTACAGCTAATAACAGGAATGAGACCTATAGATAAAAGACTTGGAGAAAGAACTCTTGTGGGATGGTAACAATCTAAAGCCTATGAAATTTCAACTTAAGTATATTAATTCTTTAGTACAACCTCAACTCATCAAGGCATCTACATGATTCAAATAAATTAGTCACTCTGTGCCCACTCAAATATTGTTTCTTTCCTCCAAAGTCATTATAGTTATTATCTATGCACATAATTCGTAGATAATGGACAATAGGCTTAAAGCCAAATTTTGTCTCCACCCAGTGAAGCAATGGATCCCACTTGACGATCTGCAAAAATGGAATTCAAATACATACATATAACCAAAAAAAAAAATAACGACACTTCTTGATATAAATAACTAAATTTTTTTATACAACATTCACCATAACAAAGTTCAAGAATATAATACTAGAAAGTTGAACCAATCCCAACACCAGAATCCAATACCTTAGATGGGGAGAAACCGGGAAGCCTTCTACAATCCTAAAAAAGAAATTTTGAAATAATTAAAGCTTATTAAACTTTAAACTTTCCAACAGTAAACCCTTGGCTATATAAGATATAATCATAATTAAAGATATAATCATAATTAAAGAAAGTAGTAAATCTTGAAATATTAGAAAATATTGAAAGTAATCCTAAAAGATAATCCAACATATTCCAGATTACTATAAGATATAAACAGAATATTGTTTGGAATTTTAATATATTATAACATCTCCTTAAGTAAAGCTTATTAAACTTTAAACTTTTCAACAGTAAAACCTTTACATACGAGTTTAAAAGTATATACCATCCTACTATCTAATATAATATGGTAGCAGCTGTAGTGGTTTTTTCTCTATTAAAATACATGCAAAAATATAGTTTAAATATGAATAGTATAAAGTATTGGGTCATTGAAAGATCATGAATGATTCTCCGTAGGTTACATGTCTCTTTCTTAATGCTTAATTGCATCATTATTTACATGACATGACTTTTAAGTTATAGGAAAAAAGACTTTTACCTTCAATGCATGTAGTTGTTTATAAATATCACATCCTGAAATGAATTGAATTAGGAGAATGTGTCTCTCCAGAAGAGGAAGGGTGGAGAAACTAACATACTAGAGCAAGAAAAAAAATACTAGATAAGGCAACCGTGTCTTTAGTAGAAAGTAGAAGGTGGAATAACACCAGTGTTGGTAGTAGTGAAATTTGTTGTTCTAGAATCCTTTTCCCAACCTTCACTTTCCAAAATGGCCCTCCAAGTTGCACCATACAAATCACATAACAAATAGATATTGAGTTAGCATGATATCTATAACATAGTTGAATAATAGTGTAAAATAGTGTTGTTCTTTAGACTATTATTATAAACTCACCAAGACAACAGAATTACGAGAAGCAATGGGCAAGATATCAGCACATGAGACAACACCTTATTCACACTTAAGAAATTACAGGAACAATTCTTACTATTATTCACAAACCAAACTTACAACTTCAAAGTGATTCAATTAACTTTTAAATATACATTTGAAATAGCTATGTGTATGTCCATGATTATCAAAGCATGAACTTTTTCCATCAATGATTGCATACATCAATGTCCAAAATTATGAGTTTGGATGTTTTGCTACTTCAAAATTGTACTGATAAATACATTACAATAAACTTTAATGATTCAACCAATAATAAATATCGATAAAGACACTTAAATAAATGCTTTGAATGCAAGTTTTTCCTACCAGTTATTCTGAAAAACACTCTTATTAGATATACTATCACAAGAAACATTACACCCTTTAGGTATGCCATGGAGTAAAACCAAACCTTTTTTAGTCAAACTGCTCATGCACTTATTCAAGTAAAATTCTATTACACCAATTCCAGAGACCATAAACACTTTAACAAATCACTATATACCCTTCCACATACACGCAGTGAATTCAATGCAGTGAATTGAGTTAACACATTTAACACATTTTCATAGACAGATTACAAATTGGGTTAAACTAAACCTTTAAAGACAATGCAGTGAATTCAATCTATAAACATTAGAAGCACATTAGCTAAAACTTCTTTTGATCAAGTGAGCTAATAAGTTAATCAAACTAACGATTATAAATTCTTAAAAAGGGACAATTAATAGTATTTACCCTAGCCTTTTGAAGAGGAATGCAAGTTAACAGAGTCTTAGTAAGGATAAGAGTAGTCACATAGTACTTGCTACCAATTGTTATAATTCAAAACTTCACTGTTCTAAATTTAGCATTATTAAATATCATAATCATCTTCCAATCATATCAAAGCAATTTTCTAAATACAACGAACAAAGGGGAGATTTTTGTATTGAACAAAAAGCGTTGTGAAGATGAATACCTTGGGAAACAATTTTTCCAAAACCTGCAGAGCACTTGTATTCCAACCAGTATATTGTCGATTGAATATATCAGCTTGTGTCATTCCAATGTAAGAAGATGATTGTTAAACTGATGAATGTTCAAGTAGAAGTGATTTTTTTCTTCCAAAACAAAGCACACCCAAAAGACAACAATAACTTCTCCGATAGCAAAAAATTTATAAAAAATTAGGGTTAAAAAATGCTCTAAACATCTCTCTGCATATCAAAGAGGGTTAAAAAATTAGGGTCAAACCCACACTCACTAAGAGACGATCACTGAGAGACGAGCAACGACCAACGAGCACTGATCGATGACGGAGAGGACAAGCACTGGTGGACGAGCGAGGACGAAGATGAACGCCGGTTTGATGGATCAAAATTGAACTTCCAGAACGAGCTTTCAGAACGTCAATTTGAAGACGGAGCTTTCTGAACAAAAACGAAAATGCTAATGTTTGAAAATTTGGGAAAAAATGCATGAGGAGAGTGAGTGTAAAACCTTGGACAGAGATGAGAAGATGAACGCTGGTTTGATGAATCCAAATCGAGCTTGATGGAGCATTCTGAAGAAAAACGAAAATGTGGGTTTGGAAATGTGTGGAAAACCCTTGAGAGCGAGAATGTAAAACTCTAGAGGGAAAGGTTACAAAATTAGGGGAGTTAAAGGTGTAGAAATTTACGGAGGTCATAAAACTCTTCAAAAAACAATTAAAATCTCCACTAATCTTAACACTTTGACAACTTAACACAACCATTTTAAATATTATTATTTTGTGGAGGATTTTTATAACCTCCATAAATTAACTCCCACTAAATAGTAATTTTTTTGTAGTGGTTGTTGCAATAGCATTGTCCCTTTTATTACTCATGCCATATGTAACATATTGTTAAGACTTGTATTGTTTAATACACTCCAAGACAATATATATATATATATATATATATATATATATATATATATATATATATTCCTTATTAAGCATTGAATTAATTATTTTATATCTTAATATTCCTTATTAATTTATATTGATCTAATATACTTTCTAATTAGACAAATATATTTTTTAATACGTTTTATAGGATAAACAATCACTAGATAGTCCAAGTACTAATCATATAAAGGATAAAAAAGGATGTAAATAACAACTTCAAACATTGTTTCCCATATATAAAATCAAAACACACTTGGTGTCGTAACCGAATTTGCAACGAGACTGTAATCCAAAAAATATATTTTAAAAAAATAGAGAGTTTTGAGTCACCACCATAGTTTATTCTGGAAAACCATTATTGTACATGAGACATTTTATGATAGGTAAAACGGGCTCACTATGACAAGTATTTTGGCGTCATAGTTTCTGGAGTTATATAAAATGCGCTTTTTCTATGACATCGTAAAAACTTGTCATAGTAACTCAGACTTACTATGAGGGGCTCACCACGAAGGAGATTCTACAGAAAATATTTAAAACAGTAATTAAAAAATATTAAGCAACAACATTCACTATTAAACAAAGTCCTAAGTTTATCTAAACAGTGTGTAAACAACAATAACAAAAACACTCAAAGATAAGATAAAAAGAAACTCACCTGAACCCAAAAATTCAATCCTCAATTCAAACTTCCACACCACACACAAAGTGAGAGAAACTAAAAAAAGAAAAACACACCACTGAAACAAAACAACCAAATTGTGTCTCAAACAAAAAGTTACCAAAAATGAAAAAAGATTGCATCTTTATGAGGAACATGATTGAAACCTAATCTGAAATCTTTATGAGGCCTTCAAGTTAAGAATCGTGCTTGACTTTGAGTCAATGGAGTTGTATGCAACCAGCCCAAGGGAGTGTGTTAAGTTCAAGAAGATGCGACCAACCCAAGTGAGCTCCAATGGTCCCAACGCGAGGTTGTGTTTAGGAGAACAGCGTCAGGAACCGAGAAGGCAGAGGCTCGAAGTGTTGACGACGACATGTCGAGTCGACGACGACAATGTGTGCAAGAAGAGAAAAAGAAATGAGGACGACGACTACATGAGGAATGGAAGACAAGAAACAAAAAGAGGGTTGTGCGTGGACTGCTTCTAAAATGAGACTAGCAAAATTAGGGTTTTAGACATACCATGACAAGTGCTGAAGTAACATTCATGGTAAAGTCCTACTATGATACGTCTTCTTAAAACTGTCATAATACGTTTTCAACATAATTTCATTTTTACCGCCACGCCCCACTTACTATGACAAGTCTATTACACCTGTCATAATAAGTTTTTCTTTTTCACTTACTATGATAGGTCCATTATACTTGTCATAATAAGTTTTTCCTTTTCACTTATTGTGATAGGTTCATTACACTTGTCATAATAAGTTTTTCCTTTTCAAACAAGTCCTTTTTACCAGTCATAATCGTCATTGATTCAACTTTTTCCACAAGTGAACTATGAAAAACTGTAAAATAAGACATGACTTGCGAAAACTAGATTTTGAATCCAAGAGTTAGTTACACATAAGGAAGATCTTATCCCATAACGAGGTCTGTCAAAAGATGGTACCTTTATTAAAATATTAAAAATAAATGTGTTTTTTTTCAAAAATTTTAATTTTCTCCAAAAATTAAAAAAAATAAAAACACACTACAAAAGGAATCATTTAAAAAAATGATAAGGATTAATCCTCGCTAATACGTATTTTCATTAAAAATATGAAAAATCAAGTAGTTCTAATTAAAAACTATTTGAAAATTATTTAAAAAACTTTCTTATTTTTTTAAAGTAAACCCGACCAAGACTGGTTTCGTTCTTACATATTTCCATTCATAACAGAGAATCAGAAATCAAATAGAATTATTGTGTTTGAATGTTGATATTTTTTAGTTTTTAAAATATTTTATTTTGTATTTTTTTGAGAAAGAAATGTTCGGGATGTTGCATACAATCACACAAACACTCCTACCTTTATTTTTGGAACATTAAATGACGCAAATGGTCGTTAAACATCCACAAGAAAAAAATAAAATTTATAATTTTGAGTTATTAGAAATAAATATGAAGTAATAGTGACATAGACATCACACGAGTACTCATGGACATCAAACTACACCGGTCATATATGGATATAAGGTACCAAAATCTGCATTTGATGCTCTTAGCTATTTGAAACTTGAAACTCGTGCCATTATATGGATATATAAGGTATCAAAATTATCATGGGTAGCTATACCACGTAACTGCACCATGGGGCTTGCTTGTTTCAATTTGTAAGAAACCCCATTTATATTGTGCACGTAAGAGGATCTTGAAATTGAACTCAAATCATGCTAAAACATGAACCCCACATGCATTTAGAATTATATTATGTAAAAAAGAAGCGGGACAATCATGAAGAAAAGCGAGACCCACCTACATTACTCAATTATTATGCAAGAAAAAAACTTTAACATTGAAATAGGGAGCCATATGGCCATATATATATATAATACATTCCAAATACATTAAGAAAAGGCTTGTATGAAAGCTAAACTCCTGTATAAAAGCTTGAGGTTGACAGGTAAATGTATTGCATGATTCAATTAAGCTTCTCTCTTTCTTATATTGTTTTACTTAAAAAACACATGCATTTAATGGCCATGCAATGATCATAAAACACATATGAAAGTTGAAGGCAAATATGACTATAGTTTTCATAAAGCAAGTAATCATGGAAATGCTTCACTTAAAATTGAAATGAAATCAACTTGCCACCTCCTCATTCATTATTGGTAGGATAAATCAGAATCAGTTATTAACAGTTACTATTAGAAGTTAGTGACTGGTAGCGTTTTTCAATTGTATAAATGCCTATTAGTGTGTAAGTTTTCTTTACCATACGTCAAAATCTTCTTTATACAATTTTTGCTCTAACAAATTGGTATCCAGAGTCAAGTCGGACAATGGGGCAAACTGGTATAAGCTTCCCTGCCAACTTTCCTATTCTTGATGGCAAGAACCGGAATCGATGGAGCATTCAGATGGGGGCTTTCAAGAATTAAGCGAGATAGTGGAAGATGGGATCCCATAACTGGCAGACTCAACAAAAGACGTAGAAAAGGTGCTGCAGAAGGAGAACAAGAAGAAGGATTGTAAAGCAATGATTTTCATACATCAATGTGTTGATGAAGCAAATTTTGACAAAACCTTGGAGGAAAAATCAGCAACTGAAGCATGCGGAATTCTTGAGAAGTGCATCGAAGGAAATGAGAAGTTGAAGAAAGTTCGATTGCAGACCATTCGATGCCAATTCGAGTTGGTGCAGATGGAATCCAGTGAAATAGTTGCACAACAATTCTTTAATCGTATCATCAACCATACAAATGCAATGAAGGCCTGTGGTGAGAAGATTTCCGAATAGACAATGGTAGAGAAGATCTTGAGAACACTTACAAATTTGATCATAGCGATTGAAGAATCCAAGAACATAGAAGAACTGAAAGTTGTGGCTCTTCAAGGTTCCCTCGAAACTCATGAACAAACACTAGTTGAGAGGTCCACTAAGAAACCTGTTGAACAAGCACTGCAAGCTCAGACATCAAGAAGAGGAGGCTATGGGGAAGAGGACAAGACCACAAAAGGGGAAATTCCAAAGCTTCTCAGTTTTCAGATCAAATAGAAAGTTCCACAAGAAAAGGGGTATCAGAAATGGCGAGGCAACAAGAAGCGGGTGGACAGAAAGAAACTAAAATGGACATTTTAGCAGTGCATGTCAATTTGGCCCAAGGATTCTTGGAGATATTTTATGACATAAACAAGAAGATACTGAGGGTTCCTTTAGCACAGAACAGAACTTTCCAGGTAAGCCTGAAGACTATTGAAACTCAGTTTATCAGCTACGTCCTTATCTGAAGATTGTTGGTTGTGGCAAATAAGATTAGGGCATTTGAATTTAAAGATATAAACATGTTGAAATCTAAAGATTCAATTAGAGGGATACCTTTATTTCGAATCCTGAAACACTATGCGATCATTGCCAAATTAGCAAGCAACCTAGATCTCCATTCAGATTCAGCTCCCATACACCTTTTAGAGCCAATGAACTTTTAAATGTGATATATTCTGACGTATGTGGTCCTTCTGAAACTCCTTCATTAGGAGGAAACAAGTATTTTGTTATCTTCTACTGCTAAAGAAGTAGATTTTATTAGTTGTTCATTTTTTTTTGGTTGCATTCGACCGTTAGAAAAAATATAATTTGTGTTAGAATATTTTAACCGTGACAAATGTTTACATTATTTTAATATTTTTTTTTTCAATTAGAAGGTACTGTAGCTTGTCACTTGTGGTAACGAAAACTAAGAATCCATGCGTTCAAGCGGACCATAACCTCGTTCGACAATTCCTTTCTCAACTCGTAATCGGAGTGCAAATTCAAATTTGAAGGTAAATTTAATTGTGATTTCTTCTTTTTCACCTCTTGTTGTAGAACCATCCTTATGAGCCTTTATTTCCATCACTTGCCGCCGACACCTCATCCCGCGAGACTAGTTGAACCTCATCTTAGCCTTTGCTCTTCTTGATGACTTGGGTCCAACTATTGGCCTAATCAAAGGCTAGTCACTAGAAGCATGATGGGAAGGATACAAGGAGAGATGAATCTTCAAGAGTCCATTGGGCTTCACAGGTTTCAAATATTATTTTCATGGAGCTAAAGAAGATATCACGGTATGATGGGCTTGTCCTAGTCCATTAGTATAGATTTAAATTATAGCAAGTGTTTAGGTCATGCTTTCTAAATAAATTGTAAAAAGTCTTAGGAAGTAGTTGGATCATAACTCACCTAGCTTTTAAAACTAGGTTCATTCAAGCCCAATTCCAAAAGTCAAGGTCGAGAGTGTGTTAGCTTTGCCAGGCCTTGCACATTGAACATATATTGTAAACGAGGGAGGCACGACGTAGTCAAGTGGCTTGTGATCCGAAATTCATGGATCTTAGATCAAGATCTCTATATCTAGATCTAGGTGCACATGTTTAACATTGCATAGCTACATTTGCATTCCATTTCAAGTAACATTTAGCTTGCATTTGAGAGCTTGCTTTCTACTATAAATTAGGTTTCCCCCTCTTGTAAGACACTCTTGAATGTGCAATGTTATATTGTTGAGATTACTCCACAAACATTCTTTGAGAGTCACCTAGCTAGAGCATTCTTTTAGAATCTCCTCTAGCCTTCCTCCTCTAAAGTTTGCCTCACCTCTTTAGAGTTTCTTCATAAGTAATCAATCAGTCATCATCTAAGTCTCTAATCTTCATTTGCTTTCGTTCAAACACTCCATGGAGCCTCCTCATTTCCTGCCAACATGTCCAGGAGACTTATCAAGTGGTATTTAGAGCCAACTTGAATCATTCTTCTCTATTTAAGCTAAGTTGCTCGATCCTTTCATCACTTTCATGTTGTTTCAGCCATGTTTTTGCCTGTCTTGATTAATTCCACCGTTTAAATTATTCTTATGTGACTATATGATAATTCAAACTCACATTCTTCTTGTATCATTTAGTGCATTTCATTCGAAATTCCAAAATTATTTTCAGGGCAACATTTTCTGTTTTATTTTTTTAGTGAATTCTTCATTTTCATTCTATGAGCTCTTATTATTTGAGTTTAATTTTCATTTGAGCATCATATACTTGTTGTCTTAAGTCATGTGCTTCCTTTAATGTCAATTCTCATGAATTTTATCGTTTGATTTTGCTTTTATGGATTGAATGTTGGCACCAATGCAAAATGCTAGAAGAATCATTATTTGTTGAAAATGCAATCTGTTCTTGATGCAATTGCAAGCATTTTCACTAATTTGTTGAGCTTTAAAGTGTCTTAGATGTTCTCTAAAGATTCATTCTTGATACTAGATCATTATCAAGTTCATAGCACTAGCTTTTCCAATTATAATTTGTTATTTCGTTTTAGTTTTCATTTCTGTTCTAGTAATCTGTTTTAGATTGCACATTGTTTTTATTTATCACAACTAATTGGAAAGTGCAGAGTCAAATCTATTTTTTGCATAATTTGGTTAAGACCTTCACGAAAATACAAATAAAAATCAAAGGAAAAATGTTGAGAAATGAAAAAAATGATAAATTAGTGAAGTGTAGGCATCAATTCACATTTTTTGCCTGACAACATTGTAATAAATCATAAGATAGTGTAATTTTGAGGTTCTTTTAATCTAGTTTCAATTGACCATAACTAAGGTGGATTAATTCACTTCTTTTGGGTTCAATCTTGAGATTAAGACAAGGTTCTTTGCAGTTCATTCAAGTTTGCTTGTTGTTTTTTATTTTGTCCATCTATTCTAGTGTCATTCATAGGTTCATTTTGTTGTGCTAGCTTTGTTAATTGCCTTTAATTTCTTGATTGTCAATTGCTGGATACTCTTTCCGTTTTGTCTCAACTCCATTATCTTTGAGTTTAGCTTTTATTGTGTTTAAGCCTTTTATTGCTTGCTTTTCTTGGTTATTTTTGGTGTGCTCTAAATTGTGGTGAAGGAAGAACTCTTTCAAGGTGACCCAATATTAAGTGGTAGCATATTGGAGGGTGGAGGTTCAATTCAAGCTCCAAGCCAAGGAACTTTCAAGGAACATACCACATGCTCAAAGTGGAAGAGAAAAGTGAGCTTAAAACATTAAAGAGGAAGGAGAAAGATTCTCGGGAAAATAGCCACATTTGGCTTGTAAAAAGTGTTCTTTCAATTTCTTTCTTATAAAAGGCCTTCGAACCAATTGTCTTGGAAGAGCCTTTAGGGTTCTTCCATCTTTTGGCTTACAAACTTATTAGTATTTGGTGTTGACGATGAGTGTGTCTTGCTAGCCAAAGCTATAAGCCTCACCTTTAAGATTTCGATTAGTTGCAATTTCAATTCACATTTTTAGTGGCTTGGTTTAAGATATCAAATTCTAAAACCTTTTGCCAATTTAGGAGTCCATTTTAGTGTGTTAATTATTTGTTTTGTTTGTGTTTTCTTTGAAAAACATCTTCTAAGTTTAAGAGCACATCTTTTTGTGAAAGTAGCAAAGTAAGTAGTGAGGTAAACTCTACCTAGGTAAGATTTGATACTTAATCAGTCATTTGAGACTCACCTCTCTTACTTGGGAGTGAACTTGTGAAATACTAGAAACTTTCACTTTAAGCGAGCTTTTAAAATTACAAGATGATGACAAGATGTGCCTTTAAACATAGTGATAGTGGTTCTGAAAGTAAAAGAAATATCCCACCCTTGTATGTTGAGGAATTTAAAGAATTTCAAATAAGAGTGAAACAAAAAGGAAAAAGATCTAGAAAGGGATGTTGAAATGAGACGCATAGAAGAATCCTTTCTAGTCTTAAGTAAGAGAGTCCAAAGGACGCCAAGTAATCATAGAACAAGAGAGAGTAGGAGTGGAGAGACTTTCTCAAATCAAGAGCTAGGGGTAGGAGAATGTTACCAACAGGCTTCTCACATTAGGAGGCAAAGAAAGGAGCATACCTCTAAAGAATTTAAGGTGGACTTGCCTTACTTCTATGGCAAGGATAATATTGAGGCCTATTTGGACTGGGAAATGAAGATGGAGCAATTATTTGCTTCTAACTAAATCAGTGAAGAAAGGAAGATGCCTCTGGTTTCCTTGAGCTTTCAAGGGTAAACCATGTATTGGTGGACCTCCTTGGTCCAAGATAGAATGTGCCATAATGATCCTGCCATCAAGTACTGGAATAATTTTAAGTTTACCTTTAAGAGGAGAAACATTCCCTTCTATTACAATAGGAAACTCATGGATAAACTCTGGAGACTTCAACAAAGGTCTATGATTGTAGACGAATATAAGTAAAATATGAATTTATTCATGATAATGATGGGTATAGAGGAAAATGAGGTTCTAACTATAGCGAGGTTCATAAATGGATTGAACTTTGATATAAGAGATAAAGTGGAGCTACTACCTTATAGAGATTTGAATGACTTAGTTCAAATGTGTATAAAGGTAGAGCAAAAACTATAAAGGTAGAGCAACAACTATTGAGGAAATCATCTTCTAAAATAGATCGAGCTTCCTCTAACTCTTATGTTAAAAAGGATTTCAAGAAAGAAAAAGAGGAACCCCATAAGAATCTAGACAAGGAACATGATAAAGGCAAGGGTGAAACATATAAACACACTCACACCAGTGATATTAAATGTTTCAATTGCTTGGGTAGAGGTCATATAGCTGCTCAATGTCCCACCAAAAGGACCATTATCTTAAGGGGCATTGATCATTATAGTAGTCAAGATTCAAGCACTTGTGAAAGCGAGAGTGAAAGTTCACCAGAGTCAAATGGAGATGATGCATACCCTTGTCAAGGAAAGCTTCTCATGATTAGGAGGCTACTCAATAATCAGCCTAGTATTGACCATATCACACAAAAAGAGAACATCTTTTATACAAGATGCAATGTTTCAAGGAATTTATGTTCTCACATTGTTGATAGTGGCTCATGTTGTAACTATTATAGCACTAGATTAGTTGAAAAGTTGAATTTAGTTGTGTTACCCCATCCTAAACCTTACAAACTTCATTGATTAAATAAAGATGGGGATATCACAATTAAGAATCAAATGAAGTGTGATTCTCCATTGGAAAATATAAAGAGGAGGTTTTATGTGATATATTTCCTATGGAAGCTTGTCACATTTTATTTGGAAGACCATGGCAATTTGATAGAAAATCTATACACAATGGTCTTCTAACGAAATCACCATCCATCACAAGGAAAAGAAATTTGTACTTCATCCTCTCACACCAAGTCAAATGGTTGACGATCAAGTACAAATGAAACTCAAGAGCGAGATAGAAAAAGAAAAAAAGTCCAAAAGTAGAAAGTAGAAAGTCAGAGGTGGGAGAAATTGGTGTTCCTTCTCCCAAGGTTATTCAACAAGAGGTTCTTTTAACTTAAAAATCCTTAGAACACGTGCTTCATGATGAACAACATTCTTACCTCTTATTGTGTCAAAGAAGACTCACATGCACTTCTAGTGAGTCTTCATCCAAGTCTTTATCTCCTTCCATTGAAAATATTTTGATAGAGCTTGAGGATATTTTCCCTAAAGAAGGACTCTTGGCCTTCCACCCTTTAGTGGAATTGAGCATCAAATTAATTTTGTACCTGGGGCTAGTTAACCAAATAAACTTGCCTATAGGACAAATGCTCAAGAAACAAAGGAGATAGAGACTCAAGTACAAGACTTATTCGATAAAGGTTGGATTCAAAAGAGTCTTAGCCTCTATGTTGTGCCTGTTTTAGCATATCCTAAGAAAGATGGCAAGTAGAGAATGTATTGTGACTGTAGAGCCATCAATAATATTACAATAAAGTATAGGCATCCAATCCTTAGGCTAGATGATATGTTGGATGAATTGCATGGTTCCATTATATTTTTCAAAATTGATCTTAAGAGTGGTTGTCACCAAATTTGAATTAAAGAAGGTGATGAGTGAAAAAATGCTTTCAAAACTAAATTTGGATTATATGAATGGTTAGTGATGCCATTTAGCCTTACTAATGTACCAAGTACTTTCATGCGACTCATGAATTATGTCTTAAGGGATTGTATAGGAAAGTTTTTTGTAGCTTATTTTGATGACATTTTAGTGTATATTAAGAGTCTGCATGATCATGTAGGTCATCTTAGGTCAGTCCTCTCCATTCTTAGGGTTAATCATTTGTTTGGTTATATAGATAAGTGTACTTTTTGTGTTGATATTATTGTCTTTCTAGCTTTTGTGGTCAATAAGAGTTGGGTTCGTGTGGACCCTAAGCAAATAAAGGCCATTCAAGAATGGCCTACCCCCAAAAGTGTAGAAGAAATTAGGAGCTTCCATGGTTTGACAAGTTTTTATAGGAGGTTTGTTCCTAATTTCTCTAGGTAGCTTCACCAATCAATAAGTTAGTGAAGAAAGATGTTGCATTTATATGGAGGCAAAAACAACAAAAATCTTTTAAAGAAATAAAGGAAAAAATTGACCAAGGCACTCATTCTAGCATCACCAAACTTTACAAAAACCTTTGAACTAGAATGTGATGCCTCGAGAATTGGCATAGGTGCGGTATTATTGCAAGAAAGTCATCCAATTGCATATTTTAGTGAAAACATTTGTGGCGCTTCTCTCAATTATCCTACCTATGACAAGGAAATGTGTAGGCTCTTTATACTTGGGAGCATTATCTTATTGCCAATGAATTTGTCATTCATAGTGACCATCAGTCACTTAATTGTTTTGAAGAGTCAACACAAGCTCAATAAAAGGCATGCTAAATGAATGAAGTATCTTAAGCAATTTTCTTATGTAATCAAATACAAGAAGGGCAAAACAAATATAGTGGTTGATGGTTTATCAAAAAGGTACACACTCTTTGCAAAACTTGGGGCCCAAAGATTTGATAACATTGTGGAATTATATTCACAAGATGCTGAGTTCTCCACCATTTATCAAGATTGTTTGAAAAAGTCCCAAGGAGGATTTTATGTGAATGAGGGTTACTTGTTTAAGGAAGGAAAAGTTTGCATTCTCCAAAGTTCATATAGAAAACTCCTAATTAAAGAGATGTACGAAGGGGAACTTATTGGACATTTTGGGGTAGATAGAACTCTAAGTATGCTTAAGGAAAAATTCTTTTGGCCTTATATGAGGAGGGATGTACAAAAGCATTGCTATAAATGTATTATATTTTTGCGAGCTAAGTCTAAAGCAATACCTCATGGTCTACATACTCCTTTGCCTATTGATTCTACCCCTTGGAAGGACATAAGCATGTAATTTGTCCTAGGGCTTCCAAGAACTGCTAGAGTGTTTAATTCCATCTTTGTGGTAGTGGATCATTTTAGTAAAATATTTTATACCATACCACAAGGTTGATCATGCAAGCAATATAGAAAAGTTGTTCTTTATGGATTACCACATACTATTGTGTCTAATAGGGATTCTAAATTCCTTAGTCACTTTTGGAAGACCTAATGGTCTAGATTAGGGACTAAGTTGAATTTCTCTACTACTTGCCACCCACAAACAAATGGGTAAACAGAGGTAGTTAATATATCATTGTCTACATTATTAAGAGTAATCTTGAAGGGTAATCATAAATATTGGGATGAGTACCTTTCCCATATCGAGTTTGCATATAATAGAGTAGTTCATAGAACTACTAAAATCTCTCCTTTTGAGGTTGTTTATGGGTTTAATCCGTTAACACCAATAGATCTAGTACCTATACCTACTTCCTTTGATTATGTTCATAAAGAAGAGGTTTCTAAGTCTAAGTTTGTCAAGGATTTGAGTGAAAAGATTAGACAAAAAATACAACACCAAACTACGAGATACATTAAGTACAATAATAAGGGAAGAAGAGAGGTCATTTTTTGTGAGGAGGATTTAGTTTGGCTTCATTAAAGAAAAGAAAGGTTTCCTAAGCAAAGGAAGTCCAAACTTAACCCTTATGGAGATGGTTCTTCCCAAATCTTAAGGAAGGTCAACAATAATGCATATTAATTAGACCTTCCTGAGGAATATGGGGTACATACCACCTTCAATGTGACTGATTTAATTCCTTTTATAGGTGAGTATGAAGAAGATAACGACCTCTAGATTTGAGGACAAATCCTCTTCCAGAGGGAGGAGATGATGACTTGGGCTCAACCATAAGCCCAATCAAAGGTCTAGTCACCAGAAGCATGATGGGAAGGATACAAGAAGAGATGGATCTTCAAGAGCCTAATGGGATTCAAATGTTATTTTCATGGGCCAATTGGAACATATCAAGATATGATAGGTTTGTCCTAGTCCATTGGTATAGATTTAAATTGGGCCAAGTGTTTCGGTCATGCTTTCTAAATAAATTGTAAAAATTCCTAGAAGTAGTTGGATCATAACTCACCTAGCACTAGTGCAAAATTAGTTTTTTATACCTATATATTATACCTGTTCAAATTCATTAGGTATAAAAATAGAGACCATAATAATTTTATGAATAATATGAGTTCTTTTATTCCTGTTGGGCTTAAAATAGGTATAAAAAGTGATTCAGTGACATTTTTATAATATTAAATAAGACTTTCTATAATTGTTCTAAGTATAATAGGTATAGAATATTCGATTTTTCTCTTACCCTTCCCACTTCTCAGTCATGTTTCACATTTCACAGTGTGTTTGTTTCTCCAGACTTTCCTTTTTTTTTCTTTTCCATTTACTCCCCACATTGGGTCTCATCGTGTCCGTCCAATGTTCGCTTGTTGTTGTTGAGGTCTGTTCGCGTTTGCTGTTTGGTTCGACGTTCGACGTTTGTCGTTCATCGTTCGTCTTTCGGATTCGTCAATCATCGTTCTGTCATCATCTTCTTCATTCTCCTTTCCTTCATCATTTGCGTTTGCTCCTCCATTGGAGTTGATCTCCTTTGTTCACGTTCGTGTTTCACACCTCTATTGCTGTCACGTTCAGGCAATATCACTATTCTCCTATTGTTTATTGGTTTTGCTGCTTTTGCTATGTTTGATGTTCCCGTTTTTCCTATTTTTGCTAGGTTAGGTTGTTTCTGCAAAGATTTTAGGGTAGGTTACTCATTACCAATAAGTATTTGGTGCTCTACAATATTTATTTCAGGTTTATACAATAATTCATATTGAAATCAATAATTTATACAAACCTAAGCCAACTCCTCTAATAAATAACTTGGTTTTTGTCTCCTTAAAATATTTAAAAGTCATGGTTGTAGAAATGCATGTTGTTATTCCATATATGTTCCAGAGAGTGGCCATGGTTTTGTTATTCTTGATGAACTTGTAAATGGAGATATCCAAAGGAATGGGATTCTTTTCATTTCTCAAACATGCCCGAGCTGCAAAATATATAGGAAAGTCTATATTAGAAGGAATCATAGAATAACATTTAGGAATTTCAACACAAGCAACATCTTATTTAGTACAACAAGGTCCTTTCAAAAACTTGAAATGAAACATACCTAATGCATATTGATTAAAAGTTAGTGCAAGTAGTGAAAAAAATCAATAAGAGGATACTACTCATGATTCTAAGGCAATATGATAACTATTAAATTTGAACACTCCTAAACCAAGAATTATAGTACCCAAGTTAAGTCTAACTAAGCTTAATCTCTAAACTACATTATCATATCAATGCAGGGTATCCTCAGGACATAATCCCTGATTCAGCTACATCTGGAGGTACTTTTAGAGCATTCAGAAAAAAGAGCTTCTATGGATTGAGGAAAAGGATAGAAGAGGTACATAATTCTTGCGACTTATGGAAATAATAGTTAACGTGATTTTTGATACATGATTGCTTTTGAGATGAAATAACTTTTAGTAGATATTATGTAGGATGAAGAATGTTACACTTGGTTTCCCCAATAACTTGCATTTAGACTACATAATCTTAACACAAATCATATAACTTGAAATGCACCTTATTCTAGGTATTATAAAGCAAAAACTAAAAATAGAAAGAGATTTGTCATAATGCTCATAGACCTTACTTTTTCATTGATGAAGATGTGTTTCCCATTGGGGCTACAGTACATGCAACTTTTTCTCTTTCATACCATTCTTATTCAACAAACTCATACTCCTTGTAATTCAACACCTTCTTTGTCATAAGTAGCTGTAAGGGAATTTTTTTTTCTGCTTAATGCATATTGAATTTTCTTTACCTGACTACTATCACAAATACTCAACCAATCCTAAAATGCTAAGATATTCAATGTTTTATACTCCTTGATCACTAAAACTTTTATACATTGTAATTTCACTATCATTTAAGTACAACTTTATCTTGTATAATTAGTTTTCTACTTTTACTATTTTGAAAGTAACATGAATAAAGATGTTTTGTACATAAAAAGTAAACTCTTAAGATTGTAGAAGTTTCTGCAACGTTTGAGTGGTTTGAAATGGTTTTGGGAGTCAAATGAAAGATTCTTAGTATTGGAAACTTGGTTACAATCTCGTTGGGGTTCCTTCATTGCAGCCTCTGACACCTCTATTGTGCTGGGATGAGGGAATGTGTTTAGTCCTACATAAGCTTAGATAGTTCTCACTTTAAAAGTTGGTTTGTGAGATTGAACTGAGTCATAATGTCCAATTCTAAGAATTTGTTACATAAATTTCACCACAAGCTACAACTTTTTAATACTAATCACCTCCACGACTCTTCCCTTGTTGAAATCTCATATCATAAAATACGAATTTTCATTGTTGAAATAAGCAATAGAAAAAATTATAGCCTTTAGTTATACCATTTTCAAGCACCAAATTACAGTGCTCTTTCTTAGTTGAAGGAAAATCCAGCAATATAAAGAATATCATTAGATCGCCAAAGAATTTACGCATCTTAAACTACACAGAGGAAAAGAAATTAAATATCAATTTTTAAGTGCTAAAATCATAGTAGTAGCAGAACAAATTACATAATACACATACATCGCGATAAAAAAAAAAAAAAGATCCCATGATTTCATTTGCTTCACCATGGCACAACTAATATTTTATTTATGCATGGACAAATATGATCAAAATCTTCTCAAAAGAAGAAAGTCTACCTGTACTACACTCCATCCCTGTCAGTTTTCAGTGTTGAAAGATTGCTTCCACTTTCTCTTGATTCTTAGTTGTTAAACTTTATTAGGATGTAAGTTTCTAACTCATTTTTCATTAAATCGGGTTATGTTCGCCAAAAGTTTTGTGTACTATTTCTGGAAAAGCCACCAAAATGCAAAAGAAGTTGTCTTGTATGCATCAGTTAAATAAGAATAGATAAGAAAAGATACTTTTATTCCCCATTCCAATCACCTCAAGAGGAAAACAAGAATGTGAGTAAACTTTCTATTAAACCTAAATAAAGTGGAAACTTGAA
Source organism: Vigna unguiculata (assembly GCF_037176805.1). NCBI lineage: Eukaryota > Viridiplantae > Streptophyta > Magnoliopsida > Fabales > Fabaceae > Vigna > Vigna unguiculata. The sequence goes on along the minus strand of NC_140792.1, from coordinate 26,299,553 downwards.
TATAACACAAATTTTGGTAGGGGAAACCCTGGAGGAGAGAGTGTTCTCCTATTTCTTATTGTTTTCCATTGCTAAGAATTCCTTTATGTGAATTGTTCCAAAGTCAAATGAGATGTTATGTTACATTAAATGGTAAAATGTATGCATTGGGTAAACCATACACCATGCAACCATTGCAGATGATATGATGAGAGTAGTGGTTGTAGATGTTCGAGATGCCACTGCTCGAGTCCCAATGCCTACTCAAGAGGTTAAGACAGTGGGGTGGGCCCCTGGAAATTTTATCCTTTGGCCAGTTAGATTAGCAAAAGTAATTGCAAAGGAGGTAATTGTCCTTACTTTTTTTAATTATGCATTTATTTACATTGGTGTATACTAATGTTATTTAATACTTTAAATATGTATAGCAGATTAGAGTATAAGAAAAGGAAGATGTGAATGAATCGTTACCACAACCGACAATTCTAGAACGACTTGGTGCGATGGCAGCGACTATCGCCTTGCAACTTATACAATTAGAAATGCCTTCCCAAGCCACAAATAGGACCTTCAACACCCCTTTTTTATATGTCAAAAGGATATTTTTGAAGTTCTCTTTCGCACTGATATGGTATGTATATCAGTAATACAACTTTGGTTGTTTTAAGTAAACTTTTATTACTTTTATGAAGTTTGAATATATTCAATATGTTATTATTATATTATTTATTTTCGATGTTTAAGGTATTTACATCATAGATGCGCTGAGAAGAAGAATGATCACATATATGGATTTATTGATCCTATTGCCATTCAAGGTGTTGGGAATAAAAGTGAAGAGGTTCAAAAGTACCTATTAGAGGCATTTGATGTTGGGAAAAAAGAAGTGTACTTAGCGCCTTATTTGCAACAGTAAGAATGTCTTTTATACATTAAATTATATTTTTGTAAAACTTAATTGTATATAATAGTATTTCAATCTGCAGGGGTCATTGGCAGTTGCTGGTAATTCTTCCTCAGAAGTTTGTTGTGGTTCTTTTGTGTTCATTACACAAGAACCCTAACACTTTGAAAATTAAAAGTACATTACAAGCGTAAGTTTTTTATTAACTTATTTTTTGTGTTATATAATTTAATTTTACTCAGTTCCATACTAGGCACAATTTCAATATACATTAACTTTTACAAAGCGGTTGAGGCTCATTCCAAGTTGCAGGGAACCCTTGGGAACCCCCTAGTAAATCACTTTTAGAAAGAAGTTGCAGTTCATTGCACCAACTGTAAGTAGTTAATCTTCAAACTATTGAAATACAATTATCAAATTTATGATATTATATGAATTTAACTTATAGTGCTCACGTCAACTAGGAAGCTATGAGTGTCGATATTATACCATGAGGCACATGCATAGAATCATATCCGCAAACATTGTTGACTCATGGGATATGGTAGATATCCGCAATCATATCCGCACTAAATGATTGTTGACTCAACTATTCATAGTGTAGATTTTCAATGACACATCTCCAATGGATCAAGGAGTCTTGAAGGAAGTTTGTGAGTAGTGGTCTTCATTTCTTTTAAGTGTTTATATAAGATGATGTTAGGTGTTTTATGACTTATATAGTAATCCGGTTTGGGGTAGTATTATAATACATATAAACATTAGATTCTATTTCATGTAAATATTAGATTGAATGAGATTTGTTTTCTGGATGTTTTGGGTAATTATATACAGGTTTGGTATGTGGTAGGAAGCATAAATGAATTTTTCATAAAAAAAATAACAAATAATTTTTTATACCGGTTGAGGTCATACTTGGTGTAAAATGTGTAATTTTTTACACCGGTTGGAACTATAATCGGTATAGTAAGTCGTTTTTCTTACATAACTTTTCCTTTCCAAAAGGACTTTCTATACCGATTTTAAAATTTTTTTATACCATGTCATGAAACTGATATAGAAAGATCAAACCTTCTATACCGCCTACTTCTATACCAATATTGGAATTGGCATAAAAGTCTTTTTAATCGGTATAAAAAGCCTATTTTACACTAGTGTGGCTTTTAAAATTGGGTTCATTCAAGCCTAATTCCAAAAGCATAGGTCAAGAGTGTGTTAGCTTAGCCATGTCTTGCACATTGAACACATGTGGTAAATGAGGGAGGCGTGACCAAGCCAAGTGGCATGTGATCTGAAATTCATGAATCTTAGATCTAGATATAGATCTAGGTGCACATGTTTCACATTGCATAGCTACATTTGCATTCCATCTCAAGTAGTATTTAGCTTGCATTTGAGAGCTTGCTTTCTACTATAAATGAAGGTCTCCCCCTCTTGTAAGACACTCTTGAATGTGCAATGTTATGATATTGAGATTACTCCACAAACAATCTTTAAGAGTCACCTGGCTAGAGCATTCTTTTAGAATCTCCTGTAAAGTTGACCTCACCTCTTTAGAGTTTCTTCACCACCAATCAATCTGCCACCATCTAAGCCTCTAATCTTCCTTTGCTTCCACTCAAACACTCCATGGAGCCTCCTCATTCCAACCAACACGTCCAAGGAGACTCATCACTTCTCCTATGTGTCTTGGCTCGAGAATTTCATAAACTTGTTCAGGTAATTTCTTTAGAGTTCAAAGCCTATCATTCCTAATATATTTTAGACAATAAAGAATAGGACCTCTGTCATGATTGTCAAATCTACCCTTCCTAATATAGTTTAGAATCAATATCGAATGAAAAGTTGTCTATGATTTCGTTCTCCTTACTGTCATCCTAAGTAATTGCAGGAGTTCTCAAAACTCTATGGTAATCAAACTTGTACACTAACCAAAGAACACATCGAAAGTAACCTGGAAGGGCTCACTGTAGATGAGGTAATTTCCAAGATTAATAGGATGCTCTGTGATGGAAATCACCGACTTGAGTGATTAAAGAACCTAGTTACTGAGTAGAGTTTGCCTCATCCTGAAGGAAATCAATATGGTGTAAATAGTAAAGTTTACACTCTTGTTGAACACTATACATGAGTTGTTTTGTTCTCCATTATAAATGATTAGCTAACTACTCTTCCCATTATTTGCTATAAGCTACAATTTTTTAATTTCTCACATTTAAGCATTTTATGTGTCTGCCTTATTTTAAATCTTATCTTTCTCTTTCCTTTCTCAATCAGTTTGAACCGTGCCACCCATTATTTTAAGTAAATGTTGAATTTCGGCCTAATGGGGGGTTTGTGCATTGTACAAACACTTCAAAAGCCCACTCATGAGCCTTGAACTAATTAACTTAAGCTTTTGGAGCAATGCAGTGTGATCTTATTGAAAAGCAACAATTATTTTTTAGAACTTAACACTTTCTATTGAGAAATAATTTAGTAACTAATTGTTATTCTTGTCAAGGTTGGGAGAAGATTAGGCCAGAAAAGGAGCTACTAAGAGCAAAAAAGCAGATTTTAAAATGTAAACTTAGTATTCATGATGTTACACTCCAGCGGGATTCTCTTAGATTTTGTCATTGCTTCAGATGGATCTGTTTATCATGAACATGTGAGCAAGTATCAAAACTACATATACATATCCTATGTTAATTATTTTGTAAGAGAGAATTATTGACTTTGACTGTTCTTATGTTGAATCAACTCATACAGAGAAGAGATGATTCACCATTTCAAGAGCTGATTATATATTTTTTCTCCTTTCTTTATCTAGATATTCTGAGGGACAATGTTGTACTTAATAAAATTTATCAAGAATTGTCTTGGTGTGTTCCGTAATACTGGTTGTTCCTATCAAAAACACTTGTAAATCTGCATGGAAATGACATCTATATCAGAGCCTTTTTGATGTTTTGGACTGAGCATGCATCTACTCATTGTTAATACATTGATTCATTCATTTTCTTTTGAATTTGAAAGCTTGTAATTTTCTGTGTTCTTCGTTAGTATGCTGGAATTTACTACCAGCTTCAAATACCGTAAATAATGTCACCAAGTAACCCTGTATTCTTTTGTGGCTATGTATTTAAACTCTTTCACTTGGACACTTATGCCTTTTATATTTTTTTTTTTGTTGTTACATGATGAATTTTATTATATTAGGATGGAAAACGAGGGGAACTGACACATGATGAAACAACAATCATTACTGGAGCACTTGAACTCACTGAGAAGACAGCCGCCATGACTCCCATAATTGAAATATTTTCCATCGATATTAATTGATAGGTAAATATAACTCAAAATAGAAATTTTAATATTTTATTATGAGATTTTTCTCTCAAATTATTTTAATAAAATTTTAAGAAAAGACATTTTTTTACTATTTTCTAGAAATTTTAATTGGTAAATAATATTCGTGGATAATTATTTTTTTAAAAATTATAAAATTTGTAAATATTTTTTATAATTTTTTTATAAAAAGGATTTTATATAAAATATTTTGCAAAATAATTAGTAATAGTTTCATGCAAAAATTTTTTATAATAAAATTTATAAATATCTTTTAGGAAGAAATATTTAGAACAAAACCGGTAGAAAATGTGTTTTTGTAGTAATAAATTGTAAACTACCTCTTTGTATCTTATATAACATTTTGTCATCTAACCCGGTGTTTGTTTTAATGAATCTAATACTGAAGAAAGGGCATAGCAGAGTCCTTGTCTACTACTACGAGGAGACTACAAAAATTATTGGACTTATCTCGGTACGAATTGAGTCTCTTGTTTTTATTCAATCCTTCATTGAGCATTCCGATTTCACTGAGCTTCAAAATCTAAGATATATAGCAGATGCCCTATATGGTTATGCTGTATATAAGATATTAGCTTAGTCATGAAAAAAATTCGTTTATCATGGCTTAAATGATATTTTTTCCTTTGTGCATCCCTGTGTCTCAAATGATTTAATAAAATGTATTTACTATTATATTATATTATATTATTATCTAAGTTTAGTTTGGACTTTCATGTGTAATTTGAAATGTTCTGCCTATGCAATCTAGTGCCTATTATTTATCCCTGAATCTTGATTGCAAAATGATAATAAAAGATAAATCACTTGCATAATTCAGTGCATAATCATGATAACTTTCATATATATATATATATATATATATATATATATATATATATATATATATATATATATATATATATATATATATAGCAGCACTATCTAATGTAGGACTATCAAAATTTGAGTAGACTGGTTGAAGGACTAATTTGTGGTCAATTGCCACCTAATACTGTAAACGCAGCCGAGGTTTGAAATTTAAACTCAATCACTCCTGCAATAAAATATTTTATTAATAACTAATTTTAATTGTAGAAAATTATTAGTTACTATAATGACTAATTTAGATATTAGTTTACAAAATAAAAAATTATTGGTTACTAAAATAGTTATTATTATCAATAAAAAACTACAATTGACTGTTAATATAATCACGAATTAATTAAAGACTAATTTAAAAACCAATTCCTTTGGTAACAAAAATCTTGGTAGCTAATGTTTAGCGACCAATCTTCTTTAGTAACTAAGACCTTGGTATATAAATTTTAAAAACCAAATTATAATTTTTTTTATTCATAATAGTGACTATTTTAGTGATATATAATTTTTTATTTTGTAAATTGGTATCTAAATTGATCATTATAATGACTAACAACTTTTGATCACTAAAATTAGTTGTTAATGTAAGAAAGAGAGATGAAAGATGATTTGAATGTGTCTTAGTATATGCATTGGAGATGGGTACTTATACACAACATGATGATCTATAAAAGGTATGTAATTATGCTATGCATAATTACAGAATATTTGTTAATCCTAATTACAGAGATTTGATTAGCATAATTATAGGAGAATCATTTCTAATTAGCTTAATTAGTGGAGAATAAGATATTTTCTATCTTAGTCAAAGCGCGAGGTTCACAAACGTTGAGACTGATCCAAAAATCATCAAAAAGAACTTGAGGTATGCCTTTGGTAAAAATGTCAACTATTTGGTGGCAAGAAGGTACATGAAGAACTTGTGCTTGACCTCATGCTACCTTTTCCCGAACAAAGTAAATATCCATCTCAATAAGTTTTATATGCTGATGTTGCACAGGATTACCAGATAGATAAATGGCACTAACATTATCCTAGTACACCAAAGTAGCATGAGGGAAAGGAAAATGAAGCTCTGAGAGAAGATTGCATAGCCAACAAGATTCATAAACAACATTGGCAACACCTCTATATTCAGCCTCTATACTAGAATGAGAAAGATTCTATTGGCGCTTTAAAGACCAGGATATGAGGTTGTCACCAAGAAATACACAGTAACCAGATGTGGAGCATCTAGTATCAGTACATCCACCCCAATCAGCATCAGTATAAGAAATAAGTTTCTCAATAATTGTCGGATACAGGTGCAAATCATACTGTAAAGTACCCTGAACATACCGCAAAATGTGTTTCAATGCTAGCATGTGCTTGATGCAAGAGACATGCATGTGAAGACAAACTTGATGAACAACATATGAAATGAGAGTTATTGTAAGGCGCCGCAAGACTTCGGTACATAGTGGGATCCTAATATGGTGTGCCAAAGGATATACTGAGTTTCAGCTTGGTATCAATCGAAGTAGCAGAAGGATTGCAAGAAGTCCTGCCTGCGCGTGCAATGATGTCACTAACATTGGTGCTCTGAGTAAGGAACAAGCCACTTGCATGTCTTGTCACAGCAATCATGAGAAAATAACTCAAAGGGCCAAGATCCTTCATAGCAAATTCAGAGACATGGAGTGTCATGATAGATTTGCGAAGGTCATGAGAGAAGGTGATGAGAATGATGTCATCAACATAGAGGAGGATGTATGCCATGTCAGAACCATGTCGGTAGATGAAGAGAGAGTGATCAGAAACACTATGCTGGAACCCAACGGTTGAAACATAGTCAGCAAACGCTGATACCAAACACTAGGCTCTTGCTTAAGACCATAAAGAGATTTTTTGAAGTGACAAACGTGATCAGGGTGAAGAGGATCACAGAAATCGAACGGTTGATGCATGTACACAATCTCATGTAGACCACTATGGAGAAAGGCATTTTGAACATCCAACTAATGAATGAACCAGGATTTGGAAAGAGTAATGGTGAGAACCATGTGAATGGTTGCAGATTTCACCATAGGACTAAACATCTCATCATAATCTACACCTACAATTTGAGACCTATCATCACCTACAACACGAGCTTTGTAACACTCAAAAAAACCATTAGATTTCTTTTTATGTCTAAAAATCCACATATAGCAAATGATATTAACTCACAAGGTCATGGAATCAAATCCCACGTATTATTTTAAATTAGAGCATCAAATTCAGACTGCATAACATATTTTCAATTAAAATCCGATAAAGCAAGGATGAAACTTTTGGAAAGATGTGATATTATAGGGAAATTATTTCTAATTGGCTTAATTAGTGGAGAATAATATATTTTCTATCGGTTAATGAGGATTTTTTTTTATTGACTCTACTTAAGTTTAATCATTATGTTTTAGTTCTAGTTTTGGTACTTAAGTTTAATCTATTTGTATTAGATGTCAGAATGAAGACGTGTTGAGGGAAGTTTCCCACAAGTATTATTCATAGTGATTGCTGAATTTATATACGATTTCATCTGTGTGACAAAATTCTCATGACTAGACATATCAAATTTCAACTCTTCGTGAGCATTGTCCATTCTTCGAGCTCAAATAGACAGTTGATTTGACACTTAAATCTATTTGTTAGTTGCCTTGAATTCAAATATTAAATTTCCAATTCTTAATAGCCGTATCCATAGAAAGTTTGTGATCGGAAGTGCAATTTTCTCGTTGGTGCAGTATACACATTGAAAGTCACAAATGCTTCAAACACCAATTCAGAAGTTGAACATGTAAGGAACATAGTTGATGGAGAGTAGCACCAGTGTTAACAAAAACAAGAATAGTAGTTGAGGGTCAATTTATGTTCGCTCTAAACTCTAATATTATACTAGCTTTGAAGCTTAGCCAAGTATTTCAAATTAGACAATGTTCATTTGACTGTGTTTGATTAGTATAGGTACTCAATACATCTATTATAGTTTTTAGCCTTTGTTTTCTATTTGCTTTATTATTTAAGAAAATATGGATATGTACGGAGTAAACAATGTTACGTGTCTCATATCCTTTATGGATATTAGTAATATTATTATTAGGCTTAAATACATTTTTTGTCCTCATTTTCGTAGTGTTTGTTGCGGATGGTCCTCATTTTGACAAAATGTTTAAAATGGTCCTCATTTTCGCAATTCATGTTTTATTTGGTCCTTTTCTGTAACGTCGTTTAAATCATTAACGGAGCATTGTACAGGTGGCATGGTTTGTATTAGGGTGTGTTACGTGTACGGTATAAGTGTGGTAATTAGATATTTGGGGATAAATAAGTGAGCTGGGATTTTGGTAAGGAATGTTTGGGCAGTTGGTGAGTTTTGGCAATCTTATTCCTCTATTCCCAATTGATGTTGCTGCAATCTTCTTCTTCCTGTAATCCCATTATATAGGTATGTTACGGTCTCAATCTTCTTCCTTTACCTCTAGTTGTAATCGTTGGAGGCAACCGTGTTGTATCACTTCGTGCACTGTTGGTAATTCAATGAGAAATGAATTAATCCCGATTTGTAGCTGCAGAGAGATGGCAGCTATGAGGATGGCAAGAACTCCAAAGAATATTGGTAGAAAATTTTGGATACAATCTGTTTTTATTGTTATGTTAATAATAAATTGGTTTTAATTTTTGCTTTATTGATTTACAAAGTGGTGGTTCCAATAATGTGGGCTGCAACTTTTTCAAATGGTGGTGTTGATGAAAAGGATGTCATCATCATGACACAAATGAGACAGATTAATGATTTGGAGAAGTCATTGAAGGTCGGTGAGAAGAGACTGCAATTAGTAATAGGGTTCACTTGTGTTGTTATTGTATTATTCGTACTGTTATTGTGTGTAATCTTTTAAAGTCCAATCTGTTTTGTACTATTGTTAAATGAAGAAATGAATTATTTTGATTATATTGATATTAATCCCAACATGTTCAAAATGACATCTTAATCTGAGCATTGAAGTAAGTGATATTGATCTAAGCTTGGGAAAAATTAAATTGATCTAAGTCTGGAAGAAGTTAAATTCATAACATTAATTCATCCTCATCAAAATGCACTACATCAATGTTTGGCAAAAGTGAAATTGAACGAAGTTTAAGGAAAGTCAAAATGCAGTACATCAATAATGAATTCTACATCAGAAATTCCAAAAAATAACTAAGACGTTTGTAGCTGCTATCATGGCCTCCTCCTAATCTGTAATTTCATCCTAAACTACTGAGATGGTTCTTCTGGTGTTGGTAGTGGTGCTGCAAGAAAGAAGAAGATTGGGATCGTAACATTCCTATATAATGGGATTGCAGGAAGAAGAAGATTGCAGCAACACCAATTGGTAATGGAGGAACAAGATTGTCAAAACTCCCCAACTACCCAAACATTTCTTACCAAAACCCTAGCTCACTTATTTATCCCCAACTATCTAATTACCACACATGTACAGTACACGTAACACACCCTAATACAAACTGTGCCACCTGTATAATGCTTCGTTAATGATTTAAACGGCGTTACAAAAAATGACCAAATAAAATACGAATTGCGAAAATGAGGACCATTTTAAACATTCGGTAAAAATGAGGACCATTTTAAACATTGTGTCAAAATGAGGACCATCCGCAACAAACATTACGAAAATGAGGATCAAAAAGGTATTTAAGCCTTATTATTACGATAAAAAAATGTTAAATGAAATAGATAATTTAATTATTTATTATAAAATTGACGAGAAATAATCAATAATTGAAAATTTTAAAATTTTAAATAATTTGTGGCGTTTCTAAATTTTTAATAAGTATTAAATAATAATAAAAATAAAATATAATATATTTTTTGTTGGTTTTTAATCGTTAGAGTATATGATAAAAGATTATAAAAGAAAAATAATTAATTTTGTGATGATTTTTGACAATTAGAATTTTTTTCTTTTTTTCTAGCAAATATACTACTGGTTAAAATTTTCTATCCTAAATTGTTTTTGTCATATGTAATTGTGTTGGTTATTTTAACCGCTAAAAAAAGTCATTTGCGATGGTTTTTAACCATTAAATTTATAATTATAATCACTATAAATAACATTTTTTTTAGTGTTTAATAGATGAATTGAGAACAAAGTTGAGGGTGTACTAGATGAAGGCCAAAAGTGATGCATTTTCAGTATTCAAAATGTTTAAAGCTCTAGTAGAGAAGATAGGAAGTGCATCAAGATATTAAGAAGCGATAGTGAAGGAGAGTTCACCTCTCGAGAATTCGAAGCCTTTTGCAAAGTAAGTTTTGCACAAAGCAACAAATTCTACATGAAGTAATTGCCTCGTATATGCCATAACACAATAGCATTGCAAAACAGAGGAATAGAATCATCACTACAAAAAACAATGTGAATTGTAGCATTACTGTCACAATTTATGTCTGTGACGGTTTTGAAAACCATCGCAATTTGTGTCGCCACAAAGTATAATGTGGCGGATTCAAGCGAATCACTGCAACTACTGTCATTTTTTACTTTGTATAAAGTGGCGATTTCCTTAGGTAAATTGTGGCAGTTAAAACCACTATAATTTGTTAAAAAAAATTAAATATATTGAAAATAGTGACACTAAAAACGCCACAATTCACATTATATTACAACATTTATAACTACTACTATTATCATCTGTCATGATTTGAATATTTTATTATTTATTATTATCCCATATATTTATAATTTCACAATTCAATAAAATTCATACTACAAAGTTCTTGGGGAGAAGCAACTTCTAATACGACCTACATACTAAATAAATGTCCAATTAAGAGAGTTATTGGACAAGTCCTTGAAGAAGCATAGTCAGGGGTCAAACCATCTGTGAAGCATCTAAAGATTTTTGGTTGTCTTTGTTACAAATAAATTCCAGATCAACAAAGAAAGAAATTGGATAATAAAGGTGAAGTTATGATTTTCTTGGGTTATAATTCCACTAGATCCTATATAAACTGTATATAATCTTAAGACAAAGCAGGTTATCTTCAGTAGAGATGTTCACTTTGATGAATTAAACTATTGGGAAGGATTAGAGAAAAATTCACCTCAATATACAAAGATGCATGCTGACTCGAATACCGATAATCCAATGATAAATGAAGAAAGAACGAACACAACCAAAATTCCCCAGAATGTCATACCAACAAGAGCATGAAATCCACCTTTAAAGCTGTCAGATTATGCATTGTTCCATGATGATGCAATAACTCAGGAAGGTGATTTGGTGCAATATATGGCTATGTTAGCTTAAATTGTGTAATATGAAAAGAAATAAAAAATAAAAAATAATATGAAATTGAATAGTAAAAGGCAATTTAGTATGAAATCATGGGTTGGTGGGCTGACCTGTCCCGTCCCACTTATGACCCAACTAGTTTGCGGGTTTAAAATCCTACTTTGTATGCCTTAATTGTGTTGATTGATGGACTCATCCGTTACACCAAACCCACTTTATCATTCTTAATGATAAGGCCTTTCATTAAAATCATATAATTGTTGTTTTCATAAAATGAGACAAAATCTTTCATAACTTTATCTAAATAATTATTAGTAAGGACATGGCATCATTAATATAGAGAAATAAATATATGTATAATAATGGTCATTATCGAATAAAGACTAATATATCTTGTTATTAAATTACATACATAGATGGCGAATATGAACATGAATAATAAACTGACTTAAAATTATAATTTGAAAGGAGAATTTTAATGATTAAATTTTGTTTTAGAATTGTGAACAGAAATTTGCATAAAAATATAATAATAATATTCTTAGATTTAAAATTATTATAATAATTAACAAAAAAATGTATTATATTTTAATTTTGCACACCTAATACCTTTTAAGTGTAGTTGGATTATTAATAGGAATATTTAAAATCTTGTAGAATTAAATGATTAATAAGAAAATTCGATTAACTTTTGATATTGAATTTGAGCTCTGTATTAAAAATGTAAAGACCTAAGATAATGAAAAAAACAAAACAATTTCTCAATATCATTATATGTCAAATTAGCAGAACGTGACAATTAAACCATATTTCAAATTTAATTTGGAATTATAAATATGGAAGGAAATGTTGTGTTATTCATCTAAAATATTTTATGTTAATTGGGTATTAAGGAGTGTTAACCTTCATTAATGTCGTTAATGTACGGTTTATTCAGTTTAGTTTCAAAATTATGAAGTCACATACTATATACTAATGAGTGTTTTAATCCTTGAGAAAAAAAAAAGTTTATTTTATTTGATAATTAAATTAAATAATTTAACTTTTATGAAGTAAATTATTTTTCGTGTTAGTGAAATACCATTCTATTATTTTAGCAAAAAATATATATAAATAATATATAATATTTGGACGGAGAAATGACTATTTTTTACTTTCAAATGTTCAAATGAAAAAAACAATTAAAGAAAAAAGAACAATTTTAACTTTGACAAAATACTAAAAGGAACTGAAAAAAATTCATTTGCATCAATATCTCGACTAAAGAGAAACGTTTTAAGAGATTGTTGTCCATGCCATTTGTAAATCAAAAGTTGTCAAAAGTTGAATCATGTTGAATTTGAAAATTTTTCTACCAGTATGTTTTTCTACTTATGTTAAAAAGAATAATATATAAATAAAAAATATAATTAATTTTAATTGAAAACAAATTTTTATTTTTTAAAAAATAATTATAGAAATAAATATAAATTATAAATAAATAAATATGACTATTCAAATGTTTTTTTTTATATTGTGCCCTAATTGTTTTTATTTGTAATTAACAATTTTTAATATGTATATTATTAAACATAGTTTATGACTTTTTAAATCAATATGATTTCTATTAAATAAATAATGCTATTAATTATTTTTTAAATATATATAAATTTTAAATACATGAAACAAAATTGTGTCTTAATCCATATAAAAAAAAGTTAAATATGTTTTCTATTTCTTAATTTTTAGTGAAAATTCTAATTATTTTTCTTTCCAAACTTTGTTCCAATTAATCCTAACTTAAAAAAATGTCTTAATTATTATTGAAAATTATAATTATTCTCCTTTCGAAACTTTGGTCCAATTAATCCTAATTTTAAAAATTTGTGGATTTAATCATTTTAACTAAATTTTGTTAAGTTTATTTAACTTTTCAAATGTGTTTCATGATAGCATTTAAGTTATTTATACCATTTGACATATTTTTGCTTCAATAATATTGAAAAACACATTTGAAATATCAGATAAACTTAACAAAATTTTGTTAAAATGACTAAATTTATATTTTTCTAAAACTGAAAATTAAATTGGTCCAAAATTTAAAAGATAAGCTAATTCTAATTTTTACTTAAAATTAAAAGAAAAAAAATATATTTAATCCTAAAAATAAACTTCTTAACTAACGGAGATATTGCAAATAAATCTCAAACAAACTTCCTATTATTAAAGCCTATCGATGCAATAGTTACTGCAGAGAATAATCAAATCCTTCCAATACAATCATACATACAAAATTTAACCAGAAACAAATGTACATTCTGATATCCAATGAGATACAACCATCCTTAAATGAAATGTTTCTTTATTTTGTTTATATATTACTTATTTTAGTTACAACTTTTAATATCTATTATTTTATATTTTGTATTATTAATTTTATTTTATATCTTATAATATTTTAAGTTAAGTTTAAAATTAAGTAGAAATATATATGCCAGACTTTCGTTATATTAACTTTGGTGTTGGTTAAAAATAAGTAGTTAATTATAAAAAAAATTCAAAAATAAAAATAGAAAAGGAAAACAAATATGTTAGTATTATTTTTTACTTATAATTTTTAATTAATAAAAGAAATATTAAAAATAAGATTATCATAAAAATAAAAGTATAATAAAATAGATAAATAAATATGAACATAATTTTTTTTTTCAACGTTTGAGTTTGTTAATTAGAAGACATACAAATAGTTTTAAATGCAATGATTTATAATCATTTTATAAAACATTAAACTAAAAAGAATAATTGCCTATTCAATTTAGTATGCGGTCTTCAAATGTTAACTAACACTTGAAAATGTAATTATATCTAGTACTCAAACAACAAAAAAACTCATTCTCTATTGTTCTACAGTTGTCATACATATAAAATGTTAACTAACAATGATATTTGAACACTCATAAAAATTTGATGTAGATCTTGCATTTATTACTTTGTTCCTAATTTCTTTTCTTCACAAATATTATAGAAGTTTATTTTTTTCAATGATAATTTATTACCTTAAGAAAGAATTGTTAAATAGCAGTGAAGATCAAACTATCATTTTTTTCATTATTAAAATGTTGTGTATGATAGGTTCTATGGTATTGTGTGTGCAAACTTTATTGAATCTATTAAGCTTTATTTGATAGGATTGGTTTGAGAATTCTGACTCATAAAACTATTATTTTTTATTGAATGGATAAGCTCATAAAACTATTATGTTGGTTGTATGATAACTATACTTATTGCTATTAACAAGGATGTTAGAAAAATTTGAATTGATACTCACCGAGACCCTTCAAAAATCTACCAGAGTATATGTTTCTTCAAGGATTTATCTTGCAAAAGTTTCAAAGTATATGTTTCTTGAAGGATTTATCTTGCAAAAGTTTCAAAGTACGTTTATTAGCCGTATATACGAAAACGGGTATGAGATTTGAAACATCTACTTCATCAACAACATAACAACATATAATAATACACTGTTCCTTACTTCAAATCTTTTCTTCTGTTTATTTGCAGCAGTTTCTTGACCGGGCTATTGAATAACCGATCATTTCCCAGAAACTAAAATAAGAGACATCTAATAGCAAGCATATAACTTAATTTTGACAGCAATTATGAATTTTGGAGATAATTTATATATAGATGTACGAAATAAATATAAGAAATTAATATATCAGAGCAGTCTCAGTTAAGAGAGAGGAACACAAAACATGCTCACTCACTACTCTTTTATTCAAGTAAAATCCTCTCATGTTCATTAGTGGACAAAAGAAAAGCATTTTAGTACCTTACAGATTCTTCTAACTGGTCATAGTAGTACCATGTTAATTAGTTTGTTTTTTTGTGGTTGTGCCGTGCTTTAATAGAAGTCATCAAGGGACAAATTTTCAACAGAACCGAAGGTTTCAACCGGTCCAATCCTTGAAAAATTCGTCATTGATCCTCCCAAAAAGTCAAGTGGGGAGTCATTTGAGATAGTAGTTTCATATATGAATGACATGCCAGCATCATTCACTGCAGGATAGCTTATGTTGAAACATCCTGGTTTGTTCACCTCCAAGTCACTCGGGAACATCTCGTTCACTGTCTCACTACTTTGTCCCACAAATTCATCTTCTTCCCAAGCTTTTTTCGCATTAATAACCTGCATAAATATAATGCATAAGGGGAAGAAGAAAAAAAAAATATAAATGTTACAGTTATAAAATTTCATGAATCCACTCCCAGAATAAATTTAAATAAAATTAATTGCATAAATAAAATAGTATTATAACTTTTTCAAACGAGTCAAAGATATCATAATATACTATTTAAAGGGTTTCATTTTGTACTTTTAAGTACGAACTTTATTCTCGTTCCTTATGTATATTTTATGCGGCAGAATGAATAATATAGAAATTTTGTTGGCGGCACGTACATATTTATTGTTTTCATTCTGTTGATAAATCATAATGGTATCGCCAGATCGAAGGCCATGTGTGCTGACAAAATCTCCTGAAAATATTAGACACAACAATATTATTATTATTATTTCATTACTATAAAACTCAAAAATTTATCTGTTCTGGAGACTTGTCAGACAATAATTACTATGAATAGAAACTTTACCGGTATTTTCAAGTACGTACATCCTGCTATTGTTGTTAGGCCAAAACCTGCATTGTTCAAATACAAATACAATGAACTATGAATTTGAATGGTTAGTAACAATTAATTAAAAAATAACCTTAAATTACATATTCAACAACCAGAACCAATGTCGTAAAATAATGTCTTTAGTTTATTTTCTGACATTTCTATATATGTATATGTTGCAGACCTGTACTTGAAATTCCACACACGAGTACCATCTTTGTCTTCCATGTCCATAAAAATTCCTTCTTTTGATTCCAGTGGTGGGAGGAAAGTCTCTGCTGCTTTCTGCAAGTGACAATTTCTTTCCCAATTATTTTAGTCATTAATATTCTAAGGTCATGGTGGAATTAGAAGAGAAGTTGAGACAATAATGAAGTAAAGACAATATTAATGAACATAGACCAAACCTTGGGCAACACCATTCTCCTTAGGGAGCTAACATCACTGTTCTTTAACTCCTTTTTGAAAAGGAACCTCAAGTTTCTTTGATCGATTCCCTAGAAACACACAAACCAAATTAGACCATTGTCAATCTCAGGTTAAAGCTATATAGACATTCACCTAAAAGCCACTAAAAGATGGAAAAAACTATAATTAATTGTGAAAGAACATGCAATTCTGGTGTAAGTAAGACATCATAGACACCATGTCCTGTATAAGGACATCAAGTCCATATGCTAATAGTCTGAAAGGCAGAGTACCCAAAGCATTGTCCAGCATGCCTAATATGGATATCTTGAACTACACAATTTCCCAAATATGGAGCCGTCAATATCCACTAATCATAAGTTTTTCTTTTTTTTACCAATATAAAGTAAGAATTTGGTATTCCAAGGAAGGGTATTAATTAATATTGAGACAAATAACAATGTACTATTATGTAGGAGAGCTATAGCTAGCATAGTAACATCTATATTAAAAGTTTCTACAAACAGAAACATAGTCCAATTAATCTCATGATACAACAAATGTTTGCCAAATAAACATATAAGACAAAATAAATTTATTTTGATCCTTTCCCAAATGTGAAACTGATTCATTCCGAACTTATATATATTCATCATGATGTTTGTGATAAAAGCTAGTCCTTTTTTATGTGTGTTTGTATTTTTTTGGTAACATAATCTGTCCAAGGGTTACAATGTTCGCAATGCTATTAGCCCATAAGATCAAAGTATGTTTCACTTGTGTTTATAGACTCCATTTCACTACTCAATTTAGTAAAAAACAAAAAATATGCTTTCACTCTCATTTCATTCTTTATCTTTCTTCACAGAGATTCTTTTCTAAACATCGTTCTTAATATATTCTGTTTCCTTTTGGTCTCTTTTTGGGTGGGGATTTTTTAATATAAAAAACTCAGTTCATTTCTTGACTGCAGTGTCACTTTTGCCCTTCATTCTCACTCTTCCCTTCCCATGTCTCAGTTACCAAATTGAAGATCAAACAAATGATTTGTGCTCTCTTCAAACAAAGAAATAGTACCAATCTCAACTATATATAATTATATAATATAATACATAATAATAATCATAATAATATAATATAATATTTTATATAAGATTATCACAAACTTTGCATTTAGCATTGGAAAAGATTATCACAAAAAATATCATTTAAATAGGCAAAAGGGAATCACGAGACAAACAAACCCAAGATCTAAACAAATCAGCAAGAAGTTGAATAAAACTCCGATGCAATTGTTTTTCAATGTTTTAGAGTTAGAATCGGAGTTCAGTGAAGATAATTGGTGAAAAAATCGGGGGAAAAAAAAGCTTAAAACGAAGTTCCAATTTTAATCGAAAGAAAAAAACACTTAATTTATGAGATCCAAAAATGGGGTAAAAAAATTAGGAGCAAGACAATATCGCGAGGACATAGCAAGGACCCAATTGAGAATGGGGGTATGTATATAAGATAAGATGAGATCTTGAGAATGAAGAATTGGAGAAAAAAAAGAAAAGAAAAAGGAGAAAAGGGGTGACTCACACGTGCGGCGAGCCGGGGAGGAGTGGGGTGTTTAACGGACTGGAGAGAGGAGGGTGGCACGTGCGAGGAGGCGGAAGGAGTTGAAGATGGTAAATTAGGGTGGTGGTGCTTGGAGGGGAGAGCGTTGTCGGAGTGGTGCATCTGGAGAAACAAGGTGGGGGTGGTGGAGGAGGTGGCGACGGTGGATCTTCGCTGCCTGGGCATCCTCTTCTTCCTGTGAACAGTTCCAAGATTGGTAACCGCAGCGACGAGGCCAAGGTGGTTGGCGTCGTGGATCCGAGGCGAGGCGTGAGATTGAGATACGATGGTGGTGGTGGAGTTAACGTTGTTGGTGTTGGCGATGTCTCCTTGGGCGGCGACAAGTCGAAGCTCGGCAGCAACACCTGCCACGAAGGCACAGGCCTCGGTTTTGTGAAGCAGTTTCTCTCGCTGTCGCTGATCCATCATCATTAGCTTAGGGTTTTTTTTTTTTTTCTTTTTTTGGTTGATTTAGAGAGACACACACAGTGCTTTTGGTTTTCTGTGACTGTAGTTGTTGGCTCTCTTTCTCTCAGTCTGAGTGTGTGCAGGCAGATATAGATAGATAGGGTCGGGTATGGACGACGCTGGGCAATCACGAAATGGGTGTGGGGTTTGGTGTTAAAGAGATCAATGGTGGACTCTCTTTCACTCTTCTCTTCCCCCTCTCTCTATATTTTTTTTTTCTTTGGAGTTTTTCTATTTTTAGCAAGGATTTTTGTGATTACAGGGTCTGGTTTTTATGACATTTGTTTATCCTGCATTCACGCCTCACCCCATCCTCTCCCCTTGCTTCCTTTTACTTTTACCATAATATAATGAACTCTCTCTCACACTCTCACACTCTCTTTCTTGAGTAGAGTAGAGTAGATGGGTTAATCAGAGTGGTGACCAAATGTGAGGAGCGGATTCATGGATGGTTTTGGTTTTGGCGCTTTGTGGTGTTTTACAATAATGTGGAGGGAGAGAGGAGAGTTAATGAGGGCAATGTGGCTGCGTGTGAATAGGGGGTGGTGCAAACCAGGGTTAAGGGTGATGGGTTTGGTTTGCGCCTAGGGTTTGGTGCTCTTGTGGTGGTGATGGTGGTGGTTAGATAGTGGCCAAGCATGTAGTGACGGATGGATGGTGAAGACACAGGAAACATGGGGCTCGATAACACCCTCCACCTGTTGCAAAAGTTCTGAAAACTTACAACAGAAATCAATGGCGTTTTTCATTTTCTCTTTCTCTTTCTCTTTCTTCAAATCTCTTTCTCTTTCTTTCATCATACAATAAAACCAACCACACCCACCACCACCATTGCATTATCACATACACACTCACACGCATTCATTCATTCACTCTATTCGGAAGGAGGAAGAGTAGCACTGTAGCAGCACCTTCTTCAAAACTAGGGTGCATTGCATGAAACCAGAAGCGAGTGTCGTATACGGTATACTGTGGGGTGCGTTTATATAATGCACCGTGCAGTGGTTCACTGAGAATGCGCCAAGTGGCAGCGAGTGTGACGAGGTGAGCACATGGTGATTTGATTTGAATGGAAGATGGCCTGATGGAAGGGATATGAACCACGTGATTGTTTTTTATTTTTTGCGCCTGTGGGGCGCGCAGCAGAGTATAATTGCGGATTTTGCTGTTCCTTTACTTGTACAGTTGCTTCACTTCTGAGGTCATATGTGGATTCCCAAACTCGCTCAGCACTCCACTTGGACACCATGCAAAGGTTCTTTGAGAAACCAATTAATGATAATATTAACTCCGACTAAGCTTTCTTATTAATACCCTTCTGCTTTTATCTCTTCCCACTTGCCCCAAATCCCTTCCCAAACTTCTTTTAAGGCCATTTTCACTCATCAATTCTGCAGAAGAAACAGCAACGCTCATTCGTTTGACTTTTCCTTCGCCACATACCTACTACCATTTCCGCTATCAACAAAATTTCTCACTGTGACAAACAAACTTATTTTGGATACCTGTGAATACACACTATCCACAACATCGTGAACTAAAACTCTCTCAAGATTCCCATATTTTTTTAAAGTAAAGTAATAAATTATGACCGTTAGATGACTTCTTCTTGCACCAATTTTAAATTAGTTACGAAAAATTAATGCTAGATTTTAATGATTTCAAGTTTTAACACATATATTCTCCCTATGTTTGCTTCTAACTAAATTTCCTCTTCCAAATATAAGTAAGGAAAATCATTTAATTTGTTTCAATTTATTTACTATACTCTTTTTTTTCAGTTGTTTATTCAATGTACATTTGTGTGCCATTGTAAATAATATTTTTCTCTTCAAGTCTATTACATTCAGGATATCATTAAAATTTAAAAATAACAGATAAAAACAAATATTTTTTATTGACAACTAATAGTTGAAAACTGACTCGACTCAATTATTATTTTTCAACTCTATTCTCTCAAATGCGTGCATCCCAATTATTAGAGGGGATCTTAGTCTTCCAATGAGATCATGCTTCCTAAATCTTTTAAAAAATTTATTTAAAATTATACAAATATATGTAGGACATTAATTACTGTAGTGAAAAAAAATATTAGGTAAATTTGTATTTCTTTAATAAAATATAATATTTAATATTAATAAGTAATAAAACATAAAATTAAGTATAATAAAAGATTAATAAATTTATTGAAATATTTTTATGTTCTCTATAATTATGTTTTGAATTTTTCACAAATTCTCATTCTCACATGGTTTCTTTTGTTAGTGAAGAAATAGAAAGTTAGACACAAACTCAATTTTTTTGTATTTCTCATATATTTTATCTCATTATTGAAAATAAGATGGGTAACCCTCTTTTTGTTTAAGTGAAATATTAGTTTAATAAATAATATTTTTTTATCTCATTGAGTTTTTTGTGTATTTATTATTTGATGAATATAGGAAGAAAAGTGATGTACTATTTACTTCTTCCATAATCCTTATTGTGATTTGATTTTCAAAAATTTTTATTTTAATAATTACGTCTCTTAATTTTTTATTAGATTTTGATAAATTAATTTTATTTTTAAACTTTTTTTTAAATAAGTATATAGATAAAGAATAAAAGAATAAATTTACTTGTTAAAAATGATAAAAGAAAAAAATATTCATAACAACACAGATTATATTTTTTTCATATAAAATATAATGCTAAAGATTCAATTGTTGAATTAGAGAGACATTGACATTTTTAAAATTCAAATAATTACAGGTGGTGTAAGTAAGGAGTTTGATATTAACTCTTTGAAACGTATATAAAGTTTGAGTATATTATTTTGATCTCAATCTGTCACTAATAATCATGCAAATGAAAGTTATAAGAATATTGGATGACACCTAACATTGAACAAGTGATTGTTTAAGTTGAGAATTGTAATTATTAACTATTTAATTATTTAAAATGTATTAGTTTTTCTCTTTAAAATTTAATGTCTCTTGTAGTTATAAAATTTACGCAAAAAGTAACGAACTAAATATTCCTAATTGTCTCTCAAGATTCATTCCAATATTTTCTAAAGTAAGATATTATAACTGTTAGATGAGTTCTTCTTACACCAACTTTAAACTAGTGAAGATAAATTAATGCTAGATTCTAAAAGATTTCAATTTTTTACACATACAATCTCCCTGTGTTTTATTTATAACTAAATTTTCTATTCCAAATAAGGAAAATCATTTAATTTGTTTTAAGTGATTTATTATATTTTTTTTCAGTCTTTTATTCAATGTACATTTGTGTGCTATTATATTTTCTTTCTCCATTATCATAAATGATATTTTCTCTTTAGATTTATTAAATTCAGGAAATCATTAATAAAATGAAAGTTATTTTAAAATTTAAAAATAATAGATAAAAACAAATATTTTTTTATTGTCAACTAATAGTTGAAAAGTGATTTAATGATTATTTCCGAACCTTATTCTCTAAAATACGTGCATCGTAATTATTAGAGAGGATCTTAAACCGTATTTGTTTATAAGAATTTATTATTCAAGAGGATGAACTATGATGGATGAAACTTGTTTATTTCTCGAAATTAGACATTATTTATGCAGATAGATTTGAGAAGGAAAAAACTCCTCAACGCATACACATCTACTTAAATGTCCATCTATTTTTTACAATTCCAACTTAACAAATTTTATACTTTTACTTAAATGTCTAGAATTTTTAAATTGAAACTAACCTTCATTTAAGGGAATTTTTGATTTTGCAGCATTGCATGCCTATATTCTATTAAAGTACTTTCAATTAATGTTGTTTGAATTAATTTTTTTTTCTCACCTTATGTACTTATGCAAAAAAACCAAAATAGTTATAAAAAAGTTGTTACTTAAATATGACACCTACAAATTAATAATTAAAATTATTTACAAAAATAATTATTATTATTACTAAACTTTGTGGATAATTAATAATAATAATAATAATAGTAATTATATTAATAATAATAACATTACTAACATAATACTAATATTAAAACTAATAATATTAATAGTAATAATAATAATACTAAAACTAATAATAATTATTATATTTTATTTTGTACTAATTTTAATCATAGGAGTAAAACTGTTATTTAATAATTTTATCTATTAAAATATTATTTTATATCTATCACATCCATCCAATTATTTTGACAAACTTTCAGAAACTTTACCTTCAAATTTCCTTACTCTCCTCCCTTCGTCCATTGAAACAAACAATCTCATTTTTCTTTTTTTATCCCCTCAAATTCAATTCATTTACTCACTCTCCTTCAAATCCATTCTTGAAAGCAAACACAAGCACACCCTTCTTGTTCCAAATCATGGTCCTCCTAAATCTTTAAAAAAATTTAAAATTATATTGTATTATAAAAATTAAATTAGATAGATTTTTATTTATTTTTAATAAACTATAACACGTTAATAAATAATAAAATATAAAATTAAATACAATAAAAGATAAATAAATTTATTGAGATGATGTTTGTTCTTTCTCATCATCTTTTGAATTTCTCACGGATTCTCAGTTTTCTTTCGTTATGAAGAAATTAGGAAGTTAGACACAAACTCATTCTCTCTACATTTTTTTCATATGTTTTATTCTATTATTAAAGATAAAAGGGTATTCTTTTGTCTCTTGAAATTTAAATAAAACTATATTAGTTTAATAAATAGTATTTTTATCTCATGAATTTTTTTTGTTGTATATTTATTATTTTATGAATATAGAAAGAAAATTTATATACTATATGTTTTTTCATGCCTGTTTTTTAATTATGATATGATTATCATAAAATTTTCTTTTAATAATTACATCTCCTAATTTTTTATTAGATTTTGATAAATTATTTTATTCTTCAACTTTTTTAGACAGGTATATAGATAAAGAATATAAAAATAGATATCTGTGAAAATAAAAATAAGACAAATTTTATTTTTTCACATATTTTGAATCATGATACTACATATAGGAAAGATTCAAACAATTAGAAGTAAAGAAGAAGTTTCATAATAACTTTTTGTAACATATATAAATTTATAAATTTTGAGTATATATTATTTTGGTCTTTTCAGATTTTATTTTATGATAAGTCACCGATGTACATGAAAATGAAGGTTATTAGAATATTGGAAGGTAACTATATAAACAAAGATTATTGGAGAATATTGGATAACGCGTAAGATTGAACACAGGGTGTCAGGGTCACAGGGTGATTCTCTTTTAAGTTGAAAATTGTAATTACTAATTATTTAATGATTTAAAGTGTATTCTCCAAACTTTATAATTTGAATGACTTTGCTTGCTGGGCTGGCTTCCTATGATGTGTGAAGAAATTTCCAAAAACTATTTAATGCAGTAATTACTATCCAATTAATGTCAACTATTCTACGCGGAAACTTGAAGCAAATAGTGGTCATTGAATGGTTGTATAGTCATAGAAAAAATGGAAATGTAACTAAATAATTTATTTACTATAATAATATTATTTCCATAATTTATTTTCCTTTACTCATCATGCATGAATAATTACTAACCTTATGAGTTTTTGTATATGAAAGAAATAAACATAAAGTTTTTTATATACATATTGCAAAACTAGTCAGCACATGTAGGGATAGAAACAAAACTTAAAACCATGAGGGATAAAAAAAGAAGAAGAACATAATGGCGTACATTTTTGGTATACTAAACTAAGATTGAAGAGTTAATTTTATGTTAATCATAGGTTATTTATACATTAATTAAGTGTATTCATTAACTTAATTTAGATATTAGTGTTGTTCTTATGTTGACAATGCATGTAATAATTACTTTTGTATTGTCATTCTCTTGTATTCTATTAATTAAAACTTATTTAATTCTTTTTTGACTAAAATTCTATACTAATAAATAAGATCAAATTCTTGTGTAATTGAATGAATGGAATATAAATTGAATGAATGGAATACAAATTCTCTAGCCTCTTATGAGTTTATAGATTCACCAAAACCCTAGTACCTTATTTTAAATTAATACATCACTTGAATCCTTAAAAGTTTCGATCATATCACCCAACTCACCTAAGTAGTTATTAAAATCTAACTCAATAATCTTTAAGAAATAAAAACAACAATAAGAAAAATTTCACCCCATTAATAATTTTTATTTCCACGTCAAAATCATATATATTTTCATTGACAAGAAAAACAATTTTTTATACAACTTGCACCCAGATTCAAGAGAAGAGAATGACAAAAAATACAAAAAAAAAATGTAATAAACTCATACAATTAGAAAGAAACGCAAGGAAATGAAATAAAAGTGGAACTATACAAGAAAATTTTGGTCTCTAAATAAGCATTGCATATGAAGATATGTTCAACAAAATAATGTTCAAAGCAAAGTGATTTATATTTTCAATCATTATTATATGACACATATTTTCACGGGTCACAACATCTTGTCTAAAATGATGCAAATATTACTCGTCTTTGTTTTTGTTTTGAACAATCATCTTTAAAAGAATTTCTGAGGCAAATGACTGTGAATGACATTTCAACAGAGTATATAGGCTAGTCATATAATAATAGAAAATCAAATTGGCCAATTAGCTAGGCATATGCACGAAATTGTACAAGAGTTGCTCCTTCTCCAAACAATGTAAGTATCACGTCATTTGGTATGGTACACATTAAAGGATTGTAAGAATTTGCACTTGTGATTCTAGCATATATATATATATATTCCTATGTAAAGTGGTGGGCTCAATTTGATGCTTTCAAGGCAAGTCCGGAAGAAGTTCGTAAATGGTTTGTAACAAATTTAGAATTTCTGAAATTAGTAGATCCAGAAACTTCCCAATTCCTCAACCAGAAAGTACAAATCACTGTTGCCTTAGCAGTTTCAAAATCTAAAGAAAGTTTTGTAGAAAATCTGCAGAATATTCTCAAGCTATTGAAAGAGGATGAAGGAACTTCCTCGAAGAAATCATTACCAAGCTCTTCAGCTTCGGCAGCCTCTTCAGATGACATATTTCAGAATGAAGATGACTGTTTCAAAATCAATCTGGCAGAAGATTAATAACCGACACTGTAACCACAATTACAGTCATGATACCGGTACTGTTGAAACAGTAAAATTTATGGTTATAAAAGGAGTGCTCGACCATGTTGTGAGACACCCTTTATTAAAGCATTGTTCCCTTTAGAGATATCTGAAGAAGGAATCTCGACCAAGCATAATGGTAAATCTATAATATTTAGATTTATTAGAAAACCCATCATCAAACAAATCAATCTTATTCAACAAAAATCAAATCAAATCAATTTTTTAAAAGAAGAAATTTCTTTTAAAAATATTGATTCCCAATTAAGCTTGCCCCAAATTCAACAAAAAATCAAAAGAGTGCTCCATTCAATTGAGTCAACCATTTGTTCTGACCTACCAAATAACTTTTGGTCTAGGAAAAAATATATAGTTGACTTATCCTATGAACAAGATTTCAGAGACACTCAAATACCAACTAAAGCTAGACCAATCCAAATGAATGAAGAACTTCTTCTCCATTGTCAAACAGAGATCAAAGATCTTTTAAATAAAAAACTCATAAGACCAAGCAAGAGCCCTTGGTCCTGTGCAGCTTTTTATGTCAACAAACAAGCTGAACAAGAAAGGGGTACTCCAAGGTTAGTTATTAACTATAAACCCCTAAATCAAGCCCTAAAATGGATTAGATATCCTATTCCAAACAAAAAAGATCTTCTTAATAGGCTCCATTATGCTAAAATCTTTTCTAAATTTGACGTGAAGTCTGGATTTTGGCAAATACAAATCCAAGAAAAAGATCGAGACAAAACTGCATTTACTGTTCCTTTTGGGCAATAGAGTGGAACGTTATGCCATTTGGACTTAAAAATGCACCATCTGAATTTCAAAAAATAATGAATGATATCTTCAATTCGTACTCCAATTTCACAATTGTTTACATTGATGATGTGTTAATATTTTCTCAATCCATAGATCACCATTTTAAGCATGTTAATATCTTTATTAACATTATTCAACATAATGGCTTAGCTGTATCTAAATCAAAGATCAACCTTTTCCAAACAAAAATTCGTTTTCTTGGTCACATGATTTTCCAAGGAAAAATTATTCCTATTGATAGGGCAATAGAATTTGCAGATAAATTTCCAGATCAGATAATTGATAAAACCCAACTCCAAAGGTTCTTGGGTTGTCTTAATTATGTAGGAGATTTTATTCCAAATCTCAATAACATAATCAAACCTTTGCATGATCGTCTTAAGAAAACTCCTCCCTCTTGGACAGTTGAACATACTCAAGCTGTCCGAAAAGTCAAAACCTTGGTCAAAGAACTACCTTGTCTTTATTTACCAATCCCCCAAGCTTTCAAAATTGTTGAAACAGATGCTTCTGATTTAGGATATGGAGGTATTCTTAAACAAAGGATTGATAAAAAAGAACAAGTAATTGCTTATACTTCTAAACATTGGAATCCTGCACAGCAGAATTATTCGACTGTTAAGAAAGAAATTTTAGCAATTGTTCTTTGTGTTTCAAAATTTTAATCTGATTTGCTTAACCAAATTTTTTTAATTCGTGTTGATTGTAAATTTGCAAAAGACATTTTACAAAAAGATGTTAAAAACTTAGCATCAAAACAAATTTTTGCAAGATGGCAAGCAATTTTAAGTGTTTTTGATTTTGAAATAGAATATCTCAGAGGCACCTCGAATTCTCTCCCTGATTACCTCACTCGTGAATACTTGCAGGGAAAAAGTAGCTGACGAACATGCCTAAAAAGGCAGTATTAGCTTCGGCAAGAAGCCGAGGTATAAAACTAGCCATATCTGGCCCAAATAAATCATCAGGGTCACAGACCCCAAAACAAACTGGGTCATCAACCCAATCTGGGTCATCAATCCAAAAAAAATCAAAAGAAGTCATTGGGTCATCAACCCAACCAACCTCTTCAAACCAAACAGCCAAACAAACCAAACTAGATTATGCCATCCCAATCCAAACGTTGTTAGCTCTTCAAGATCAAGGACTAACTACACTTCCCAAGAAAACTTGGGCAGACATTGTCTCAAATGAAGAACAAGAAGGAGAGAATCTTGACCTAGCTCTCCTTATTAAAAACCTAAAAAACCACAAAACAATCTGCAACCCAAGAATGAGTCAAGAACTCCAAACCCAATCAACCCAAAAACCTGTTTCAAAAGATTAAAATCATTATATAGCAAAAAACAAGTTTTCGTCAATTGTCCAATTGGAACCAGAGTATTGGGATAACAACCCAAACAAAATAACTGCCAAAATTTTTCCTAAAGGTTTTCATTTCAGACCATCAACTTGCAATAAAACCAGACAATTTTATGAGTTTGTTTTGGTTGATACAGATTCTGTAGCAATCAAACATTATAGGGATCCAAAAGATTCCTCAAATTTTACTCATTCAACATTTCAAATTTTAAAGGTTTTAACTCCTAGCCAATATGGCAAAAACCCAAATGTTTTTAAAAAATTTTCTGAAAATTTTGACCCCATTGGGTATAACTATTGGGATTATATTAATGCCTGGACCAGGGTGTTCTGGTATCAAAATAAAACCTATCGCCATTCATGGTTAATTTATTTCAAAAGAAATAACAAGTATAATTTTCCAAATTGGTTCCTCCAATGGTGGGACTTTTGTGGACCAATCGAAGAAATCCTTCCATCTCCAGCAAAAGAAGGATTTAAATTGTTTAAAACCAAATACGACTAGGATTCAATGACTCCTGCAGATTTGAAGTTCTATTCCGAATTTTCCTTAGAATGGGTATTCTCATGGCAATATAAGTTCGGAAAGAAAGAACATCCAAACAGACTACCAATATTAAAAAGGAATTTCTTCTGTCAAATATGATTTCTACTTTTCCTGTCTCAGTTTGTCTTATTCCCTGTAGTTCAGGAGTATGCCTTGGAGCACTAGGAGTAGCCCTATCTAACAACCAAGAAGTGGGTAAATCGACTTCATCCCATTTGATGAGTCTAGGAATTGTGACATTAGCTTTGGCCATGTTAGTGACAAATAAGGTAGTTTCCCTATCGGTTGTTTTCAGCAGAACTCTAGAGTTACAAGTATTCATAACCTTGTACTGAATTCTATATAGCAATGCTGCAGGAATAGATCCCTCCTTCATGTTTAATCCATGAAGCCTAATGTTTAGAAATAATGAGTTTAGAATATTTCTATCCAAAAGACTCACTGCTTTGTTGGGAAAACAATTGAAATATACAGGACCATGTCCAAGACTTGTTTCTATGGTTCCTATTAAGGAATCATGAAAATCATTGTGCCTAGTATCTCTAAGGCACATGAGGATTGAGGCGTTAAGACCTTCTCTAACTAAAGGTTTAACTGCTACTTGAACACATCCTATGTGTAAATATTTGTATTTTCTGGCATGTTCAACCACTGATTGTTTTGTGAGAAGATGAAATTCATCTCCGGCTTCAAGGTCGAGCGGAATATTGTTTTCTGTTGTTTTGATTATATAATCCGAATTTCGGACATGTTTGTTTTCTTCTGGGATATACAGCTCATCATGTGGAATCTTCGGTATTTCCCAGTTATCTATTGCTTGGTTAATATCTTCAAAGCAAACTTCTTCTTCAAGATATTATTTCTTGGAGGGATTTCCTCCTGTGTTTGATTATGCTCAGTGAGCAAGTTTTGGTTTGACCTATTTGAGGTAGAAGAGGAAGAGGCAAAACTTTTAATAGAAAAACGACGGGAAAGAGATCAAAGGAGGCTACTCATTTTGTATGATATCTGGTATCTCACCGTCATTTGGTTTCATAAGGCATCATTTATCAATGTCAAGTTTCCATATATCCAATAAATCTGGTTTTACAAAAACTCTTTTTTTTTAGTCTTGGTTGCTAGATCTAAATCTTAGGACGAATATGGGTAAGATAGGCTTACTGCCCATGACTCGGGACTTACTGCTATAATTCATCTCAAGATCTAGACTAAAGGAACTAGATCTCCAGTTTGATTTATACAAAATTAAAATAAACATTAATAAATCCATATTACCAGATTTATCGTAATATATGTTAACCTAAGATTAATAAATATCACCCTACTTCCCCATCAGGCTCTGATAACAGAGGGGATGTAAAGGAGCAAAGGGGAAAAAATGTAAAGGATCACAAAGATAAGTAAGGTACTATTCAGAATAGTAACGCAAGATAATGATGCAAAATAAATAATGCGGAAATGTAAAAGAAGACCAGATTTACACGACGGTAGACCGCACAATACTAGTCGGAGGGAGAGAAGAAAAGCATATAAATAAAATCAAAACAGATTAATGAAAATAAAAGAAAACCAGAACGGCGGTAGTCCACACTGAACTGGCTAGAGGGAGAGAGAGAGAAAAATAGGGAAAACATTGGAAACCTTTATTGTTCTGAAAAGTACAAACATATTTTGGAGAAAGGAAGAAAGAAAAAGCTTACAAACTCAGAGGCCTTCTCTCTAACTTCTCTCTCTAATGTTTGAGTAAATAAAAGGGTGTCCCTAAAATAACTTCATTTTTTAGGTCTTTGACTAACAAAAATGGGGTTCCTATCCGATAATCTTGGTTTTCTATAATTGCACTAGATAGTTTGTACTTGATTTGTAATTTAGAACCATTAGATGTGCTAAGTCTTTCAGATGTTTTTTCAAAGTACCTAGTGGGGATTAATTAGGGATGTCAAAAAAATCCGTACCCGCGGGTATCCGCGGATAAAACCCGCAACGGGTAGGAAATGGATATTAAAAATGGATACCCGCTACCCGCGGGTATGGGTATTTTTGATATCCGCATGTTAACGGGACGGGTACGGGTATCATAGTATCCGTACCCGTGGATACCCGTACCCGCTAAACTTTACCTTATATATATATATGTATGTATACATATATATATATATATATATATATATGTATATATACATATATATATATATATATATATATGTATGTATATATATATATACATACATATATATATATATATATGTATATATACATATATATATATATATATATATATACATACATATATATATATATATATACATATATATATATATATATACATACATATATATATATACATATATATATATATATATGTATATATATATATATATATTAGTAAACAACATTATGAGTCTTAATCCAATAATGGTGGTCAGATTCTTACCCCACAAATGAGTAAATTACTTCCATATACTGTGGAGGTATTGATGTGTCTCTAAGACTGGTTATGGACCAACATGGAAGGTAATGAAATTAACACTTTTACTTAGATATTTTAATTAAGTGATTGTTAGAAATTTTTACTGAACTTCTTATGTTTTAAGGCTTTTGTAGATTAAAATTGGACAGCATGAAACTTTATACAATGTTGCAAGAGGTGGACATTGATGAAGTTAGTAATTTCTTTAATATTTTATTCAAAAATAAACTACAATATAAATTGGTAGTGATTTTTTATTTGTTTGTTTTTCAAGAATCAATCGGAGAAAGGAGACTTGTTGATCTAAGCACTAATTATGGTTAAATATTTATTTTTTAAAATATTTTTGTAAATACCCGTGAATACCCGTGGATACCCGCGGATATGAAAAAAATAGACGGGTACCCGCATAACGGATACCCGACGGATATGGGTACGGATACGGGGCAAATATTTTTCCAGCAGGTAGGGTACGGGGGAACTATTACCCGTACCCTACCCGCCCCGTTGACATCCCTAGGATTAATCCTTCTAGGATAAAATTTGAATCTACACCTGTGTCAAATAGGGCAATAGTTTCTAGGACAAAGTCTTCAACTATTATCTTAATATTGATGAAGAATTTTTGTATCGTCAAACGACTAATAAGACCCAGAAAGTCTCCAAATTCTTCTTTGTTTTGTATTTCTGTTTCAAGAATTTCTTCTTGATCAGAATTCTCCTCTAAATTGGATAATATTGCATTGCAAATTGTTTGTTGTTCTTTTATTTCTTTGATCTCCTTTTTGATATTGTGGATTTTCGTCTGGAGATCCTGAATGGTTACTGGTTTAGAGGCAGATTTTTCTAACCTTTTGAAAATAGGTTTAAGATCATATCTATTTGTGACTAGTAAGTTTTTCCTAGGAAGTCTGTTCTAGGGTTTGTTTGAGCTTATTCAAATAAGTTCTTTTTTCATTGGGGTCCGGAATGGAATTAATTACTTCAAATAAAAGATCTTGCTCTTTTGTTAAAACATTCACGGTTGGAATGTTTTCATTGTCAGAGGATGATTCTTGTTCATCCTCTTGAATTTCATTGAGATTTTCTTCAGAGAGTTCTGGATCAGATTCTTCTTCGGAAGTTTCAACTAGAAAATTGTTGATCTTTTCTTCCAATTCTGGTTCTAGATTGAGGTTGCTTAATTTTCTTTTGAGTCTGCAGTATTTACTAGTATGACCTGGTTTCCTATAATTGTAGCAAATAATGCTTTTTGTTGTTGGTGGTCTAGTTTGTGTTTTGCTTTTTTTAGATTGAAATGGTTTTCTAGACCTACGAAATTTTGGTCTACTATTCTTAGGTCTGGTACTTGGAAATTGTTCTTGTTTGACAACTTTCCTAGTTTTCTTTGTAGAGCATCCTGGTATACCAAATTGCTCACAAAACGTTCCTAGTTCTTTTCTACTTTGAGATTTTTCCTTAGCAAGTTGTCTTTGGAGTTTATCGTTTTGACAAATTTCTAAGGCTGTTTTTTGCACATAAGAGATAAGTTGACCATAAGTCAAATGGTCGTAAGGAATGATATTATCAGGGGTTAAACTTCTGATTTTTTCCCTGACCTTATCTCCTAATGATCTAGGAAGTCCTGCTAAGAATTTTTCTTTCCAGAAAGGTTGTTGACTATCTTCCCTAGTGTAAATTCTTATAAGGAAAGTGCCTTTGTACCATTTGAAATCTCCTAAGGTTTTACACCTGAGATTTGATAATAATTCAGCAGACCTATCTTTCCATAAAGATGGATCTCCTATGAAGTGTTGGGCTATTGTAAACACTAGAGTGTTGACAGCATCTGGGATGGTTTCACCATTATTATAAATTGGATCACCATTATCATCTATTTTGACAGCTAAAAAGATATCAGACTTTTGGGCTTCCGTGAGATATTGATCCCACCAACCCTTTAATTGGCCGGTAAAACTAGATACTATAATACTGGCTATGGCTTCTTCTGTGGAATCATGGGCTGTTTGGTAGGCCGTACAAACCATGGTCATGTGTTGTAACATTTGCATGATATTGTACTCAGATTTGCCATCAATGTTCCATTCATAAACATTGTTGGTGTTGAATCCATTTGTTTTTGTGCTTGTATCTTCCATAGTAAGATCCAAGGTTGTTGGTTTAGTTAAACTTTTCCATTGCTTGTTTGCAATGACTAAGATTGGATTGATTTGTGAAGGAGTATTAGGTTCAGATTCATTATATGAGCTTTATTCTAGGACGGCTATGGTTTTTGTAGGTTGTCTAATTTTGAGTTTTGAAGAAGTTTCTTCGGTGGGTTGAGGAGTATCTAGAACAACTGTCGTTAGTAAATTATTAATTTTATTTAATAATTCACCATGATTTTGATCAGAAGTGGCTTTAGCTTTTAATAGGTTTTGTTTAGCCTTCTGACTTATTTTGAAAGGTTTGAACAAAGGTTTTTCTAATTATTTTGAGGTAGATGCTTGCCCTGAAGAACTACCTATTTTTAGAAGTTCAAGTTTTGGAGAGATTATTTTTTCTCCTAATACTTGGAGATATTTGTTTGTATAATTGGCCTGTTCCATAAGGCTTTTGATATCCTTTGAAGAAAGTTCTTCATTTAAGTCTTTGGTTTTAAAGGGTGCAGCTATTACTGGATTTCCCTTATCATCCCTAAGGTTAGGGAGTTGGTATTGTATTTTTGGAGGTAGTTCGGTTTGAACCTTTTCTCCATCCTTGAGATGCCATATCGTGATGATATTAGTGGTTTTGAAATCTATGATTTCTTCTTGGAAAGGATATTTTATATTGTTTTTGATGGTATAAGCATGAAACCAATCAAAAAATGGGATATTTAGTTTTACCTTTTCAAGAAAATTGTAATAGATTTCTTGAATAATAACTCTTTTAGAATTTTGGTAATTTTTAAAAAACCAATTTCTTTGGAATGTAAAGGAGCAAAGGGGCAAATACAAATATTTAGATTTATAATATTTAGATTTATTAGAAAACCCATCACCAAACAAATCAATCTTATTCAACAAAAATCAAATCAAATCAATTTTTTAAAAGAAGAAATTTCTTTTAAAAATATTGATTTCCAATTAAGCTTGCCCCAAATTCAACAAAATATCAAAAAAGTGCTCCATGGGATTAATCTATATATATACTGAGATTAATTTTATTATACATCTAATTTCTATTTCACTTACATGTGCAAGTTTTGTTTCCATGGGAGTTGATACAATTAGTGATGTCCCTACTAATGATCTTGTTGATTCCCCAACACTTCCATTACCATACATTAAACAACTATCTTTTTTTTATATCTTTGAAGCCATATACCTATTTGCAACATATTAAAGATTTTTTTTTTTTTTACAAATGGCCAAATTAAAATGAGATGTTTGATAACATTGTTGTTGAGACTATAAGTTAACACCACTAAACTATAAAAACTTAATGACTTATAAAGTGGCAAAAAACGAAGTTAATAAATTAGTTCTTATAAACCTACCTAAAGATTTAGGAAAATAAAATACAATTAAAAGAGAAAGGTAAATAAAATAAAGAACTAGTCTGAAACTAAAGCCAAGCACACACCTATAACAAGATAAATAGTTATACTAAAATTAACATGCAAAAATAAAAATATAAAATATAAAACTACATGTCTAATGCAATTACAAAATGAACAAATGTTAATGAGATGTAAAAAAATGCAAAAGATTATATGCCTACAAATCTACAAAGATGTGCCCAAAAGAATTAAAATGCAAATGTTTATGATATGCCAAGATGATTGTGAGGCTATATTAGATAAAAAGAATGAATTTTTTACAAATGAATTAAATAAAATCAAATAGCAATCAAACCGATAAACAATAGATAAAAGACTTAAACAATGACAATGAAATATGTTGATTCCTACTACTTTTTCTAAAAGGATTCATCATTAGTTTTCTAAGATTATTATTCAATTGATTTTTTTTAGATTAACAATATGAAATTTAACTAAGTAACTTCTCAATTAAATATTTATATACATAATCATGTATATTCTTTTTACCTCTTTTATCAAGTAAAGCACAAATTAATCAAAGTAATTTATTGGTTAATTTCAATTAAAGTCTTTACCTTTAATCGAAGTAACTTCTCAATTATTGACAAAAACACATTCAATCACATGAAAGTTTATAACTTTAATCAAAGTGACTTCTCAATTAAAATTAAAAATCCTTTGACTCATATGTTGTTATGTTATCTAGATTTAACAACATGCTAACTTACTACAATTTAAAATCATTACTTATACATGATTAGGAGATAAAAGACATAGATAACAATAAATCACAATAATAAACAAAAGAACAAACAATTTATTCTATTTAACCTCAGAATCTAGTTAAGAAATCACAACAAAGTTAATCCTTATGGCTTAACACTCCATAAAGGATAAAAATAACATAAAAAATAGAAGAATAGAGAGGGGAGGGTAAAAGACATGGCCGAAATTGGGCCCCAAAAATAGTTCAAAGACGTCCTTGTATAGAAATGAATCGTACCACTTTTCTGTAATTTTTGTTGATTAAATCTTCTTTCTATTAATATAATCTCCACCAAATATTCTTTTCATAAATCTAATATATCCATGATATTTTTTATTGTTGTAAGATTTGAAAAGATTTTGACACATTTGAAAAGATTTGAAAAGATAGATTTGGCCCAAATCATATCTTATCGTAAAGATTATTGCATCATCAAAGTTCTTGTAGTGGAAAATATGGAGAAATCTCACAGTTCGATTTTTGTTGGGGATACTTCCAATTTTGCTAAGCCAATTTCTTCATTGTGTTGGATGGTGTTGGGTGCCACTTCACCATTCAATAAGTATTATAGGCACCCAGAATGTTCGTTGGGTGAGTTAGATTTTTTTACTGTCCTCTTTTCTTCACTTTTTCATGCTCTTTTTTGCCATTTTCATGTGATACTTTGACATGATTTCTTGTTACTTTGATTATTTTTCATTTTTTACATTATCTTGAAGGTTTCATGAAGTTATGATCAATTTATTTTCACGCCTCTCATAAGCTTAATTTAGTTACAAATGTATCAATACACATCAAAACATTCAAAGATCATTTATGCAACAAAAGAAAATATTTTTAACATGTTTTATATCACAAGCTCAATAAACCTCATTAAAACAATATTTTAAGCACAAAAATAAATTAATAATCCAAGCTTAAAGGTTAAGATCATAAATTTGCACTTATTAATATCTTTTTTCTTTTAATCTTCTTCCCTTGTAGCTATTTATATTACCAATACCTTTTCATTGAGCATTTTCTAGATTTCAAGTATGGAAGATGAAATAGTATTTTATTTGCATATATTTCACGTAGAGCAAATGAAAAGCTTGTTAAGCTTATGATAATGCTTAATTTTTATGTTGTGAACTTGAGTGTATACACAATCATAAACGAGAGAAAATAATGATACACATTCTTTGAGAATTTTATCATATACGATACATGTCTTAATTTGATAGTAATTCTTGTTTACTTTTATGTTTTGGAATAGATTTTTTATCGTCCTGATTCTTTAATATTTTAAATGTATGATTCATTTTATATTTTTCTCATATAATTTTTCTATTAGGATCTATTGGAAAGTTGACTTTCTTGTGTTATCTTTAGTGTTCATATTTTCTTTCCATATTTTTCTTTTACTTGGAACTCCATCTAGATGTAGGAATGTCGAAAAAATCCATATCCGCAAGTATTTGCAGATAAAAACTGCAACGGGTAGAAAATGAATATTGCATATGGATATTCGTGGGTAACATGTACGAATATTTTTTATACCTGCATATTAACGGGACGGGTACGTGTATCATAGTATCCGTACCCGTGAATATTTGTACATGTTATACTCTAATTTAAATTAAAAATAAATTAAAGAAACATGATTAAAATATTAATACATTGATTTTGAATGGATTATTTTTTATCAATTGGTTTTAAAAAAAATTCATTTCTTTGTAAAGTCATTCAACACTATTTAAATGAATTATTTGGACTTTGTTTGAGATTTATGAATGTTATGTATTGTATTTTATTTGAATTTACGATTAAAATATGTTGTTAAATATTTTAAATTATTTTTTTTAAATACCCGCAGGTACCCGTGGATATTAAAAAAATATGTGAGTAGCCGTATAACGGATATCCGCATGGATATGAAGATGGGTATAGGTGGATATTTACCTAGCGAATAGGGTACAGAGGAGATACTACCTGTACTCTACCCGCTTCGTTGACGTCCCTACTTAAGTGTGGAAAAATTAGATGACATATATTTATAGTTTTATTGTACATTAAAAACACTTCTAATATGCTTTATTTTTAGTTTTAAAATTCTTTTAGAAGTAATAATTAGATTCAATGTACATATTTACTTTAATTTTGTATTTTAAACTAGTTTGACAT
Organism: Vigna unguiculata; assembly: GCF_037176805.1. NCBI lineage: Eukaryota > Viridiplantae > Streptophyta > Magnoliopsida > Fabales > Fabaceae > Vigna > Vigna unguiculata. The sequence goes on along the minus strand of NC_140792.1, from coordinate 26,262,198 downwards.
TTATTGATTATTTTTGCCATAACTTTTTATGTAGATGTTATTTTTTGTTTATTAGCTGCATCATATTCTACATATTCTACATTTGTGGGACTTTAAAATAGACATAGGATTTGATAGATTTGGAGTCTTCTATTATTATTTTTTAAGTTAAAACAAATTTGTTGAAGTTTTGTAAAAGAATTCATGTGAATTCATTTTTTCTTTTTTTGATTTAGATTTTTGTAATTGAGCTTATGGATATAATTAGAGCTCACATTTAGGTTCATGATTAATTTATATTACAATGCATGTAAATATAGCCTAAATGTGTTCTAAAAGGGAAAAAAATAAACTATTTATTTTTTCAATTAATTGGGAATCAATTGAATAATGATTTGATAATTAAATACAAATTATATCGTATGATATTTTGACAGTGATTCATATTACTAATTGAATAGATTAATTGTTCAAATTTGGATCTAGATTTTTAAAGAACTATGATAAAGGAATGGTTTGATTCTTTAATATGTGAATTGATCTTTCATCTTCTTGTTTGATGATTTCAATATTTATTTTCATTTTCAATTCATTTTAAATCCTTAGACTTCCAAAATAAGTAGTATGGAAAGAATATTAAAGATCAAATACAATCCTCTGATAATCGACCTTGGTTATGCTTTATAATGCTTTGTGTGGTAAATAAACTTTTTCTATCTCCCAGTTATTAGCTAAATTATAAGAAATCAACTTACAAATATTTATATATATCAACTCACAAAGTGTATTACTAAAAGTTACCTTATCACTACCTTAATTTCACTTAGCGATTCCCAAATTACTGAATTGATTCACCCCAAAGAGAAAGGTTGGAAATTAGGATATTTAACAAACCATATTTGCTAAGAGTAATACACAGGGTTGAGAGGATTAGTTCTGGAGACAAAAAAACTTGATTTTTTTTTTTATAAGACTAAAAGGGTTAAGCCAATTTGAAAACAAGGCTTAGCATATGGTACATGGCTAAGAAAACTTCAAAGGGTTGAGCAAATTGTGTAGAAAAACTTCCCAATTCATTTTTTCATAATTTCGCTTATTGAAAGCAAATGCGTTGAGCAAATTTCGCCAACAAAGACATTTTAAAGCTAAGTATAAAAAGGCTAATTTTGGATACTGCACTTAACCTAGAGAGATGTTGTACACTCAAATAGTTAGGAATGACTTTATGCTATTGTGTCAAAAATAATGTAAGTATGAGTCAAAGTCTCACATTAAAAAGAAAAGACAAAGTTAAACATTAGATAAGATAAAAAGTACATAATCCTATTACCTTAAAATTTTGAAGTAAAAAGATGTAATATATATATATATATATATATATATATATATATATATAACCACAATTTTTAAATGATTATAATCCAACCCTATAAAAAATATAAACCCAAACAGTTGTTATAAGCTAAAAATAAAAATGATAATATCTGTAATATTTGTTGATTAATATAACCTTTCGTAGTTTGCAAAGAAAAATGGTATTGTTATTATCTTTTATTACATATTGCATATATTTTTGGCTATCTTTGTAAGAAAAAAAAAAAGTTTTACAGTGAATGTATTTTGCAAAATTATTTGATGAACCCAATATAACATCTTTTGGGATATTCTATGAGAAGCTTTCCAAATGCTTCAAAGCTCTACTCCAATCTCCATTTCTTAACCTATTTTTTCACATTCATGTTGTTCAAGGTTGTAGAATACCTTGTAAATATTCCTTTAAAGCATGTCTTTGATTTTAAAGCCACCTCCTATGCTTGAAAACTTCACCAACTCTAATGTGGATAATTACAACCAAAGGGTAAGTGAAAGGAAATAGACTAAAAGTGCAGAAAATAGAAAAATAATGAGCAATCTAATGAATTCAATGATGAAGTGTTAAGCTCAGAGGGACCATTACTTTAGGGGATATCTTATTTTTGGTTCTCATTTCTCATGGTTATTTTGACACCTAAATTACATTATCCTAACAACAAACACTGCAAAAAAAAAATGTGTTTTATTGACCATCTATTTTGGTCGTTAAATGACAAAAAATCGTTCGTAAATCATTTAGTGATCGAAATAGAGACTAAAAAGAACTAGTGGCAAAAACCCTAGTCGCAAATCATTTAGCGATCAAATAGATATTTGGTCGCTAAATAACTACTAAAATTATAGTCGCTAATTGGTCACTAAAAGGATTGGTCGCGTTTAACTTTTGGAGACCAATTTAGTAACCAAAAATTTCGTAGCTGATTCGGTGGCTATTATTAAAAATTTAGCAACCCTTTTTTTTGGTTGCTAATGACAAAAAAATATCTATGATTTTAAACTAGTTTGGTCGCTAATTCGGTCACAAATGTGATAAAATAACGACCATTTTTTTTTCGATCACTAATAATGAACGGTGTTTTTTCTAATGAAATTTCTTTTTGGTCGCTAAATCGGTGGCAAAAACTAGAAATGTATAGCTACGAATATATTTTGGTGACTAAATCAGTGGCTAAATCAATGACAAAAAAAAAAAAAAATCAGCAACAATATCTTTTATGGCTACATTTGAATACATAAATTTACCTGCTTATACACAATATTTAAACATTTAATTATACTAAACAACAATCAAGTCAAATATATAATGTATTAAAGACTAATAATATACACAATATTTAAACGAAAAGTATGAATAACAATATTTAGAATTAAAAATACCAAGCATACTTGTAAAACGAAAAACATTCAAACTTATAAAAAGATTTTCCAGTCATAAAATGTGCTATTCTCAAAATTTCATATACGAAAATTTCAATCCATCTATGCTTCTAGCATCACCTAACAAAAAACAAAAAAATGGGCTTTAAGTGAAAAAAATAAGCAACAGTAAGAAAAGTGACAGTGTGTGGTGTTACAGAGCATAACAAAGATTTGAAGCAGTGGTTGTATGCAAGAATGGTGCGGTGGGAAAGTGGCAGAGCATAAACTTGAAGCGGAGGTACATTAGTGTTATAAAGTGAGAATATAAGCAGGAGTTCAGAAGAATAGGGGGTTATAAAATCTTCAAACATATTTCTTCTTCTCAAAATAATCCAGAACCCACACCACACACTACCACCAACACAAACCAAACTAACCTCGCTTGAAGAAAACGAAGAGACCAAAATTTGTGGCTCTAAACTGTCATTTTTTTCTCTTTCTGAAGGAACATGAGTGTGGCAGTCGTGAAAGGGAATTGAAGAGTATGTGAAATGGAAAAAAAATTAAAGACAAAAACTAAGTTTCGAATAGTTGCTAGGCATTGAAGAGTCTGTGAAAGGGAAAAAAATTAAAGACAAAAGCTAAGTTTCGAATAACAGCTGGGCATTGAAGAGTCTGTCAAAGGGAAAAAAAGTTTAAAACATGAAAAGTATTTGAAAAGGAGAGAAAACTAGATTTTGGCACAGGCGTAATAAATTTTAGATACAATTTTTTATTCACTACTACAAATTCTCATATTATATGAAAATTTTCTTGCAAATCTATTAAAAAAATTTGCAAGAAAGGGCTTTTTCCTGCTATTTTTTCTAAGAATTTTAATTGGCAGCTAATTCCTTCGTGGGTAATTATTTCCTACAAAATTATAAAATTCGCAAGTATTTCTTACAAAATTTGTTACAAAAAATATTTTATACAAAATATTTTGCAAAAAAATTGGCAGCAATTTCTTACAAATTTATTTTTCATAACAAAATTTATAAATATTTTCCCTACAAAAAAAATTCAAAACAAAATTGACAGAAAATATGAGTTTTTTTAGTAGTGATTTTTAATAAAAAAAATTAATTGTTTGTATCATTTAAACGCACACATAATTATTTTGAATTTCATTAATGATTATCATTAACTGCTTCGATTATGTAATTATTCATTAATATGATTTAATTCATAATATTATATTAATATTTTTTATATATGTTTTTCCGGTACACGTTATCTCATTATTATTGTATTTTTTTTTGGTTTTTAAATTCTTAGAATCCACTTAGCATCCACTTTGGTGACTTTAATTTTTTTTAATTACTTTATATCATATAGAGTTGGAGTTGGTTTAAAGGACGCTTAATAGCGTCCCATTTTTAGCGGACTCTTGTTTATGGTAGCTAATCAATGTAATTCTTATAATGAATTAAATTGTAATGTGATAGAGAAAAAGTTAGAGAATCCAACATATATTAATTAATATTATATACCAATTAAACTTTAGAATATGATACAAACCAACTTTCATTCTAGGTATATATCTTCATAACATGGATTTGAAACTAACATTTTCATTCAATTTTTTCCATTCAGTATAATCAAGTAAAAGGAATTTAGAAATTATGGTATAAACTTTGAAGAATGTAGAATGAAGATAATAATCATTGATTAATCATTAATTCTTAATTATTTAATAACTAGTGAATGTGAATTGTTTACTAAGCATTAAGATACCGAGAATCAGTCAACTGTCACTTGTCTAGCCCATTTAAACCAAAATATTTACTAAATTCAAAATTAGTGAGAATCAATTCAAAACTTAAATAAAATTCATATTTATCTAAGGCAAGCACTACTACAAATTCTCATATTATATGGGAATTTTCTTGCAAATTTTTTTAACAAATTTGCAAGAAAAGACTTTTTCCTGCTATTTTTTCTAAGAATTTTAATTGGCAGGTAATTCCTTCATGGGTAATTATTTCCTACAAAATTATAAAATTCGCAAGTATTTCTTACAAAATTTGTTGCGAAAAGTGTTTTATACAAAATATTTTGCAAAAAAATTGGTAGCAATTTCCTGCAATTTTTTTTTTCATAACAAAATTTATAAGTATTTCCTACAAAAAAAAATTCAAAATAAAATTGGCAGAGAATATGAGTTTTTTTAGTAGTGAAGAGAGCAAACAAAATATGGTGTTCCTAAACTATAACAATCAAATTGCATTGCATCTAAGTTCAATAATTAGCTATCAACACAATTAAGCAGCAAAGAAAAATGAAGAAACAAAAAAGGAATTACGAAGTGAAGGGAGCGCGACGTTACGTCTGTCGTGGGCGACCGTCGCTATTATGGGTGACCGTAGCCTAGTTACCTTCACAGCTGTTAGGAGATAAAAGATTAACGATTAGGGCAAAACGACAACGAGAAAAGAAATGTGGTGGTGGTGGTGAAGGTGGTGGTAGTGATAGTGGTGGTGATGGTGGTGGGGGCAATGATGGTGGTGCTGATGTTGGTGGTGGTAGTGGTTCTAATGGTAGTGGAGTATTTTTTAAAGATATTATTTTTCTTTAAGTGTTGACAAAATGTAAAAATACATAATTTAATTAATTATAATTTATATTAAATAAATAATATTTTAGCTATTGAAAATATTAAGTAACTACTTAATATAGTAAATATATTTTATAATATAATACTTTATTTGGTGACTAAATTGGTGGCTAAAGTATTAGATACTGGATAATATTTTAGTGAGCGAAAAATATTCGGTGACTAACTAATATATTTAACATATTTTATAAAATAATATTTCTTTCGGTCGCTAAATCGATGACTAAAACATTACATATTAAATATTGTTTTAGTGACAAAAAATATTCGGGAGCTAATTATCATATTAAATATATTTTACAAAAATTAATTTATTTTGGTCGCTAAATCGGTGGCTAAAATATTATATATTAAATAATATTTTAGCGACCGAAAGTATTTGGTAGCTAATTACCATATTAAATATATTTTACAAAATAAAATTTATTTTGGTCGCTAAATCGGTGGCTAAAATATTAGATATTAAATAATATTTTAGCGATCGAAAGTCTTTGTGGCTAATTACCATATTAAATATATTTTACAAAATAAAATTTATTTCGATCGCTAGATCGGTGGCTAAAACATTACATATTAAATAATGTTTAGCGACCGAAAATATTCGATGACTAATTACCATATTAAATATATTTTGCAAAATAACATTTATTTTGGTCACTAAATCGGTGGCTAAACTATAATATTTAGAGACTAAAAGTTTTCGATGGCTATTTTAGTCGCTATAGTAATGAATATTATTGTACATTTATTTGGTCACTAAATCGGTAATTATTTGTGACTACTATGAATCAGTGTTATTTCTATCATAATTTGCGACTAAATTATTTCAATGGCTAATATTGATGGCTAAATTGCATTTTTTTTAGTAGTGAAATATAATTAATGAAATTAAACTTGTTTTGCGTTTGATAAGTCTCTTTTGTTTATCTTGCTCTTATTTTTGTTGAATATTTTATACAATATGCTTTGATTATTAAGCCATCGTAAAAGGGGAGGTTGTTAAACCAAATATGATTACGTATCCTTACTTTTGATGTTAACGAGTAATTGAGCATGTTTAAAGTATTAGATGGTGGATTTGATATTTCATTTATAATCTTACAAACAAAGTTTCGGTATGCTGACATGTAAATGATAGGATTTGCACAACTTTATTTTATGCAATTATACTTTTTTTATATATATATATTTTTTTATATTTGACATAGAAGAAAATAAAATATGAATCCTTATGACTCAATAAGTCATTGATAATATCATGTTTATATTTCTAAATTTTTTACTTGTATAAGAAAATATTATTTAATTAATATTTAAAATAGTTAGGGAATGAATACAGTTGCAGATGTAAGTATTTTTATTATTAAATAGAATGAGAATGAAACAAAAATTGCATACTCATAAATATAATGATGTGAATGAGAATGAATTCCTATTTCAAATATAAGCATAATAAAAAGATAGTAAAACTCATACTCATCCTACCTTCTTGTTATCTTGTTATCCCTGCCTTAAGCTTTGGTATTTTCACTTCAGCTCAATGTTGCAAAATCTACTGAATTTCTTAATCATGGAAAACAAGAGTACAAACAAACATATAGAATCTAAACAATACATTCGAGATTGTCAAGAAAATATCACTGAATAAATCCTCTTTCACTATTTAATTAGCAGGGGCAAAATTGTTATTTTAATATTCATAGGCTGCATATAGAAAGCTTGATGGTGAAAAACAAAAAGAAACCCTCAGGACACCGTTTATTGGGCCCCTTTTAATTTCCCTTTCACTCCAGGCTTTGTCTTGTTACACTTGACAATTTATTTATGTATCTCCATTTTCTAAAAAATATCCAATTTTATTTCTTTCTTTAACAAGTTTAAAATAGTATATATATATATATATATATATTTATTTCAAATATCTCAGTATTTCAAAATGTCTTTCATCATTGTTATATGATTATGAATTAAAAATATATTTGACGTGATTCTTAAATGTATGATTAAAAATGTGCTTAATATTCTTTTAAATTATGTGTTCTGAAACACTATAATCTTATAGTAGAAATATAATTATGGAATATATATTTTCTGTAATGTATTATCCAAAATATGCTAATAAAATGATATTTTATATTTATGGACACAAAATTATGATTTAATTAGTACTTAGATAGTGTAAATGTTATTGCTCCTTGCTTCTAAGTTATGAGAGTTATGTTTTAGTGGATCTAAACTATTATCAATTTGCCCCTAGTTTTGTACTTGGAATATGGCACACTAGTGTATTTGTCATCCCTCGGTCGTTTTCTAGTACGTTTAATCTTAAATCACTTTAATACATTCTAAATAACAGTTTTTTTTTTTAAATGACACTGATTTTAAAAAAGTTACTTTCATCAATCTACTATTGTGTGAGATGAATTAATAGCCTATGAAGTTGTGAATATGTATTTAAGGTATGCTTAAATATGCTATGTTGGGTTTAATAGTGTTTAGAATTTCAAATTTAGTACCTAGGATGAACTATTTGTTGTAATACTTAACTCTTATGTTATCTCAACTAGTATATTATGTTTCTAAGTTGGAGCTGCTTTGTGTTTGAAATTTTAAATATTGGATTTTTGTTATATGTTAGCTCTCTAAATGTGCAAAAACAAATCTCACGTGAGCAAGGTCAACATATATACCTAATGGGGTTTCTTCCTGCATCCCAATATTTCTTCTGCACCTCCAAATATTCATGCTCTTCCATTTATGCTTTTGGAAAATTAAATAAATAAAAAAAATTAATTAGGTAGACGCAATAATTAAACAATTATGAACTGGCAGAGTTACTTGGCTGCCTGAATTAATTACCAGTAGTGTTTTATATACCTTGAATCCCCTCTTCTTTTACTTTCACTTGCACTACAATTATTTCACTCTCACTTTTTCACTTGCACTGCAAAAGAAGAAATTTCATTGGTGGTTGAGGTGTGAATTTTCAAGTTGAAGGTCCACTCGTATTTCACCATTTGCTTCATTTTTTCTCAGAAAAAGGTACGCACATTAGAATATAAGTTTATATTTAATAAGTTTATGTTTGAGGTAAATGTTATAGGTGAAAAAAATAAGAAAAAACTGAGTTGTGTTTTTAATATTTCATGTTACGTTTTACGGAAGTCATTTTTCATGCAGCCATTTATGGAAGTCGACTTCCGAAACAGAAGTGAACTTGTGCGGAAGTCAAGTTATTTTTTCCATATACGGAAGTCGACTTCTGGAAGTGTATATGTAAAACGGAAGTCGACTTCCTGAAGACAAGTGAACTTCTACGGAAGTCAAATTATTTTTTCCCTTATACGAAAGTCGACTTCCGAAAATGTATGTGTGAAACGGAAGTCGACTTCTGGAAGTGTATGATTAAAACGGAAGTGGACTTCCGGTGAAGTGAAATTTTTTTAGTGTTACGAAAGTGGACTTCCGGTCTTTAAGTGAATTTTTCACAATGGAAGTCGACTTCCGGAGAGTATTTTTTTTTTGGTAAGTAGCTTTTTGTTGTGGTGAGTAAATTTTTTCCACTTCCGTAATAATGTGGTTTCTCTTCTTTTTCACTTTTTCCACTTCCGTAACATGCTTTCTATTTTCTACCATGCTTTTTTTTTCACTTTTCCACTTCTGTAGATACTTTTAGACTAAGTGATATTTTAATTTAGTTTTATTTTGTAATTTATAATTTTGTTAGGGTTTGAATAATAACTTATGTTTTATTTATTATTTATTTATATTATTTATTTAACTTTTATTTACATGAATATTTATTTTTTGTTTATATATTTTTTATTGTTATATTTTTGTGTGTTTTAATTATTATTTGTTTAAGTTTACTATTTATTTATTTATTGTGTGTTTGTTTTATATTTTTGAATGAATATTTTTTTTATTGATTTAATTTTATTTATTTTGAAATTTTATTTATGGTTGAGGGTTTATGTATGTTTTATTTTTTTTATATTTATTTAGTTGTTTAAGGAATATTTTAATTTTTTTTATATTTATTTTATTTTGTAAAAAGAGGTATTGATTACTAATGTTAGATTATAGGTGGTTAAAGTTATCTAAGATGGACAATCTCCCTTTAATTTTCATGGATTCACAAGTAAATTCGAGTTTCCTCTCAGATTTCTCTTCTTTTATAAATGAGATGAGTGATGGAGACCATACAAATAATTTTGCGACTGATCAGATATTTTCAACACAAGATGAGTTGATTCAGTGGGTTCGAGGGATAGCATTTCATCTTGGTTTTGTTATTGTCACTATCAGATTTGACAAAACTACTGGTCAACCTGAGAGAAAAACGTATGTATTGTTAGGCTGTAAAAGGGGTGGTAAGTATAGGAAGTATAAATCTGATGTTCAGCCTAGTGTCTCTGGCACAAGAAAATGTGATTGTCCATTTAAACTCAGAGGCAAACCAATTAATAATGGAGATGGTTGGATGTTGTAGGTAATGTGTGGATATCATAACCATGATGTGTCTCATACACTAGTTGGTCACCCATTTGTTGGGAGGTTAAAATCTTCTGAACAGTCCTTGCTTGTTGACATGTCTAAGAGTCAAGTCAAGCCATCAAATATTCTACTCACTCTGAAAGAAAATAGTGAGTGTAATGTCACAACGATAAAGCACATCTATAATGCAAGATACACTTATAAACGATCGTTGAGAGGTTCAAGAACTGAATTACAACACTTGATGATGTTGTTAGATCGTGATAATTACATCCATTGGAGTAGATGTCAAGAAGAATCTGAAGTGGTTAGTGATCTGTTTTGGACACATCCTGATTCTGTTAAATTGTTGAATGCATTTAATATCGTATTCTTGATGGACACCACCTACAAAACCAACAAATATCGATTGTCGTTACTTGAGATAGTAGGGGTGACATCTACAGGGTTGACTTTCTATGTTGCGTTTGCATTCATATCTAGTTAACGAGAATCTAATTTCACTTGGGCCCTAGAAAGATTTAGAGGATTATTCATGACCTCTGAGGGTAGTCCACAAGTAATTGTGAGCGACAAAGACCTTGCTTTGATGAATGCTATTGGTAGTGTTTTTCCTGATTGTTATCATCTCCTCTGCCGATTTCATATTCAGAAAAATGTGCAAGCAAAGTGCAAAATGTTAGTAAATTCTGTTGACGCATGGGATGTTGTGATGGAAGAATGGAAAAATGTTATGTATTGTGAAGATGATTCGTCCTTTAATGATTGTGTTGACCGCCTTCGTCATGTTTGTATTTCATGGCCTTTATTCTTTGAGTATGTCAATGAAAGTTGGATAATTCCTTATAAAAAATTCTTTGTAAAGGCATGGACAAATCGAGTAATGCATTTAGGAAACACAACATCAAATAGGTATGTTTCATTGTTATTATCATCAGTTATGTTCTTAATTCACTTATAATATCGTTTATGTTAAATATAATAGGGTTGAATCAGCGCATGGAGCCTGAAGAAAGTTCTAGGAAGCAGTATGGGAGACTTATGCTCGTGTTGGGATGCAATCCATAACGTTATTATCCTCCAACATAATGAAATCAAGGCATCTTTTGAAAAAAGTATAAATCTAATCAATGACACGTATAAGGGAGGCATGTATAGAAGATTGGTTGGAATTGTATCAAGACATGCTTTAGGACTTATTGCTGATGAGGTTGAACGAGTCAATCATATAGGATTTGCAGCGGGAGTTGTGGATGGGTGTTGAGAGCGACATATGGTTTACCATGTGCTTGTAAATTAGCATGATATGTCTATGGGGAGATTCCTCCGAATGTTCTTCATATAATGTGGACTAGATTAAGCTTCTCAAATATTTCATCAAATGAATCGCTTCCTAGGTTATGCATAGACAAGGAAATTGATATGGTTATGAATCGTTTCAGCAAAGTCGACATTGTAGGAAAAGTAACAATCAAACAAAAGTTACATGAAATTGTGTGTCCTGCAATGACATAAATGGTGGCTCCAATGCAAAAAGTTCAAACCAAAGGTGCACAACAAAAAAAGGTCATCGATCAGAACGATCCACTAAGCGTGATCCATCCTACTTTGAGCATGTCGACGCTTTCTTTTCCTCTTAGAGTGGTCATTCCTTGAAAAGTGACACGAAATCTAAAAGGAAATGTAAAGAAAGTGCAATTTTGATGTTAGATCAATTTCATCCTATCTGTCACCCTTACATTGTCAATGTTATTGATGTGGTTGCTGATGGCCATTGTGGGTATAGATGTATTGCTGCCTTGTTAGGGATGGGTGAGGAATCGTGGCCCCTAATCCAACATGATGTTTTTAAAGAACTTAGTCAATGGCGTGATGAATACGCAAGATTAGTAGGATCTTATAACCGTCTTGAAGAACTAAGGAAGTCATTGTTAGTGGAATTGCAAGCAGGGGTATGTTATATCTATTTCCTGAAACTTTACTTTTTATTTCTTACAAATACGTTTCTTAACCAATATTAATCATTATTTACATTATTTACAGGCTAATATGGATAAGTGGATGACTATACCTGATATGGGCTACGCGATTGCTAATCGATATAATGTTATCTTAGTCTGCTTATCATCACGACAAAACATTACAGTTTTTCCACTACGTACCAAACCACCAATTGATTCAACATAACATAAGCTAATATGTATAGGACATGTTCACGATTCTCATTTTGTTCAGGTAACCCAATTGTTTTATTTTTTATTTGATTTACAATTTCAATGTATCACATCATTCATTTGTTAGCGGTTCACCTAAAAGATGGTTGTCCTATACCCATGGTAGATATCATATCATCTGCACATTGTTATCCCGAGGTTCGAGCTTGGTCTGCGTTTTACGCTAACAGGATGCAGACATTTGTGCACTTGATGGGTGTAAATACTAGTTATGTGGACCTGGGCATGGACTGATGTTTGTATTTAATTTTTTAAGGATAGTTATTTTTGTAACTCAATATTTTGTCATATAGACATTAAAAACTATTTGTAATTATTAAGCATATTTATAAAATTATAACTCCTCTGGCCAAGGGACGAATATATTTTGGCCTTAGTGCAATCACCATTAACTCAACAAGAAAAATAATTGCATATAAACACACATTAAAACATATTATGCGATTAAAAAAATAAGAAGTTCTACGTCATAAAATATCAAAAGTTCATGACTATTTAACTAATATAAAGGATAAAAATAAAGTCAAGTTCACATAAGAATATAAAAAGGTCTCCTATCCAGAACTAGACCGCCTCCCTCGCACATTTCAACCTCCTCTATTACTACTGCCATATTCTTCAACTGCTTGATAACCTATCCACAACGCCTCATTAGTGTGTTCCCATGCTACTGTCCCCTCACTCACATCGCGACAATCTACCATCCTCTGCAAGACGGAAATCATGCGTCTAATAGCACCCTGTAATGACAACATGAAATGGAGTAAATTAAATAATTTACATGTATTGAAATCTAGTTTTCAAATACTTACATATAAGCCGGATGATGAATCGGGTGATCTCCTTTGCGGTGGAAGATCATCTGGTACATGTCGTCGAAGTCGGGGCACTAAAGTAGGTCGATCGTCATGGTTACTCAGAATAATATACGGATGAGATACCTGTCTAAACCACTGCAGGTAGCTGTCTACACATTAATAAGGAGGTATAGCTGGAAGCACACCTTTCAACACATGATTCGCGAAGCGAATCCATCGAGCATCAATGTCTGCTAAGCCGAAATCACCAATAGAAAGTGGAGACCTCAGGATATGCTGCATAAACCCAAATTGGTGCAAGACACGGTCCGACAGATGACGGTGCACAATTTCTCCCAACTGGATGAAGCCACAGAATAGAGCGATGTTCATAAGAGGACGAGTAACCTGATGTGTTGCGTAGGGGTTCCAAATAACCCCATCGTACGTAAGTGCATCCAATTGTGCCCTAACCTCAACCAAAGTACAATTCAGTCTCGGTGTCACATAACACATCGCCCGAGGTCTCTGTTCATCATAGCTGTCCAGTACTTGCTTCCTTTCCAATCCTGGGAAGTGCTCATATATCCAACTCTACAAACAAATGCAAAGATTTTTCAACAATGAAACAAAAAATATGACCAAAGTAAAAAGTTAATTTTTGAAAAATAATTTTGTACCTGTAAAAGAGTAAGATATCCAGCTAATTGCTTGGTGTGGGTAAGGCTGGCATCGCTAAGCTACTCATAAAGATGTGTCAATGCAGCAGCTCCCCATGCAAACCATCCACAAGACTGCAGATCTGTAAACATATTGAGGTACGAGACGTTGATGAAGGTAGCGCTCTTATTCACAAAGATGGTGCAGCCAACAAGATGCAGCAGATACGCCCGTGCCGCAAACTACCACTGTTGATTGTCACAACACTCAGTGTAGACGTCTCTCAACCAACTGAGTCTTACATGGGGACCGCGACAATGATTCAACTCAGGTGTCGCCTTCGACCGTTCAACGCCTAAAAGATCAATCACACACTCAAGAGCAACATCAAAGTCTAATGCTTCATTGCTTAAAAGCTCTCCAAATATAGGCAAATGGAGAAGGACAAAGACGTCGTCTAATGTCATAGTCATCTCTCCAAAAGGAAGATGAAAGTTGCTGGTCTCTCTATGCCACCTCTCAATAAAAGCTAGTATGAGACCCTTATCAGGATATTCATAAATTATATCACATAGTGGCATCAACCCTGAATTTTGAACAAATGGCTCAACAACTACATGACAAACTCCGAATCTTTTCAATTTCTTGCCATGGGACACTAACTTCATGTCCACTCGGTCCTAATAAAAGCCATTACACAAATATTTTAAATTCATCCACCAATTTCAACAAATAAATTATTAAAGTACAATATTAACCTTGCCATCCCAAATAGCACATGCAACATGATCAGCAAATCCGGTCAACAAAGACATATCCTCCCGTCCTCCAGGAAATCCTCCTAAAACATCATGGTCCTGCCCCGCAAAAATCTCCTCATGGTGAATTATATTTTCTTGCTCCTCATGAATATCAGTAGGAGTTGGTGATGATGGACCAGCTTCTCCATGACCAATTGATGAACCAACTTCCCCATGAGATGATGGACCACTCTCTCTATGATGGCTTACGGAAGTCAACTTCCGTAAGTGCCATTTTTAATTTTTTTTACGTGATCTACACTTCCGAAACTTGTTCTCTACGGAAGTCCACTTCCGTCACTTATGAAAGTCGACTTTCGGGTTTGTTTACGTTTTTACATATCTATACTCAAATAAAAAAAATGACTATATACATAGATGCAACAAAGCAAACATGGCAGGAACAATAAAAAGAATTAAAAAATTAAAAAATACAACAGGGGATATGTTTACCTTACCTGTTAATGTAGAGGAATGGTGAAGGGAAGAGGAAGAGTGGAGCAAAAAATAGAGAGGAGGAGTGGGGCACCATAGAAAGGAGAGTGAGGCAGATGAGATCTAGGAGGGTGAGGTGAGGCGGCAGCTAGGGTTTAGTTAAAACAGAGTGAGGCATTAAATAAGAGAGAGAAATGAGAGATTGATTGATTTAAAATTTTAAAATAGTAAAAGGGCAGTTTTGGAATTTAAGAAAAGTTTGGAGGTGCAGAAGAAATATTGGGGGTGCAGGAAGAAAACCCCATACCTAATTATGATTCAAAATATAAACCATGTTCATGATTCAATACCTACCAGAGATACAGGAATGCAAAAGGGGCCCTAATATGCACCTTACCAAACAAAAAAAAAGGATAACCAAATTACACACTCGATTCCTTGTGTTTTATGCATGCCTTTCACAATAATCAAACATGATGTTTTCTGTGTTTTCTCCTTAAGTCATGCTTCAAACCTTCATTTTTGCCAATGCTATTTTGACACGTAAGGAAATAAGAGCATCCAGAGATTATCTTTTCACAAATATTTCAAGCCTAAAGAAGGGCATAAACACCAACCACTATAAGAGAAACTAACATTTGGAATTATGTGTTTCATCCATGACCATGTGCTTAGCTGGGCTAAACCAAAAATTTCTTCCGGATCCACCCTCGTTTGCCTAAAAATGACCTCATTTCTATGTTTCTAAAGTCCCCAATTAATTGCTAACCACATACCTTTCTAGATGAGATTATTATTACTATTTAGGTTAAAGAGGTAGAAATGTTGGAACTTGCCCTTAGGTTGTTTATGATGCACCGAAGACACATCATCTTCACATGTATTCCACAAACTTTGAGATACTCTACACGTAAAGAGGAGGTGTACCACACTCTCCTCATAATTTGATCACAGCTCACACAAGTTATTTTGCAACTGTATCCCTTTTACAAGTAATTTATTCTTTGTTGGTAGTTTATCCAACAATTGCTTCCAACCTAATATAAGTGCCTTCAGAATAGCCTTAGTTGTCCATATCATTTTAAATGCACTACACTCCACACATCTAGGATTCCTTGTAGCTATTGAGATGTTTCCTAATCCCACATTGTTCTCGTCCATGTTAGATTCCACATCAATGTATTTGCCTCCCAATCTCCCCTAGAGTTATATCTTTATAGTTAGAGATCATATAAAGCCTAGGAAATTTACAGCGTAAAGGTTCATCCCCTACCCATTTATCCTCCCAAAACTTGACTTCATTCCCTTGTCCTACTCTCCAACAAAAGTTCTTATCAATCCAAGTACCTTCCTCATAGTTCCCACATACTTTACATAATATCTTTCCACCTCTATCAGTCCTTGTTAGATGTGTTATTTTAACGTAAGTTTCTCCAAGACCTATATTTTGACTCCAATACCTCTTTCCATACACCCTAATCCTTCATTCCCAACCTCCACTTCCATTTAGCTAATAAGACTATATTTTCAATATGTTTTAGGCCCAGTCCCCCTTCCTCCCTTGGTTTACATAAGTTTTCCCACTTGACCCAAGCTATCTTCCTATCCTCAAACCCCAACCCCAAAGAAAATTTCTTTATAGTTCTGTGATTTCATTACACATACTTTTTGGAACTTTGAAAAAAAGATAAAAAATTAAAGTGGTACTATTGAGATTACTGATTTTATGAGGCATACCCTTCTCGCATAAGATAACAATTTGCCTTTCCTTCTAGATAGTTTGTTTTTCAATTTAGAGATCATGACTTGCTAGAACAATTCTTTCCTTGAGTTCCCCCTATTGGCATACCTTGGTATTCAAACAATATATTCATACATTTGTAGTTTAAAATCTTTAATAATTTTTGTATGAATGTTGTATTTAGTCCCAATCCCCAAACTTAAGTTTTGGAAAAAATCACCTTGAGTCCGGATACC
The DNA here is from genome assembly GCF_037176805.1 of Vigna unguiculata. Taxonomy (NCBI): domain Eukaryota; kingdom Viridiplantae; phylum Streptophyta; class Magnoliopsida; order Fabales; family Fabaceae; genus Vigna; species Vigna unguiculata. The sequence continues at coordinate 26,245,430 of NC_140792.1, read as the reverse complement.
ATTTTAGAGCTTCTTAGTATAGATTTTAGGACCCAAATGGTTTCAACATTATCATTACAGAGAAAAAAAGTTGTTGTCTGCAAACTATATAGAAACCTCACTTTTGTTCCTTTATTGCCTACCTTAACGCCATAATACAAGTTTTTCTTAATAACTTTCTAACCAACCCTACTAAGCCCTCCGTTACTAGGAGAAATAAGAATGGTGCTAAAGGTTCCCCTTGTCTCAAGCCCTTCGTTGAAACAAACTCCTTAGTTAGGCATCTGTTTACCAAGACCGATACTGAAGACGACTCTAAGCACTCTTTGATTCATCCTATCCATCTATCACAAAACCCAAGTCTTCCCATCATATATTATAAAAAGTCCCAACTTACCCAGTCATAGACTTTTTCATAATCCACCTTGACTATTACCATCCTCTTCTTTGTATGCATATACTTATCCATTATCTCGTTTGCTACCAAAATGTTATCCAATAGTCATCGCCCCATGATAAAAGTTGTTTGAGAGAAATCTATGATTTTAGATACCACACAATTCATCCTATTTTTTAGAATCTTCGATATTATCTTATATGCACATCCTACCAGAGATATCGGTATATAGTCCTTCAAGCCTAATGGATTTTGTTTTTGGGGTACAAGTGTTATGAATGAAGCAATAATCTTTTTTGAATTTTTCCCACGCTATAAAACCGTTTAATTGCTTAATATACTTCATTCTTTATAGTATCCCAATTATTTTTGATGAAGTAAAAATTGAATCCACTTGGTTTTGAACTCTTAGTTTCGTCGTATTGGCTTATTTCTTCCTCAATTTCCTTCTCATCAATTTCTTTCACCAAGATCCTATTATCGTTGTCACTTATGCTTGGGAATTCAACATCTTGAAGGTTGAGGCACCACTTCTTAGCCATTATAAATCTTTTCTCAAAGGCATGTTTAACCTCTTCTCTTACCTAATATAGGTTAAAGGCCCATATAGAAAACTATAAATATAGGTCAAATGTATGGTTGTTAGGACTTTTTCTCTTGCATTTATTACATGATTTATTGTTTTCACCGAACCATTGCTGACTTTAGCATCAGAGTTCCTTTAACAGGTACGTTGTTGGACAAACAGACAAAAGAACCAAACGAACAACTAGAGTGAAGAGTAGAAGACTTGACAAATTGTTTAATTGGAAGTTTGGCCTACACCAAAACATGTTTATTTCTTTTAAATTATTCTTTATTACAAATTTTAATTGTTTTTTTTTTCAATTCCCTTCCATCTCTCCATATTCGGAAAAACATACATAAAACCCCTCCTCTCTTAACTCAACTCCTAAGATAGGATTTTTTTCCCAAAAGGCATTGTTCCGCTTTTTAATTACCCATGTAGTACATTATGCATAATATTTACATATATAGCATGGTTTTGAAAACAAGGTCAGAATTCGGTCCCTAGGGAGCCGAATTCTGACCTTCGTTGGTCCAAATTTTTTTTGATTTCCTAGTTGGAATTTAGTTCTCGAGGAACCGAATTCTGAACTAGTTTTTTTTTTCTTTGCTTTTTAAAAAAGTGGAGGAATTATATTTGAAAAGGATATTTTAATAATGAATTTAGTATTGTGTACTAAGTTATTTTAGGTGTCATTTGAAAATATAAAAGTAAATCTTTATTTTTTTGAATTTGTTGAGTATTATTTTTTGATAATAGCAATTTGGAAAAAAAAAGTTTATGAATTATAATAGCGGTAAGAAAAGTAAAAATAATTATTGTATAATGTTTGAGGTGGTGTTATACTATTTACTTTTTGATATTTATTGATTATTTAAAATAAAATAATTAAGTGGAAGTTACAATTTATTTTTTAATTATATTTTTGTATTTTGATTTCTTTTTAAAATTTTAATTGACAAAGTGTTTTTGTTTGGACACAAATAAATAATGTAAAATTTGTAGTTATATTGTGAAATAAAATAGTAGCTATTAACTTTAAATATAAAATTAAAAAATATTTTTCTAAATATCTTAATAAATAAAAAAATAAAAAATTGGTTAAAATTAATTAGTGTTCTTGTAACTTGAAATATATATTTAATATATGTGTTTTTTAATTGAAATTTATAAAGTATAATTGAAGAGAAAATATATTTATTTAATAAAAGTCATTACAAGTACCCTAATTGACATAATTAAAAATAAAATTAACTTGACTAGTACTAATAGAATGGATATTTAAATTTCACACCCCATGGATCTGTATTGAACCAAGGCTTTAGTTCTTGCCTCATTTCATCTCTAGTAGGTAGACACATATATATATATATATATATATATATATATATATATATATATATATAGTTGTTTGGATAAACAATTCAATATATTGCCAAGTGTTGGGACATGCCACAAAAGGTCCAAACGTTGAACTTCTTTCCACCTCTTGATCATTTGTGCAACATCACTATCTGTTTTGATTTCAGCCGTGTCATGGATAAGTTTGTTGTTGACTACCCTCATGGGACGAAGGTAGTCAATATGAGTTACTATGGAACGAGTCCCATAATATATTCTTTGCGTTATTTTCTGTAGAAGCTCATCAAAGGTAAAATTGTGGGGGATTGACATCGTCACAATAGTGTCTAATCTAAAGTATAGGCCATAACCATATGGGTTATCTATAAGACCTGTGGAATTTAATTAATTAAATAACTAATTAATTAATAAATGCGGGTAGTAGAAACCTTGATGATATTAAATGTTAAATGGTATGATGTGGAAAAGTACTAGCTTGAGTGGTTGAGAGTACTTAATTATGTGAAAGGACTTGGGTTCGAGTCTTATGTGTGCCAATTGTATTTTGATTTATTATTATTTTTGATAATATACTTGAGCCTGTTGGGTGATAGTATAATCGTAAGATTATAATAATTATCATGAAAACCCATCATTAATTGTATGTATTGTGATTTTCATTTCTGCTATTCTCCATTGATTTCTGTGTGCTGTGAATTTCGTATGCTTTTGGGATTAATGGAATGAGGGTTTTGGTACCGAATGATTGTTTATGGTTAAGTTCTAAGTTTTTGTGATCCAAATGTGTTTAAAACATGTTCATATGGTTTGATTGGTGATATAGATTGAATGGTACCAATTGAGCTGTATTTTGGCATAGTTTTGGTTGTTTTCGTGTCTGAACATGGGAGAACCTCTGCACATTTTGCCCAAGCAAATCATTCTCGCCGAAGCAAATATTACAGAAACTCGTTCCTGGTTTTGGGTCGAGCATCACGTTCAGGCGACCAATTTTCGTGTTAAGCGACACGTCCTCTCGCTCAGGCGAGAATGGCTCGCCCAATCAAGGTTGCGATGAGACATGTTGCGTTTTACGTTCGAATCCTCGTCCAGGCGAGGGGTTGTGTGTTTGAGCAAATGAGTGTCTCGCTCAAGCGAGAAGGTCTCGCTTAAGCAAGAGATCGTGGTGAGCCACTGTTTCACACTCGCTCAGGTGAGGAAGTCCAGCTTAAGCGAGACAGATGCACTCGGTTAGGCGAAAATTCCTAGCTCAAGCAAGAACGGTGAGGATTCATGCTTGTGTGTACTGGTTGAGCTAGTTTGCTTGATATTTCCTAAATTGTGGGAATTATAAGCATGTGTTTGTGATGATTGGGCTTAAAGGACTAAGTCCATAGGATTTAGGATGTGCTTGGCTTGAGTCACGAGCGAGGAGTTTGTGATGGGTGGATCGCATGCAGAACGTGAATGATTTAGTTCACTAGAGGTACTCTTGTTTCGGATGAGTGAGCGAGGGAGTTCATTTTATGCTCAACTTGAGAATGCTATGAGCGAGGGAGTTCATAGTAGGAAAGGTGGGTATATGGGTCTGGGTCCGAGCGAGGAGTTCGAATGACGGGCGAGGGAGTCCGTGAAGTAGGACTACGAGCGAGGAGGGTTATGGAAGCACAAGAAGTCCCAAGATTTAGAGTGCATGCATGAACTCATAATGGTTATGAGTGTGGGAAAGTGGGTGCTTTTGTAAATAAATAAATATTTATGAATTGGCGGGTGTGTTTATTTCATATTTATTTATGTCTATGTGCATAACTCGCCCTATCTATTTGTGTGTGGCGATGATCGGATAACTTGTTATCCATGAGCAGATGATGTTACAGGTGAGCCAGAAGCTGCTTAGTGGCGGAGAGTGGGAGCAGAGTACATGAGAATTTTATAAAGACTTTTTATTTAATTTTCATGTAATTTAATTACTGCTTTGGACTTCTAAATTGTAAAAGTGAATTATGAGTATATTTGATTATTTATAGCGGTTATTAAACTTTAAAATTTTAAAATTTCCCGTGTTTTTGGGAAAGGTTTCAATAATAAATGAGGTATTTATTTTCAATTTGTTTATTTATATTTATTTTAAGTAATATCCTACCTGGATGTTATATTAGCTATGATGCATGCCCGACTACGCAGTCCTCCATAATATAACTTTGCTGGTGAACGCGGGATAGGGTTTGGGATTGTGGAAGAGGATGAGGGAGTTGGTTGTAGAAGACTAATTATTTCCTCAACAGACCTTATAAACGTAACAAACAATTCAATTATTATGTTAATGGGTAGATGAGACTTATAGTGAATGATTTCTGCAACGTCATCATCAGTTGAGATTTGAAGAGCATTATACATAATAACTCCTTCTTCATTAAATGTGGGTTTTCTGAAGTACAACTTATTGATGGATGTGGTGGTTGGAACCTCTAGAGTTGAGCATACTTTCTGGCTCAAAATGTTGAATGTGCAGTTCTCTGGTATGCGAAAGAATTTTGGACTATCACATTGGAACTTCATACCATCTTCACATTGCATCATTTGGCCATTGAAAAACAAGGCTGCAAGGTAGGAATTTGAATAGTTCTCTTGGGTGTTGATGCCAAAGTGTCATATGTCAAACAATTGGATGTGTTGATCTTTTGGTAGTGGTTGTAGTTGGTAGGTTTGTTATGCAATACCATAGTACACTAGGTTGCTTTTAGAGTTTATGTATTTATAGGGGAAGTAGTTGTGGGTCTTGGTATGGATTCAAGTAAGGTGTATAGGACCCGATATCCAAATAAAGGTGATATATCATGTCTAGTGTGAATTAGGCCATGCATTGTAACATGACTTAACTTTAACAAATAAAGTTAGTAAATGGCTTGGCATGCTATCCCAATAAAGTTCATACATCTTGTCATAGTGTTAGGTTACATGTGATATGATTAATGATTACATTGTGTAAGGCCATGTATTGAAGTATCCGTCAGCTTTTCAATCGGTCAATTTATGTATCTTTATTGGCACACTATCCCAATAACATTGACAAGTCTTGTTGTAATGCCAAAGTTCTTGTGAGAACATTATTTTTTACACTGCATAACCTGATTTAATACAATATATGTCAGCTTTGACATTGTATAAGCCCATGTATTTAAAATATCCAATCTCCATTACGAACCTCCCCGCTCATACTAATCCACCATATCCCTAACAAAACCATCAAGAATACCCATGCAAATCGCTCTACAACAGACCCCTTCCCCTGCACTATCGTCTGACACTGCCTAAGCGCCGCCAAGCGAGAACATACTCCAGACCGCCTGGCAGTAATCCTCTGCCGTCAAGCGCCACGCGCCCAGTGGCCCCTCTATTTGTGGCTTATCGTCTGGCAAAAGCTTATTCGCTGCCAGGCGCCACACCAGTAAATTGAATTTTACTGGTTTAGGCACTGCAAAATTGATTCTAACACATTAAGCAATCATATCTGTAACATCCCTGGCTACCCCTCCTCGGGCCCCAGAGGCTGTCAGGTTACTACAGCCTCTGGGCCCGAGGAGGGGTAGCCAGGGATATTACAATATCCACCCATCCAGAACGCAACTTACATGTTATCACAACTAGGATACTGCAAATCGCATCACCATAGTTTCTAAACATCAATCAAAGCAAGAACCCATGCATTTAAACTTGGAGATAATCATCCTTTAGAGTAGTCTAGCACATACTTGCAACATGTGACCCATAAAACTAGCATTTCAATAATAAGTCCAGACATACCAACATCACAGAACAAAACTATATTTTCACCATAAAGTACCACATACGAATTCAAGTCTCCTTTTCGCCGCATTATAACCAATTCATACACAAGTACATCTTATTTAATTATTTGACTAACTTTATCAAAAAATACCTGTAAATGAAGCACCCTCAACTTGCCACTTTTAAACTTTTACAACATACAACCAATTTATCAATACCATCAATACTCATTCTACTTTTTTCCTTTCCATGTCAACCCAATACAAATGCCATATGGAATCCATAACTCTAATTCATGTATCAACACCTCTAATTAAACACTTACACATCATACAATCACACAAATTCATGAGCCCGAACCATCTTCATTGATCCCCAAGATCGGATCATACAATCGATGGCGGATCTTGAACAAAAAGTTTTGGAGGGGTCAAAGTCATACAATTCTCTGATCATTAGGTTGGAATATTAGTATAATGCTTAAAAAATGACTCTTCTAACTGAACAATTAGATCATTAGATTGAATCATTAATATAATGCTTCAAAATATATGGAAACTAGAATCAATTTTGGTTTCATCTTCACACAAACAACTTGCCTTTTATCACTTTAAAACAATGAATCTATTATTTTATTTTTCATCAATATACTTTAAAAACAACAAACTAATATTAAAAAATAATTTATAATAATCTAATAAAAAAATTGAGAGACGTAACTATTAAAAGAAAAATATGTTATAATCAAGTCACAATTAGAAAACATTGATGAAAAAATACATAATACATAAAAAAATGTATTAATAATTAAACTAATATTTCATTGTAAGGTGAGACAAGAGAGAATTACCTTTTTTTTTAAGAAAGGAAGAGAACAAATGTGAAATGAAAGCAAAAATAATGAGTTTGTATCTAACTTCCTTTTTTTTTCATAAAAAAACATAAAGAAAACATATGAGTGTGAGAGAAAATACAATTTGTGAAAAGCTAAAAAGATAATGAGGAAGAAAATAAAAAATATCTTAATAAATATTTGGTTTAATTATTCTCTTTGCCCTTATTTTTATCCAAAAAATTTAAGTTGGTCATCTAGCTTTTTTAGTCTCAATTTGGTTCTAATTTTATTCAAAAGCCTCTAATTAAAAAGGCCCACAAGGCCAAAAAGCCCACAAAAGACCTTTGGTTTAGGCCAGTCCATGGCCTTCCTTTTTAAGCATGAAAAATATATTATTATTTATTAAATATACCATTAAACTTTTGATTTAGGCCAGCCAGACTCGACAATCGACCTTGGACCATCCATCTCGTCAATTGATCTAACCAAGCCAATATTGATCGTCGGGTCGGCTCTACTCGATCGTCGGGTCGGCTCTACTCGATCGTCGGGTCGGCTCTACTCGATCGTCGGTCCAGCTAGACTTGTCTCAACTGTGGGTAGGACTCGTCATGACTATGGGCTTAGGCCGACCCATCTCGAACGTGGGCCTAGACCGGATAGTCTCAGACGCCAGCCTAGGACGACCCATCTCGATCGTGGGCCTGGGATGACCCTTCTTTATTGTCATCCCGGGCCAGCCCGTCTTGGGCGTCAACCCCGATCAGGCCGTCTCGTCGCCCCAAGCTAGCCCTACTCAGTTATGGGCCCGAGTTGGACCGTCTCGAGCCTCGACCCAAGCCAGACCATCTGGATCGTCAGCCCGTGAAAACCCGTCTTAGCTATCTCGTCTCGGCCAGCTCGGGCCGACCCATTTCATTTGTGGGCCTAGGCTAGCACATCTCGTTTGTAGGCTCAAACGGGTTTGTCTTTTCCATCACCCCGACTTGGACTTTCTCGATTTTCTGTCCAAGCTATTCTTGCTCGTCTCAGCCATTGGCCCATCACGGTCTTTGGTTTGGCTTAGCCTGGTCGTCTAGTCTCAACCTTCGATCCAGGTTGGCCCGAGACAATTTAACTTCATTTTTTACCCAAGCTCAAAATATTATTTTTAAGAATTAGTTAAAATATTTTAGTGGGTCAAACCCACCTTGACCCTAGTCCTAACCTACTTGAGAGGGCTTAGGGTAGGCCCATGAACCACTGACCAAATTGGCACCTCTATACTTATTTTTTTTTTAATCACAATAGAATATTAGAAACCACGTATTTCTTAATTTATTATTTTATTTGAATGTTGATATTTTTTAGTTTTTAAAATATATTTTTTTTTGTATTTTTGTTGAAAAAGAAATGGTGGAGTACTAGGATGATGCATACAATCACACGAGCACTACTCCCTTTATTTTTGAAGCATTAAATGATCCAGATGGTAGTTAAACATCCACAAGAAAAAAGTAAAATTTATAATTTTGATTTAGGTATATTTACTTATTTGGTATCCCAATTTTTTGGTTAAGTTCAATTTGGTCCCAATATTATTGGTTTGTTCAATTTAGTACTCCAATTATTTACATTTTTACCATTGTAATTTTTTACACTTGAAATTTTTTATACTTGTAAAAAATAAAATAATTTGAATATTTAGGTGTAGTGATTTGATGTTAGTGTCTAGATACAGAAAGGGTGAGCTCATGTAACAATATAAACATATAACTTAATACATAGAAGTTCACCCCAAATTACTTTATTTCAGCCAATGCTTAACCAAGAAACCTTATTGCCCTAAGGTTTCCAACCCACAATTTTGTGACCATAGATATATATATGCTTCCATGAACATGCTTGCTTGTGGTCCTACCTCTACGAACTTTCTCGCTCGTAGTCCAACTCTACGAACCTCCCCGCCCTACCCGTAGTCCAATACACATGATCCAACAACTACAAACCTCCCCGCTCGCAGCAGCCCTCAAGTGTGAGCACAGAACATACGAACCTCCCCGCTCATATCCTCACACGAGAGCAGCATCATAATATGAACCTCCCCACTTATATTATCATGTGTTGACCACCAACCATGAACCTACCCGCTCATGACACAGTCAAGCACCTCCTGGTCCAAGTCCACATCGCAATATATTAAAACAAATTTAAAAAACACATTGTCCTATACAAGATACACACTCAAGCTGGTCTTAGGGATTCCAATGCTTCCACGAATCTGCCCGCTTGTGGTCCAACTCTACGAACCTCCCCGTTCATAGTCCAACTTTACAGACCTCCCCGCCCGTAGTCCAACTCACGAGATCCAACAGCTACGAACCTCCCCGCTCGCAGCAGCCCTCAAGTGTGAGCATAGAACATACGAACCTCCTCACTCGTATCCTCACATGAGAACATCATAATATGAACCTCCCCGCTTATATTATCATGTGTTCATCGCCAGTCATGAACCTACCTGTTTGGGACAATATCAAGCATATCCCAAACCAGGACCAACACAACAAGCCATGCAAAACATATCACAAACGCACCCTACCACTGCACCATTGTCTGGCATAACTTAAGCGCCACCTGGTGAAATGAAAGTGCAGGCCGCTTGGCGGTTCCACAACACCACTGGGCATCATGACACACAAAGCTTCCATATTTCTGGTTATTGCCTGGCGGTTCAATCTGCACCGTAAGGAGCTAGACCAGTAAAGTGACACTACTTGTTTTAGGTACTCTAACTCAATTCCTAGCATCCAACAATTCAATTCTCAAACATCCAGGAACCAAAATACGCATTCATATACTTCTTATAGTCAAATTTACAACATCACAACCATATGCATCATTCAAATATAAACACACATCTATACCTTTCTAAATTCATATAAAACCATCAAAACAAAACTATTATACCCAACACACAATCATGGACAATCAAACAATATACAAACCAGGAAGAACACATAACCATTGTCTCAAAATATCGCACGGGCAATAAAATAGTAATAATGATAATAATAAAAATAACAACAACAACATCAATAATAATGATAATAATAATAATAAAATGAAACAATAAAAATAAAAATAAAAATAATGAAGGTAATAATAAAATAAAATGAAACAATAATAATAAAATAATAATACTAATAAAATAAAATAATAATAATAATAAAATTAAATAAAGCACTAATAATGAAACAATAATAATGATAATAAAATCATAAATAAAATAAAACAATGACAAAATAATAATAATAATAATAAAATAATATAATAATAATCACAATAAAGTAATAATAATAATAATAATAGTAATAATAATAAAAAATAATAATAGTAGAATAAAATAATAATAAAAATAAAAATAATAATATAAATAACAATAATAATTATTATAATACTAATAATAATAATAAAAATAATAAAATAAGATAAAAATAAAAATAATAATAATAATAATGATAAAAATAATAATAATAAAGAAAATATTAAAATAAAATTAAATTATAGTAGTAATGTAAAATAATAATAATAATAAATAAATAAATAAATAAATAATAATAATAATAATAATAATAATAATAATAATAAATGTGTTGTGTTTTGAAGAAGAACTCTAAACATGCACCCTAGAAGTCGAATGTAGCTAAAGCCAATTAATTAAATACCAACCTAAGTTAATAAAATCACCTCTGCAGTCCCCATTTATAAACCACTTTCTATAACTATTCCCTTCTCCTCTTATATAATATATTAAAAATTACTAATTATACCACATCATAATTTCTATAAGAAAACACTACAAAAAAAAATACTAATTATTCGAAAACCTTAAGTGCAGCGTACCAAAAGTTTAGTCACTACGAAAGCTTAATACCCAAAAGCTACAAATCATATATAATATCAAATACAACAAAAAAGAAGAAGAAAGAAAGTCAGCCCCACTTCTAACCTTATATATATATATATATATATATATATATATATATATATATATATATATATATATATATATATATATATATATAACTATTTAGTGTAATCGATGCTCTACACCAAAGCAAATAATTTGTTTCCCTATTTTTTTCTTTAATATTATATAAATTACGATATGAGGAATGCTGCAAAATATCCTCCTAAAATATTATAACATGCCATAACACCGCATTTATCTACTTTTTCATATAATTAAAAAAATGAAAGTTCTAGAATGCAACCCCAAGTCACACTACTGTAAAACAAAAACATAAACCCTAACCTTTCCTTTGCATCATTCACCCACAAATCAAGAAAACCTCAATGCATTCATGCTATATTAGCTTTCGTATCACTAAAATTCATCAATGACATACTTAACATTCAAATGAAAATTTGATGATACTATATCACCATTGCAATCAAAATTTCTAAAATACAAAACAAATGCATCACATATTTTTTTTATTGTAAACAATAATTAAATCAAACAAAACTTAAAATCTTCTTTCATAGGAAGAGATTAAACTAGTTAGCTCCCCCTACCTAGAATTCTCGCTCCGATTACGCTCCTAACATTCCTTTTTGCCCAGAATTGATATACCTTTAGCTTCTCCAACTTGGCACTCTTTATAACCTTTTCACTCTCTCCTTGGCTCCATTTTCAGTGCTCTGACATTCTCCATTAGCAGTTGTACCAAAAACCCCTTCAATTTCCACTAACTCTCCTTTTAAATTTCATTTTTCAGCCCTTAAAATAATTTATTAACATTAAAATACGAAAATTTAAAACAAAAGGTTAATGGCCATCAAATGCCATTAACATGGTGGTTTCTCAGCCCTTCTAGCTTCTCTCTATGAAGGCTAGGGTCTCTATGGCAGCTAGGGTTTTTCTGACCATTCTCCATCATGCCAAAAAAAAAAATGATTTGGCAAAAAGAACTTGTCTCACATCCTCCAAGATTTGAACCCACAACCATATAATTTCAAAGCAAGTGTACAACCAATTCAACCAACTCACATTTGGAAAATTATTATATGTAATCGATGTTGTGCACCAAAGTAGATAATTTATTTCCCTTTTTTTTCTTTAATATTATATAAATTACTATATGAGGAATGTTGTAAAATATCCTCCTAAAATATTATAACATACCATAACACCGCATTTATCTACTTTTTCATATAATTAATAAATGAAAGCTCTAGAATGTAACCCCAAGTCACGCTACTGTAAAAGAAAAACATAAACCATAACCTTTCCTTTGCATCATTCACCCACAAATCAAGAAAACCTCAATACATTCATGTTATATTAGATTTCGTATCACTAAAATTCATCAATCACATACTTAACATTCAAATGAAAATTTGATGATACTATATCACCATTACAATAAAAATTTGTAAAATATAAAACAAATGCATCACATATTTTTTTTATTGTAAACAATAATTCAATCACACAAAACATAAAATCTTCTTTCATAAGAAGAGATTAAACTAGTCAGCTCCCCTTACCTGGAATTCTCACTTCGAATGTGCTCATAACTTTCCTTTTTGCCCAGAATTGATCTACCTTTAGCTTCTCCCACTTGGCACTCTTTATTTATAATCTTTTCACTCTCTCATTGGCTCCATTTTCAGTACTCTCATGTTCTCCATTAGTAGTTCTACCAAAAACCCCTCCAATGCCCACTAACTCTCCTTTTAAATTTCATTTTTCAGCCCCTTAAAATAATTTATTAACATTAAAATACGAAAATTTAAAAGAAAAGGTTAATGGCCATCAAATGTCATTAACATGGTGGTTTCACATCCCCCAAGATTCAAACCCACAACCATATAATTTCAAAGCAGGTGTACCACCAATTCAACCAACTCGCATTTCATCATAATTCCTATACATCTAGGATTATATTATCACTATCACAGTCCAATATTTTATTAAAAATAATAAACAATTAAATTAATACATAATTGGTATACACATGACTCAAACCCAAGTCCTCTTAGCACAACCAAGTACTCTTAATCACTTGAACTAGTACTATTTCTTGTCTTCTCTCTCCACATTAAATAACTTGAGGATTGTTGCCATCACATTTATTAAATAAATATTTATTTATTTATTTATTTTTCCCGGATCTTACAAAACTTGTTTAATACACACTCCAAGACACTATATTATTCCTAAATTGTATTTTCGATGATAATAAGTATAATTAAGCATTGAATTAATTATTTTATATCTTTATATTCCTCATTAACTTATATCGATCTAATATATATATTTTCTAATTAGACAAATATATTTTTTAATACGTTTTATAGGATAAACAAGCACTAGATAGGCCAAGTAGTAACTACATATATTGTTTCCCATATATATATATATATATATATATATATATATATATATATATATATATATATATTGTTCCGGTCTGCGAAATTATCAACTGACCAGAACGTTTCTTCTTCTCTCTCTCTGTCTCCCTTTTCTCTCTCAAATCACCTCCTTTTTTCCTTCTTTTCTCTCTCCTCTGCATGGCTTCCTCGGTTTCTATATATATGGTAGCTCGGTTCCTGACTTCCGCCAACGTAGTAGCTGGGGCTCGGATCAAGGATTCGCTAAAAGGATTCGCCCGTAACCCTTTCACGAAAGCTCCTACTAACATCTCTTCGCTCGGATTTGTGAGCCCCATACTAACGTCACAGAAACGATTAAGGAACAGTTTCAGTGACTCCTCCTGTCGTTGTTTCATATCGAACATGTCTGCAATTTGTAGTTGCTTGGGACGATTTACAGCAAACCTTTCTAGGAAAAGGCGAGAAAAAACAGCGAAAGAAGGAATGGCGGCGTTGGGCAATTTGCCAAACCACTTCAGCGCTGAGCCTACGAGTGTCCCCACAAACATTTTGCACCGCACCGCGTCGCTTCCACCTGATACCAGCATTTGTGCTCGGAAAGCTTTTAGGTGTGCTTCCGGGTCACCTTCACCGGAGAAAGGTGCAACTTTAGGGATGAGGAAATGCGGAGGGATTGCCTCCTCCATGATCGCACTAACCAGTGGATGATTTTCATCCTGCTCCGCTCCTCTTCGACTAACACTGGAGTCTCTGAGATTGCTACGTTCCCGCATCCAAGCTCGTAACTCTTCATTACTCCTTTGCAATTGTTCCTGTTGACGTATTGATTCTTCTAGACGCTGTCGAGCCTCCTCCGTATCCTTCCTTAATCGTTCATGCTCAGCTTCTACTTCCAAACGTCGCCTTTCGCTCTCTGCTAACCATTGAGTGTGTTCGCCGTCCGCTTGCTTTCTGATGGTTTCATTTTCCTGTCTTAGAGTTTCGATGTGTTACATGATCTGCTCCAAAGTCGCTTGGTTGTTGTTGTTGCTTTCGGATGTCGTAATCGCCATTACTTCGCAAAATGTTCTACCTTTATAGTGGTGCCGGTTTCAAATTTTACCGTGTCCCACGGTGGGCGCCAATGTTCCGGTCTGCGAAATTATCAACTGACCAGAACGTTTCTTCTTCTCTCTCTCTGTCTCCCTTTTCTCTCTCAAATCACCTCCTTTTTTCCTTCTTTTCTCTCTCCTCTGCATGGCTTCCTCGGTTTCTATATATATGGTAGCTCGGTTCCTGACTTCCGCCAACGTAGTAGCTGGGGCTCGGATCAAGGATTCGCTAAAAGGATTCGCCCGCAGGAACATAAGGGAAAAGACATCCGTCGACAGATATTCGAAGCGTCCTCACCCTACAAAAGAGCTGGTCGCAAGTTCACACCATACAACCTACCTCGTCAGTTTGATAAGAAGTTAACTAAGCCCGTGTGTCCCCAACTGTCAGAGCCTAAGATTCGAATCTTGAAAGATCACGAACTGATCAAACATCTGCGTTTTCCCTTGGAGATTGGTCGGCTCCTAGGGAGAGAGCTATCATCTTGGTGTGAATTCCACAAAACCCATGGACATGATACTGAAAATTGTTATTCCCTGACCGGTCAGTTGGTTAGCCTAGCTCGCCGGGGGCTTATGAGTAAATACATCAAAGACGACCAATCCAAGGTAGAACCCACCCAATCGTCACCTAACCCTATACAAGAATCTCACGAGATTCCTATCCTGGGGGACTTCAACACAATAGCAGGGGGATTCGCGGGAGGTGGATCAACAAGGTCGGCCCGGAAGCGATACGCTCGAAGTGCGATCATGGCCATTACCTCGGGTCCGTCCTCACCGATTGCCGACCTAATTTTTACAAAAAAAGATCTAGAGGATGTGGTTCCTCATGAAGACGACCCAGTGGTGTTGTCTGTAATTTTGATGGGCAGAAACGTACACAGGGTGTTGATTGATCAAGGAAGTTCCGCAGATGTCATGTTCTGGGAAGCATTCATCGGTTTACAGATCCCTAGAGACCAACTTCTGCCCTTTGATGGAGTCTTGGTAGGATTCTCAGGAGAACAAGTAGAGGTTCGTGGTTATGTAAATTTGAGAACAACTTTTTCCGACGAGCACGCCGCGAGAACGATAATAATAAAATACATCGTCGTTAACGCCCCATCGTCCTACAACATGCTGCTCGGACGGCCCTCTCTCAACATGCTTGGTGCTGTGGTTTCCACCACCCACCTGAAGATGAAATTTCTAGCAGAGGGAAAGGTGGTGACTATGAAAGTAGATCAAGAGGTTGCGCGTAAATGTTACGAACGAAGTTTACGCTCACGACGTGATACTTATAATGTCTCTCAACTTCCTGCTCGGGCCGATCTGCCAGGAGCGGAACTTGATCCGCGACCGACTACAGATCAAGGACCGAGACCCATAGGCGAGCTCAAAGAGGTCGAGATCCTCCCGGGAAGAAAGATGAAAATTGGCGCAGATCTTGATCCAACCACCGAGGCAGCCTTACACCACGTGCTACGTACGAACATGATGTCATTCGCATGGTCGGCCCGGGATATGCCCGGAATCAACCCAGATATACTTTGTCACAGGTTGAATATAAATCCCCAAATAAAGCCGCGAATTCAGAGACGACGCAGACTCAATGACGAAAAAGCTCAGGCTGCATCTGAAGAAATAAGGAAACTAAGAGAGGTTGGGCATATCCGAGAAATTCAATACCCAGATTGGCTCGCTAATGTAGTGATGGTGAAAAAGGCTAATGGGAAATGGAGAATGTGTGTTGATTTCACCGATTTAAACTTGGCCTGTCCAAAGGATTCTTATCCGCTGCCCAATATCGACATACTCGTAGACCGGGTCTCAGGATGCGGATTGTTAAGTTTTATGGACGCATATTCGGGCTATAATCAGATCCGAATGCATCCTTCCGATGAGGACAAGACCGCATTCATGGGCATCAAGGCGAACTTCTGTTACAAAGTAATGCCTTTCGGCCTTAAAAATGCAGGAGCAACATATCAGAGGATGATGGATAAGATTCTTCAACCTATGTTAGGTAGGAATGTCGAGGCATATGTCGATGATATGGTGGTGACTTCTGCCGGGATTGAGACCCATGCCCTCGATTTGCAAGAGCTTTTTGATACGATCAACAAATATCAGTTGAAGTTAAATCCTGAAAAATGCGTATTCGGAGTCAGAGCCGGAAAATTTTTGGGATTTATGATAACTGAACGAGGTATAGAAGCAAACCCAGACAAATGTCAAGCCATCATCAACATGAGGAGCCCAAGTAGTATGAAGGAGGTCCAACAGCTGACAGGCCGGATGGCGGCACTCTCCAGATTCCTTGCAAGAAGTGGTGACAAAGGACACCCATATTTTCAATGTTTAAAGAAGAATGAGAAATTCCAGTGGACCTCAGAGTGTGAAGAATCTTTCCTTCAGTTGAAAAAGTATTTAAGTCAACCCCCAGTGCTCTGTAAGCCAGAGAAAGGACATCCTCTGCAATTATACATCACCGTAACCGAGTACGCCATCAGCTCGGTTTTGGTTCAAGAAAAAGAGGGAAAACAGCATCCAATATATTTTGTCAGCAAATTATTACACGGAGCAGAAAGAGGGTACCCAACCCTTGAAAAAGCCGCTTTGGCAGTCGTCATCTCAGCCAGGAAACTCAGACCCTATTTTCAAAGTTTCAGCGTTCAAGTAAGAACCGACTTACCAGTGAAACAAATACTCAAGCGACCAGACATGACAGGGCGACTTGTTAAGTGGGCAATCGAATTGGCGGAATATGATGTATCCTATGAACCCCGAGGACCTATTCAAGCACAGGCTTTATCCGACTTCATCGCCGAGCTCACCTTACCAGTCTCAAGTACATCCGACCTCACTAGACAGAATAACGAGGCATCTGAGTGGATACTATCTGTTGACGGCGCATCTAATCAGCAAGGCAGTGGGGCAGGCGTGGTACTAGAGGGTCCAGGTGGGATCCTCATAGAACAATCTCTAAAATTTTCTTTCAAAGCTAGCAACAACCAGGCTGAATATGAGGCTTTGATCGCTGGTATGTTATTAGCAAAGGAAATAGGAGCAACTCAACTGGCGGCTCGGAGCGACTCTTTGTTGGTTACAGGCCAAGTCAATGGCGAATTCACTGCTAAAGATCCCCAGCTAGCCAAGTATTTAGATTACGTAAAATCGTTGGCTGCCGCTTTCCATACCTTCAGATTAACTCATGTCCCGCGAGAAGAAAACAGTCGGGCCGATCTCCTATCCAAGCTGGCCAGCTATACCAAACCAGGTCAACAAAGGTCAGTGATAAAAGAAACCCTAACGACCCCTAGGGTTAATTCGTCTAGTGGCTTCGAAGTAATGACATTGGGCAGTGTTTCCCCTTCACAATCTTGGATGACTCCCATCAAAGCCTTCTTAGCTGATGGAATTTTGCCAACAGATGCTGTTGAGGCACAACGTCTCAAGAAATGTTCAGCACGGTTTACCTTAATAGATGGACATCTATTTCGTTTTGGATTTTCGAGGCCTTTATTGACCTGTATTGAGGAAAAAGAGTCTGAAAGAATCATGTCCGAGCTGCATGAAGGAATCAGTGGAAATCATATTGGAGGTCGGACTTTGTTATTAAGGGTTCTAAGAGCAGGGTATTTTTGGCCCACAATGAAGAAAGATTGCCTAGAACATGCCAAACGATGCGACCAATGCCAAAGACACGGAAATCTCTATCGTGCTCCTCCTGAAGGATTACACTCTATACATCCACCTTGGCCTTTTCATACCTGGGGAATAGATATTTTGGGTCCCTTCCCAACGGCTATTCGACAATTGAAATACCTTATCGTGGCAGTGGAGTACCTAACGAAGTGGATCGAAGCAGAGCCAGTCGCTTCCATCACCGCATCAAAAGTCGAAAAATTCTTATGGAAGAACATAATCTGTCGGTTCGGCGTTCCTTGCAGACTCATATCTGACAATGGCACCCAGTTCACCAGCACGCAAGTTCAACACACATGTAAGCAATTAGGAATCACCCAATGTTTTTCTTCCATTGAACATCCGTAGACAAATGGCCAGGCAGAGGCAGCAAACAAGGTCATCTTAAAAGCACTTAAATGTAGAGTGCTCGCTTCCAAAACTTCATGGCCGGATGAGATTCCGAGAGTCTTGTGGGCGTATCACACTACACCTCAGTCAACCACCCATGAAACTCCCTTTAATTTGGTTTACGGAACGGATGCTCTGCTACCCGTTGAAATCAACAATCCTACCAATAGTAGAGCCAAAATGACCTGGGAGGAAAACAGCGTAGGAATCCGAGTCAACCTGGATGTCCTAGACGAAATGCGGGAATTAGCGCGAATCACCGGGGAGGCCACAAAGCGGAGAGTTGAACGAAGGTATCAAACTAAGGTCGTTCCACGCGACTTCAAGGTCGGAGATTTGGTGTTGAGAAGGGCACATCTGACTGAGATGGAGAACAAACTGTCACCCAAATGGGTCGGTCCTTTTCGGATTAAGGAAGTGCTTCCTGGAGGGGCATACAGAATGGAAACTTTAGACAGAACCTCCATACCCAGGACATGGAATGCCGCAAATCTGCGTTTCTATTTTAGTTAAGTACTCTATTTTCTTTCTTCCCATATTTTTGTTAATTGTGGACACAGTTTCCTCCTGTTTGAGATAATAAAACCTCACACTCTTTTTCCCTGTTACACAACAGGGTTTTTTAACGAGGTGGGAGTTATTCACATAGTGTGTTCTAAAAATCCTTTACCAAAAACCTCAGTACGCTGAGGGCCAAATCGGACCGACTCCATCGTTAAACCTCAGTACGCTGAGGGCTCAATCGGTCCGAATAAATCGCTAAAACCTCAGTACGCTGAGGGCTTGATCGGACCGACTCTATCGTTAAACCTCAGTACGCTGAGGGCTCAATCGGTCCGAATAAATCGCTAAAACCTCAGTACGCTGAGGGCTCAATCGGTCCGACTACATCGCTAAAACCTCAGTACGCTGAGGGCTTGATCGGACCGACTCCATCGTTAAACCTCAGTACGCTGAGGGCTCAATCGGTCCGACTATATCGCTAAAACCTCAGTACGCTGAGGGCTTGATCGGACCGACTCCATCGTTAAACCTCAGTACGCTGAGGGCTCAATCGGTCCGAATAAATCGCTAAAACCTCAGTACGCTGAGGGCTCAATCGGTCCGACTACATCGCTAAAACCTCAGTACGCTGAGGGCTTAATCGGACCGACTCCATCGTTAAAACCTCAGTACGCTGAGGGCTAAATCGGTCCGAATAAAACGCTAAAACCTCAGTACGCTGAGGGCTTAATCGGACCGATTCCATCGTAAAACCTCAATACGCTGAGGGCTAAATCGATCCGAATACATCCCTAAAACCTCGGTACGCTGAGGGCTTAATCGGTCCGACTCCACCGATAAACCTCAACACGATAAGGGCTGAATCGCTGAAGTTTCAGTACGCTGAGATTAATCCAACTCGGAAGACCATACAATTGAGTGCATATTTGAAGATGCAGGGTGATCTGCTCAAAATGTCCAAGGTACTTCTTTCAATTAAACCTCGGTTTCAACATGGTCCTAGCTTATAGGCTTATTATTTCTTCTTAAAAGTTATATATATGTCTGCGGCGTTCCAAATTGATATATGTATTTTTTCTGAGTTTATACAAGTATGGATTAATTTGATACATCTATGATTCCTCTTACCTTTTCATTTATTATTCCACAAACATCTCACACCATATTACTTTCTGTTATACTTTCGTTCCCAGAAAAAGTGGTCCAAATTCACGTATCACTCTATTTAGCAATTCAAAACCCCATTTATAAGGATTCATGAGTCAGCATGCCTTAAAGTTAAACATTTCTTCGGGCGTTCCCTAAATCCCAAACTAAAAAACAAAACAAGACAAATTTACGCCAATGTTCACAAAAATTCAAAATCGTTCTAAAACTAGGAAATCTTAAACTGTTACAGACATATTAATCATCAGTTATCTCAACGAGTTGGCCATCCACCACCTCCTTGGTAATATCAGCACCTGAAATATCAGCCTCGGGGCAGAGTATTTTGACTTGGTTCAAAGCCAGTTGAAACCCTTGATTCAAAGTGGTGCATAACTGGTCGGCCATTTCTTCCTTTTCATTTTCCAGTTTCTTGCATTTTTCCACCAATCCTTGAACCTGAGTTTCATAAGCTTCCATCTTCGGAGTCAGCTCATCGACCTTAACCCTCAGATTTGTCAACTCAGTTTCTTTGTCACCGAGTTCAATTTCTTTGTCTTTCAAGACTTGACGGATCTTGACGAGCTCGGCGGCGTCTAATCGGAGTTTCGCCATCTCTTTCTTAGAAGCCTCAACTTCACGTATCAAGCTAGCTTCTTTTAACTCCAATGCCTCTAAACGATTGACCAAGAACAGCGAAGACGCCTCAGCCTGATGCAAATTACGAAGCAGTCCTTCTCGGGTCGAGTTGGAAACTTGTTTTGAGAGGATAACATCATCAGCAGCTGAAAAGTTGTGAGCACGTCCGTGAGCTATGTGCTCGAAATCCTCATCCTAGAAGCTTTTCCTTGAACTCGTCACTGTCGCTTTGCGGATCTCCATTATATCAGGCAGAGAGTCAATAGAGTCCGACGTCTCCGATATAGGAGGTTGATTTCCCCCGACTACCAACTTCCTCTTTTTTGAAGTTGGCTCTCGTATAGTGATTCCGGGTCCGCTATCCGACTCCTTGCGAGAGGATGAACCCTGGACTGGGGAGCTCGCCCCGATCTTAATATTTGTTTTTTTTTGATACGACGCAGAAGGTCCTTTTGAGAGAGAGCCATCTGCCTTTCTGCGAATTTAGAAAGATCAAAATTCAAGAGTTAAAGGCACAAAATTTCACCAAAATAAGCAATAAAACTTTGTTAAAGTCAGATTAATACCAATGAAAACTCTTAAATCTACTTCCCGGTACTCAAGCTCTAAGATCTTTCGAATGTCGAAAATGACTTCTAGACCCATCAACTCCTCACAGGCCTTTCGATCAACCGGGTTTAAGTCTTCAAGTTGACGTGTGATCTTTGGAGAGGGATTTTTTGTCCAGTACAGAGGGAACCCTTCTAATAAAGTTGGGTTGTGGGAAGGTGCCAAGATTTTTATAAAAGCCCCTTTAAAGCCTTTTTAGGAAGATTGGTATAATGCAAAAAGAGCTCGGCCACTTACTCCATTCAGAGAGGTCCACAATAACTTCGAGCTATTTTTTAGCTTAAAGAAATACAGAAACATGTTCGGTGTAGGTCGGATCCCAAGGCCATTACACAAGATATGAAAAGCTCGGACGAAAGCCCAATTATTGGGATGTAATTGAGCAGGCGCCACGTTTAACGCGGATAATAATCCTTTTTCGAAGTCGCTGAAAGGGAGTCTGAAACCGAGCCTTTCAAATAAGGTTACATAAACAAAGGTGAAAGTCTGCAAAGGCGGGAGAGTGCCATCCCTGCACACGGGTTCATCTAATTCACATAATCCCACAATTACGTCGTTTTCATCATCCTTACATAAAGCTTGTTTCTCTCTAAGGGTTTGGATTCGTCTTTCAGTGCAGAAACCAGTACACTCTCTCTTTAGATTTAACGGAGCCCAAGGGTATTAAGAATCATAGGAAGTCATCTTTGAATCTACTAAGGTCAAAAACAAAAACTTTTAAGCATTTTTAAAGCATAAACCCTAGAAACCTCTTGGAAATAGACAAAAAGACGACGAATATGAATCCCAAATATACCCGTTTTCTTTAGAAATTGGAGTTTTCGTCCTTCCTTTTTTATATAGAAAGATTTTTTTGAAAGAGATATAAAGGCAATCTATGGAATCCGGTAACAATTGAAATCAAATTAGGGTTTATCAAACATAAAGGTTTAAAGAAATAGAAAGAGTGGACACACGATAATGTCGTCATTAACAAACAAATCCAGAAGGGATAAGCGAAAAACACACCTTCACCGGAATCGCGGACAGGGAGAATAAAAACACAATGAGCAAAAGTCGCGAGAGAAGCGCCAGACGAAAATCACTGAAAATGGTCGTGAATAGATAAGGAAGGAAGCAAAAGAGGTTTTAGGAGACAAAACGGTTACATCTGTTTCAAATTACATCCGTTAGATTTCAAAAAGCCATTGTCGGTTCGATAAACTGACACGTGTAAGGGTAGGTGGGCGCAATAAACAAAGTCAGAAATGTCACGTCATTTGATTAGGAATGGAAGATGTGACAACTTCTCACTATGCAAAACATAATGAAAAGTTGGAGGGCTGTGTACTCTCCCGGATGAAGGCTTGTCAAGCTCGGAAGAATCGGACACATCGGCCACATTGGGGAGCTCGGCATCTTTATAAATTGAGAGAATGTCGCTCACCGCGATTTTTTAAGTAACTAACAAGCGAGTATTCCCTTCTTTTTAGGAACACCACTACGCGAGGATATCGGAGGAGATATAGTGGAAGAAGTGGTGAGTTGGTTAGCTGGAATCCAGGAGATATAATAACAGAAAAGATCTGATAAATAGGGGACTAAGAAAAACAGAAGAAGGAGATAGAAAAGAAGGAAAAAAGGAGGTGATTTGAGAGAGAAAAGGGAGACAGAGAGAGAAGAAGAAACGTTCTGGTCAGTTGATAATTTCGCAGACCGGAACATATATATATATATATATATATATATATATATATATATATATATATATATATATATATATATATATATATATATATATATATATATATCAAAACATACTTGAATGTCGTAACCGAATTTGTGAGGGGACTGTAAACTAAAAAATATATTTTAAGAAAACAGAAAGTCACTACTAAAAATTTTCATATTACATGGAAATTTTCTTGCAAATTTGTTTAAAAAAATTTGCAGGGAAAGACTTTTTTTTGCTATTTTTTCTAAAAATTTTAATTGGCAGATAATTCCTTCGTGGGTAATTATTTCCTACAAAATTATAAAATTCGCAAGTATTTCCCAATAAATTTGTTGCGAAAATTGTTTTATACAAAATATTTTGCAAAAAAATTGACAGCAATTTCCTGTAATTTTTTTATAACAAAATTTATAAGTATATCCTACAAAAAAATTTCAAAATAAAATTGACAAAAAATATGAGTTTTTTTATTAATGGGTTTTGAATCACCATTATAGTTTATTCCGAAAGCTTATCATTATACACGAGACAAACACATTCAAGTATTTGGACATCAATTGCAAGAATCATATAAAAGATACATTTTTTTTATGATGATGCCGTAAAAATCTGTCATAGAAAATCTAAGTTACTATGAGGAACTCATCATGGAGGAGATTTTACAGAAAATATTAAACAATAATTCAAAAGTATTAGTTAATTGGCCTAAATTTGTTTTAAGTATATGGATATACACCAGACAAAAATTATGATCATGTTAACTTATTTTCTTGGTTAAACTTTCTTAGCTATCTAAAGATTCCTGGGAAGCAGGAAGGAAGAAATGGTTTGGCTCTAGAGGTAAGCTGATTTGGATGGTAAGCTACGTACAAAGGTTATGTTGATGATTCAAACTCTTGAGTTAAGACTACACGTGGATTTGTTGTCGTTGGATGATACAATAATTATTGTTATTTACTATATGATACTGGATGAAATTAATGATTTAATAATAAAGGCTTGTGTGTGGTGTGGTGTGATAATTTTATTCTTTATATAACTTATGTTAATTATGACGCTTTGTTAAGTTAACTCACCCTTGCATGTTTGTGGTTGTGGTTTCCACTTGTGATGATTGTATGCATTGTGTTATACAAAAGCAGATGAGGTTGCAGATGATGTTTTGGATGCACAAAGTGAGGAGCCGAGGTTTGCATTGGGAAAAAGGATTTTTATTTTGGATGTATCTTGGAACAACTTAAATTATTGAATTTTATTTTTATATATTTTTATTATTGAATAAATTTTAAAGTGGGAACATTTATTTGATGTAGTAGACGAAAGTTTTACATTCCACATATTTTTATATAGTGAGAAATAAATATGTTCAGAAAATTGCGAAAATTCCTAAGTGTTTAGGTAGCATCCTAACGAAGTGTTACATAAGAGATATGAAAATCAATAAAAGTTTGTTAGATTAAAATTCTTACACCATATAGAATTTTAATTACAAAATTTATCCTATCAATAATTGGTTTAAAATAAATTTTAGTGTTAGTAGAATTAACAAGTGACTTGTTTTGACCCGTATGAATCTTATTCATGGGATCTCCAATCATAAAGATTGTGTTACTATCACATTTTTGTTCTTGAGATGTTATCAAAGCTCCTGATCATTGGGAGCCTCTGACCGTGTAAAATTAAGCAGCCTTAATTGTTGTCTAACCTAATAGCAACCTTCATTGCTTGTCACTCAACCTCTGAACTCTATTGTGTGTTTCGGCCTCCATTATCGTACATAATTGCAACTTTCATTGCTGTATTTTTATCCTAAACCAAGTGTGTATCATTTTTTTTGTGATGGCTAAAATTAAAAATGGAGACAAGCCTTAGGCTAGAGAAAAGCTACATATTGTGCATTCATCCTCTTAGTTGAATGGAAAAGAGCTAAATGATTGAAGTTGCACGAAAACCCCTAAAGAAAAGAGTGAGGATACAAAGGTGGTCCTCCAAAGAAACGAGGTTAATATGCTCATGTTGTTGTTGTTCCTGAAAATCAAGAAGGGTATGTCCCACAACTCAACAATGAGGAGTTAGAAAGAGTAAGATCATTCCTTAGTAACATGAAAAAACCAATCAGTATGTATTCATTGACATATTTGGGTAAGTTATCATTTTTTGTTGGATTTAATGTCTCAAATATCAATAATTGATTTTAGACTCTAGAGCCACTAATCATATGACACCTTTTGCTAAATTCTTTTCCACATATTTTCCATGTCCTAGTAATAAAAAAATTTCATAGCTAATGGAAACATGACAACTGTAGCGGGCCAAAGAGGTATACAAGTAAACCCAACCATACTCCTAAAAAATGAAATACATGTTCCTAAATTGTCCACAAATATGATATTCAATAAAAAGCTTACTAATGACCTCTCTTGTGATGTCATTTTTACAATAATTCTTGTATATTGTATGACAAGAAATTTAGGAGGACGATTAGACATCCTTGAGAGTGAAATAGTCTTTTCTATTTGGGAGACTTAAATCAACCTATTATGTGCCACTCTTTGATGACATAATCCTCAATAATCGACCAAGAAAAAATTTAGTTGTATCATTGTGGTCTTGGACATCCCTCATTTTCTATTATAAAACTTTTTGTTTTGTTTTTTGTTTAAGAATTTGAATTTGATTATGCATAATCTTTATTGTGAGATCTGTGAATTGGAAAAACATAAACGTGTTATGTTTCCTCCTTTTTGCAATAAAATAAGTTCTAATCCTTTTTATCTAGTTAAAATTGATGTGTGAGGTCCTTCTAATGTTTAAAATATTCCAGGAGCTAACTGGTTTATTACTTTTAAGCTTAAATACATATTTGGTCCATATTTTTCCCGTTTTTGTTCAATTTTGTCCTCATTTTAGTTCAATGTTCAATTAGGTCCTAATTTTCATCACTTTTTTGTCAATTTGATCATTTTTGCTAACGGTGTTTAAATAGTTAACTGTGTATGCCATGTGTTACCTCTTAGTTTTTTAATTTTTTTCTTTTTGTAAGTTTTTAAAAAAAATTGTCCACGTGTCAAGTCACCATTGTGCCACGTGTCAATGTTAGTGTCACGTGTCAGTTTGTGGTTGTATTATTTCCTTTTGTTCAATTTAGTCTCTATATTCATTATTTTTTTTTTAAATTCAATCCATATATTCATTATTTTTGTTCAATTTAGTCCCACTTTTTCTTAAAATTGAGAAATTTTATTCTTCTAAATTGAACTAAATTTATATTTTTATAAATGTTATACGAATATTTTTATCAAAATTGACATTTTTATTAATTGTTTTTGAAATTTAATTATAAATTATTAAGTATAATTAAAAATTAAATATAATTCTTAGTTTCAATTTTTAAATAGAATATAATTATTTAAAATGTTATTAGAATATAATTATTAAATGTTTTAGAAAAATATACTAATATTTAAATCTAAAACAATTAATATTTTTGTTGTGTTTTAGATAATAAAATCTAAAATATTTTATATTGAAATGCTAATTTTAAAAATATTAGTATTTTAGAATATAATTATTAGAAGAAAAAAATTAATAATTATATTGTAATAATATTTTAAATATTTGTATTATATTTAACAATTGAATTTAAAAATTATATTCAATTTATAATTAAATTTAAAAATAATTAATAAAAATGTCAATTTTAGAAAAAAAAATATTGGTTATCTATAAAAGAATTAAATTTGGTCTCAATTTGAAAGTGACAAAATTACTTAATTTTAACCTTAGGACTAAATTGAACAAAAATAACAAATATATGGATTGAATAAAACAAAAATAACGAATATAGGGACTAAATTGAATAAAAGAAAATAACACAACTATAAAATGACACGTGACACTAACATTGACACGTGTCGCAATGGTAACTTGACACGTGTTAATTTTTTTGAAAATTCAAAACTTTTTACGAAAAATTTAATAAAAAAATTAAAAAAAATTAAAAATTAAAAAAAGAGAGGAGCTGACACGTGGCATAAACTGTTCACTATCATTAGCTATTTAAACACCATTAGCAAAAAGGACCAAATTGACCAAAAATTGACGAAAATTAGAACTTAATTGAACACTAAACCAAAATGAGGACTAAATTAAACAAAAAGCGATGAAAATAGGGACCAAATGTGTATTTAATCCTTACTTTTATTGATGATTATACAAGGGTAAGTTTTGTTGTTTTGAGGTTAGTTTTGTTGTTATGAAATTTGTGGCACTAATCAAAAATCAATTTGAGATGGTTACTAAGAAATTTAGGTTTGATGAGGCTAAAGATTATTTCAATCATACATTAGACTCTTTTTTTTTTTTTTTCAAAATGAAGGGATAATTCATGAACCCTCTTGTGCTTATACCACTAACACAAAAGGGGTTATAACGTCTCCAAACCAACGTCTATCCAAGAAAAAGCCAATGTAAGAAATGATCAGTGCCATTTTTGTAAATAAAATGACAAGTTTGATGTTGTTCCCTCACGAATTAGACGTTTAATTGCAATTTGACGTTGACCCTTGCTACAACCGAAGTTGAAGGATGTAGGCCTTGATGCAACTAAGTCAAAGGATGTCAACTCTACTACAACTAAAGTTGAAGGATGTCGACCCCAATTGCAATTGAAGTCAAAGGAAGTCAACGCCCCGCTTATCCGATGTTAGATTGCTTTAAAATGTTACCAAAACCTAGCACGAAGGTCATTTCCATGCACTATTTCTTCGCTCTTTCTCTTCCAAGCCTCTCCAACTACTACGACGACTTGTGGAACCACCAATTAAGGTAAGTTGTGGTTCATTTAACGCAAATGCATGTGTCTTCGTTTCCTTGGGCATGATTCTTTTTCGTTTTCATCAATTATTTTCGTTTAGGGATTGTTTTGAACCCCTTTAAGCAGTGCTCGAGTCCTCTATTCTCCATTATTGGCGATAACTCCTCCGCGACAGTGACGAGGCTTGAGGTGCTTAGTTCACTCTCTAACTTCGTTCAAGGTTTGAATATGTACCAAACATTGAATAGTTTGGTTTATCTTCGTTGAAGTTTGGATATGGCTTGGTTTGCATGTGATTTTGGTTTTCTTTCCCCATATTTTATCTATCTTGGCAAAATTTTTTAGGGATTTTAGGAATTTTGTTTGAAGGGGTTTTTATGAACTATGCTGGAATATTTTCTGCTTTATAGGTTTGGAAAGACCGTAAATACAAACATTTTTTTGTAAGAAAAAGAGCAATTTTTGACGTTTGTCGATGTACTAACTAACGTCAAAGGATGTCGAAATGTACCACAATTGATGTCCTTGGACGTCCGTTTTGAACACTGATGTCAATTTGACATCTCTCGATATGACGTCGAAGTTTGGTCTAACGTCAAAGGCCGAAAATACTAGACGTTAAAAGAATTTCTTTTTGTGTTACCCAAAAAAAAAAGGAGTTACTGAATGATAAAATGGACTTCTTTTAGAACAAATGATTTTATACAGTAAAATACAAGGTTGATAGAACTATTAAGAGGAACCATTGTTGGTGGAAAAATGATTCACTCAAACATTTGGAGTAGATTATTTGACGACTTTGACCTCAATTGAAAAAATGAACACGACCAAAGTTATATTATCCTTGGCAGCAAACCATGACTAGAATCTGCTACAATTTGATGTGAAAAATACTTTCTACATGGAATTCTTGAAGAAGATATATATATATATATATATATATATATATATATATATATATATATATATATATAGGTATCACCTGAATATACAAAACAAATCTTAGTTCAATTAGAATTGCAAATAAGACTTTGTCGAAAACAACCACCGTTAGAAAAAATCACTGAGCAAATCAAAACTTGATTTAATTTAGAAAAAAAAATAGGTTGAATTGTAAATAAGGAAGGTATATGACATGTTTGAGGAAATAATAAAAAGGAAAATGCATAATTGTTGAAATATTTGGTACAACATTATTACCATTAGGAATATGAGGAATTCTAAGATTCAATTTATCATGTTTGCATTGATAAGATTGTGTCTTATTGTTTTATTGCTATATTTAATGTTTGTGAAAAGTAATTAATGTGATAAGACGGAGTGATATGTTAAACTCAAGTCAGGACGAGCCAAGCCGACTAAGGAAAACGGGTTGAAAAGTGTAACCTACCTTGTCTTTAAGACAACTAGTGGACTGGCCCACCAATTTTTCATTTTTTTTCTTTCTACAGTGTGGTCTTATGATGAAATGAGTTGGCTTAGATTTTGTGTGGCCTGGTTATTGTTTGAGAATAATTTTTTAATGGCTAAGATATACATTTTGTTCTTTCTAGTGAAAGATACTTGTACCAAATCTTCACCTCCATATTTTGACAATAAAAAAATATATGAGATTGAATAGTAAAAGACATCACAATATGAAACTACGAGTTGGCGGGTACAAAAACCTATCCTGGCCTCCCTCAATTGTCAGGTTGATGAACTCAACGTTACGCCTAATCCACTTTATCATTCACAAATTTTTTAAATTGAGACTAAATTGATTCAAAATTTAAAAAATAACTAATTTTCATTTTCACTCAAAATTAAAAAACCAAAAATATATTTATTCTAATATTAAAGTTCTTAACAGAGATATTGCAAATAAATCTCAAACTTCCTATTGATACTATCGATGAATAGTTACTGCAGAGAATAATCAAATCCTTCTAAGATAATCATGCATACGAATTTAACCAGAAACAAATGTACATTCTGATATCCAATGAAATATACAACCATGCTTAAATGACATGTTTATTTATTTTAGTTATATATTACTTATTTTAGTTACAATTTTTAATATCTACTATTTTATATTTTGTATTATTAATTGTATTTTATATCTTAAAATATTTGAAGTTAAGTTTGAAATTAAGTACAAATATATATGCCAGACTTTCGTTATATTAACTTTGGTATTTAAGTAGTTACAGTAAACATTCGCTTAAGTCCGTATTTTTATCTTAAGCATTTAATGCGGATTTAATCGGGATACAGAGTTATAAAATTTTACTAGTTATATTAGAATATGGATTATGAATCATATATGAGTGTTGAAAATTTATAAGATTTATAAAAATATGGAAGATATAAAATATATGATAAACATAAGAAATATATTACAAGAGAAAATTTTTATTTTATTTTATTCATATATGTAAAAAAATATAAAGTCAAATGACTTTTATGAGATTTTTTTTTCTGAAAATAAAATCATTGTTCTGAAAATTTTTCCTTTCTAAATGTTGATTTAAATGGGATGCGAACTGAAATAAATGCAGACTTAAATGAATATTTACTTTAACTATAAAAAACATTCAAAAATAACAATAGAAAGAGGAAAACAAATATGTTCGTATTATTTTTTATTTCTAAACTTTAATTAATAAAATAAATATTAAAAATAAGATTATCATTAAAATAAAAAAATAAATATGAAAATAATTTTTTATTTTCAACGTTTGAATTTGTTGGTGTTAAACGACATACAAATAGTTTTAAATGCAATGATTTATAATTATTTTATAAAACATTAAACTAAAAAGAATAATTGCCTATTCAATTAGTATGCAGTCTTAAAATGTTAACTAACAATTGAAAACGTAATTATCTATACTACTCAAACAAACCAAAAATTCATTCTTTATTGTTCTACGGTTGTCATAAATATAAAATGTTAAATAACAATGATATTTTAACACTCATACAATTTTTATGTAGATCTTGCATTTATTATTTTGTTCCTGATTTCTTTTTCTTCACAAATATTATATTTTTTCAATGATCATATATTGCCTTAAAAAAGAATTGTTAAATAGTTAGTGAAAATCTGACTATCATTTTTCATTGTTAAAATGTTGTGTATGATATGTTATATCTTATTGTGTGTGCAAACTTTATTGAATGTATTAAGCTTTTATTTGATAGAGGATTGGTTTAAGAATTATGACTCATAAAAGTATTATTTTTATTGAATGGATAAGCTCTTTTATGTTGGTTGAATGGATAACTATATTTTTTTCCATCTTGCTACAACTTATTGCTATTGACAAGAATTTTAGAAAAATTTGAATTGAGTTTCTAGTTAATATACTCACCGAGACCCTTCAACAACTAACAACAGAGTAACGGGTATGAGATTTGAAACATGCTACTTCACTTCATCAACAACATGTAATAATACAATGTTCCTTACTTGAAATCTTTCTTCTGTTTGTTACGGTAGTCTCTTGATTGCGCCATTGAAGAACCGATAATTTCCCAGAAACTAAAATAAGAGACATCTGATAGCAGCATAACTAACTTTTTACAGCAATTATAAATTTTTTAAGAATATATATATATATATATATATATATATATATATATATATATATATATATATGTACGGAATTGTACCGGTCCAGAAACATCACGGTGATATGCAGAGATGTAGAGTTATGTCATCATAAAGCCGAGACAAGACTGATGACATGCAGAGAGGTAGAGTTATATCGTCATAAAGTCGAGGCAAGATTGATGACATGTAGAGATATAGGGTTGTGTCGTCGTAAAGTCAATGCAAGATTGATGATATGTAGAAATGTAGAGTTGCATCGCCAGAAAATCGAGGTCATAATAATGATAAATCAAAGTTGTTGACATAATTGGTAAGGATGTCGCTCCAAGATCGACGCTGGAAGAATCGTATATTATGTAAAGGGAATATCTTAGTTTAGATTTTATAAAGAAGATATCTTAGTTATTATTTAAGAAGAATTTATAGGAAGCGTTTCAGTTGTTATTCATTAGGTTATCTTTTGGAAGTATTAGTAGGAATATTTTATAGGTATTTGATTATGTATATATGTAACAGTTGTAACCAATTTTAAACCTTATAAATAAGAATGTTACTCCCACGGTCAAGGGACGAAATTATTTTGGCCTAAGTGAGTCATTAGCTGAGGTTAAAAATACTTCTTTCTTCTTGTTTTCGATTGAAGGTTATTTTACACCTTTTTCTGACCGGAACATTGGCGCCCACCGTGGGGTCCGGTAAAACTCGATCCCAACTCCACCAAATCTAAACAAAGAAGTACGTCAGCAAGAAGAAAAAAATGAACCAAAATGCAGCTCGATAGGGACCTACACGTCAGTAGATTATGCAGAGCATCTTAGAGTTGCAGCGGCAGAATGAAGAAATCAAATTGAAAGCTGAGGCTGACCAGGCACACCTCGAAGAAGAGCGAGAGGAATCCCGCAAGAAAGTAGAAGATGACCTACAATTGTTGAGGGAGAAGACACTCAAAGAGAGAGAGAGACTTCGGACAGAGGCTGAGGATACCCATCATCAGTTGGAAGAAGCCATTCGTCAACAAGAGCAACTACAAAAGCAAATGAGGACATGCAACAGCAAATCGCCCAAGGAGGATATAGACACTCTACTCTGAATAATGTCGATGTCATCGAAACACATCCGCTTTCCAAGGAAATCATGGACGAGTCGATCCCCCAAAATTTTGTGATACCAAAGATTACTCCTTTTACGGGAACCTCAGATCCAGAATTGCATCTAAAGTCTTTTCAAGCACGAATGCTAATATCAAGAGGAACAGATGTTGTGCGCTGCAAAATGTTCGTTGGGACACTGACGAAGATAACCTTGGAGTGGATCAACACATTGCCCAATGCTTTAATCAAGTCATTTTATAATTTCTCACGAGCCATCTTAAAGAGGTTCTCAGCTAACATAGCAAAGATTTTAGAGATGGTCGACATGTTCGATGTAAGGTAGAATGTAGACGAATCTCTGAAGCAATTTCTCAATCGCTTCAGCAATGTAAGCATGAAGATAATGGATCCTAATGAGGCTTTTTTGGTGAAAGCCTTCGTGAAGGGACTTCATGATAGTTCTTTCAGTGAATCATTATATCGGTTTCCTCCCAAGACCTTAATTGAAATAAGGCAAAAATCAGTATTTGAAATAGAAACCGAGGACACTATGAAGCACAAAAGAACAGGGGACAAGAGGTTGACAACCATTTCAAAAATCGACAAGGAAGTCAAGCCATTCCGATGAGAAAGGACACCTCTCAGGGGGAGATCGGATAGGAAATTCATCCCATACGTGGCTGTCGAGTTTCAACACTACTTTATCTGAAATACTAAAAGGTGATGAGGTATTTAAGCACTTACGTCATCCCAATATTACCAGCAGAGTCCTCGGTCTACAGCTGAATGCCTGGTGCAAGTTTCATCAGGAAGCGGGGCATGATACCGACAATTGTCATACATTGGCTAATCAACTGGCTGCACTATCGATTAGGAGTTTGTTGAAGAAATATGTCAGGATTATAAAGGATGGGAAACAAACAGAACAACCCTCGGTAACCAAGCCCCATGAGGTTCCTATCTTAGGGGATTTTAACACAATTGCAAGGGTTTTTCAGGAGGAGGTCTGACACACTCATCCTGGAAGAGATATGTAAGAAGCATCATGACAACAACCAAGATAGAACGATGTATAAAGACTCCAGACATTGTCTTTTCCAATGAAGACTTGATGAGACTCGTTCTACATGAAGATGATCCAACAATGTTGTCAGTTATCATGATGCGTAGGAATGTGCACAAAGTATTGATAAATCAGGGCAGTTCAGCCGAAGTTATGTTTTGGGAAACCTTTATAGGGTTGTAGATTCTGATGGATCAGTTACAACCCTTTGATGAGGAATTGGTAAATTTTTTCGGAGAACAAGTAGAGGTGAGGGGCTATGCGGATTTGCGCATAACATTTAGGGATGATAACGTTGCAAAAACTATCATGGTGCGGTACATAGTTGTTAATGCTCCATCATCATATAATTTGCTGGTAGGCAGAGTCTCCATAAAAAAATTAGGAGCAGTAGTCTCAACCACTCATTTGAAAATGAAGTTCCCTACTAACAAAGGAAAGGTGGTCACAATGACAGTAAACTAGGAGATAGCTCGGAAGTGTTACGAAGACAGTCTCAGAACTCGTCGAAAGCACACATACTATGTGACATCTACTAAAGGAGCTATTGATACTAAGTTAGATCCCATAATAGTGCACCTGAAGCAAAGACCCCAACCTGTGGGGGAGGTAAAGGAAGTAGTCCTTAATGGACGAAAACTTAAAATAGGAGGAGACTTGAGTTCGGATATAGAAGCACAAATTTACAAGTCTTGCAAGCAAATCTTTCTTCATTCGCTTGGATGACAGCAGATATGGTAGGAATAAGCCCCGATTACTTGTGTCATAAACTCAATATGAACTCGGAAGCCAAGGAAAAAGTTTAGAGACGAAGGCAATTGGGGGGAGAAAAAGCTCAAGATGTTGCGAATGAAGTAAAGAAACTTCTAGATGCAGCATATATAAGGAAATTCAGTATCAAACATGGCTAGCAAACATGGTTATGGTTTAGAAGTCAAACGGTAAATGGAGGATGTGTGTTGATTTCACTGATTTGAATAAAGCATGTACCAAAGACTCATACCTTTTACCTAGCATAGATGCATTAGTAGATATTGCATCAGGATGTGCTTTGCTGAGTTTTCTGGATGCTTACTCGGGTTACAATCAAATAAAGATGCATCATATGGACAAAGAGAAAACAATCTTCATGGGGGAAACCTCAAATTATTATTACAAAGTAATGTCCTTCGGTTTGAAAAATGCAAGTGCAACTTATTAGAGGTTGATGGATAGGATCTTGGTTAATCCCGACAAGTGTAAAGCCATCATTAATATGAGAAGCCCGGCTAATTTTAAGGAAGTTCAACGATTAATAGGGAGGATGACAGCCCTTTCCTTATTTTTGGCAAAAAGTGGAGACAAAGGATTACCTCATTTTCAATGCCTACGAAAGAATGATAAGTTTCAATGGACCACTCAGTGTGAGGAAGCTTTTCAACAGTTAAAAGAGTATTTGAGCAAATCGTAGGTGCTGTGCAGGCTACAACATCTCGACCAGATATTACAGATTTAAAATAATAAAATAATGAATTAATAAATAAACCTCATTTATTAAAATGTCATTTCCCAAAACGCGGGAAATTTAAAACATTATTCAATATGCCAAAATTCGATTTAAAGCTAAAGTAATAATCTTATTACAATTTCTAAAATCCGACAAAACAGAAGAAAACATAATTTATTTCCTAGCTCAAGTCCCTAAGCTAGCCCTCTCTCCGTCTCTATGCATCACCATCATCACCTGTGATATCATCTGCTTCCGTGTAACGAATCACACGATCATCGCCAAACACAAACAGAAAGGGTGAGCTCATAATGAAAATAACACATACATTAACAATATCAATTATCCAACTAATTTAGTCTAGATAGTTCTTGGCCAAGACCTTAACCCCAAGACTTTTCAACCTTCAATCACACAAATAGTTAGCCTTGGACTCAGGATTTATATTGCTCGCACGAACTTGCCCGCTCATGGTCCTGCTCTACGAACCTCCCCGCTCGTAGTCCTGCCCTACGAACCTCCCTGCTTGTAGTCCTGCTCTATGGACTTGTCCGCCCGTAGTCCAACACACGTGATCCACCACCTACACACCTTCCCGCACGCTGAATCTCTCAAGTGTGAGCACGGAACATACGAACCTACCTCGCTCGTATCCCCACACGAGAGTAACAAGATATAAACCTCCCCGCTCATATCATCACGTGCTCACCACCATCCATGAACCTACCCGTTCATGGCACAACATCTCCTGATCCAAGTCCGCATAGTTGCGTCCAAACAACACACATAAGTCAAACCCGCAGCACTATCGCCTTGCGCAGCCTAAGCGCCGCCAGGCGAAACCTGTGCAGACCGCCTGACGGAACAGCCTCATCGCCAGGCTCCATCCAGACGCACTATTTTAAGGTTTATCGCCTAGTGGAGCACACCTTGCTGTCAGGCGCCACACAGTGCAGAGACACCCCCTGTTGGTCCTATCGCCTGGCGGACACTCGTAAGTCGCGAGGCGCCATACCAGTAGCATTGTTCTTCTAGTTTTGGCATCCAAGTTAGGTCGCTCCTTAATCTAGAATACTACCAAAGGCATTACTACACCCTCACATATCAGGACATGATGCTAACTACCCAGAAATACCACAATCGATTCAATTACCTATAACTCTTATGCATAGGTCCATGTATTCTAGACATTTGATTCAGCATAGCATGGGATACCTGCATCACAAAATAGTAATCATTCTAAATGGGTGAGTGCCAACACTTAAGTACCTACAATGCCATACAATCAAACACCACGCATGATTTATGGATGCCATATTTTCAGTAATGGATGCCATATTTTCCAAACTACAGACCTCAAATCAACGATCCGACCGGTCAAAACCAAGAATGACATGTTATGGACCAATTGTCCAAATTTGAGTATAATCCAATGGTTAACGAGGCGGGAAAGTAAATTTTACTACAAATGCGCAGATCAGAAAAAGATGTAGTCGTCCAGCGACTAAGTCACTAGCCCAGCGACCATCGACGATTCCAGAATCCAAAAAACAACGTGAAACATCACATTTTTATGAATCTTTAAACTCCTAACTTGGAAATACACAAAATAACATTGTACCTCGCTAATTCCCAGTTAACCATTCACAAAATTTCAAACCATACCTTTCAATTTTTCATTCGAGGTGCATTTAACATCACTGCATCAATATTCAATCAACTAACTAAACAACTACAAGGGTAAAGTTGCATATACAACTTACACTCAATTAAACCGTTATGAGAATCCATTTCATTTACCCTTAAGCACCAAAACCTCTAATCCCAATTTGCTTTCTTTGCTTCACACCTCAAATGTTCATAGTAACAACTCTAACTTACAAAGCCTTTTAATACCAACAAATCTATAAAATAGTCATAGAATCTCAATCCACCAACCATAATTTCCAAGAACATAGTCACACCACCAACCACCATTTCCAAAACTCTTTAAACCTCATATACTACATTGAACTTGCGATTATGTATAAAAAAACAAACATGCACTTACTGCTACTAAACCAAAACTTCAACTTTAATCCAAAAATAAAAACCACAATACCCCTCCAAGTCTACACCAAGAATTTAATAATCTTAAAATCTTGAGATATATTAAATCAAAGAAATAAAAAAATGTTAAAAGCCTCTTACAATTCAACAACAATACATCCATGAATCCAATCAAACACTTTGTTAAATTCATTGAACACCAACCCGTCAAAATCCCCAAAATCCCAATATTTTTCTCAATCAAACATATCTTGACATTACAAGATAAAAATACAATCACATATTCACATAAACGATACCAAGTTAGCTCCCCTTACCTAGATAATTCTTGCTCACTTGGAAGAATTAGGACCTCTCTTGTGCCACCACTAGTCCAGCCTTGGACTTCTCCCAATGCACTTGATGCTCTGCTCAATTCCCCTCAAAATCACCTTCAGACTCTCTCTCTCTCTCTCAGTTCCAAATTCGTGTGCCCTTTTTGTTCCCTCGCTTTTCCTCTCTTTCTTCTCCAAAAATTAACTTAATTAGACCATTAACTAAGCCTTAATGCTTGTTAATGAGATGAAAACGAAAATGGCTTTGAATGTGGAGTTAATGGCCATTCAAAGACCATTAGTGGCTCTAGGCTTCCCATCTTGTAGCTAGGGTTTCTCTACCTTTTCATATTACTACCAAAAGAAAATTTGACAAAAAAGAAAGTTTAATTTGTTCTTAGCAAGGTTTGAACACACAACCATTCAATCACAAAGCAAGTGCACAACCAATTCAACCAATACATGTTTCATGATAATTCCTATAATTTTAGGATTACATTATCACTACTCACATTCAATCATAACATTAACATAATGCACATTTTAAAATATCATACAATTGGCATACATAGACTTGAACCCAAGTCCTCTCAACCCAACCAAGTACTCTCAACCATTTGAGCTAGTACCTTTCCACATCATAATAATTCGCATTAAATGCCATAAAGGCTCTTACTACGCGCATTTATTAAATAATTATTTCTTTAATTATTTAAATTTCTCGGGTCTTACACAGGCCAGAGAAGAATAATATCTTGACGTTATATATTTTGGTAACCGATCAAGCAGTTAGTTTGGTGTTGGTACAACAATGGAAGGAAGATCCAAAGCCTATGTATTTTGTGAGCAAAGTGTTACATGAAGCAGAAATACGGTATCTTATGCTGGAAAAGGGTTCATTAGCCGTTGTGGTGACGACTCAGCGACTGAGACATTATTTTCACAATCATGTTATAAGGATAATGACAAACTTTCCTATAAAGCATTGATTACAAAAATCTGATATATCAGGCAGGTTAGTGAAATGGGCAGTGGAGTTGTCATAGTATAATATCCAGTATGATACTAGAGGCCCGATTAAAGCATATGTAATATAAGATTTTTTGGTGGAACTTACCACTCCTGCAAAATCTAAGCATGAAGATATATTATAGTGGGTTCTGTCTGTGGATGAAGTCTCTAATTTAAAGGGGAGCGGAACTGGCGTTGTCTTGGAAGGGCCAAATGGAGTGTTGATTGAACAATCTTTGAGGTTTACATTCAAGGCTAATAATAATCAAGCAGAGTACGAAGCATTAATAGTCGAGACGTTACTAGCAAAGGAGATGAAAGCCACAAAGTTGTTAGTTAAGAGTGATTCAGCATTGGTGGCTGGTCAGGTAAAAGGGAAGTTTCAAGCTCGAGATCCATCATTAGCTAAGTATTTGGTATTCGTTCAGACTTTAGCCAAGAATTTTATTTCTTTTGAGTTTATACACGTTCTCAGGGACCAAAATTGTTGAGCAGATTTGTTATCAAATTGGCCAGTTATACGAAGCCTAGGCAACACAAATCGGTGATTCGAGAAACATTAGTATCTTCGTGGGTAGAGATAGGGGAAAGTCATCAAATCATGGCGATACAAGTAAACCCAAAGGAGAATTGGATGACTCCTACAAAAAAGTACATTGCAGATGGACAACTACCTGGGGATGATGAGGAAGCAAGTGGAGTTACGAAAAGTTCCAGTAAATATGTATTAATGGATGGCAACTTGTTTTGATATGGATATTCTCGTCCTTTGTTGATCTGTGTGGATAAAGATGAAGCAATGTGAATCATGGTCAAGTTACATGAGGGCATATGTGGGAGTCATGTTAGAGGGAGAACATTGATGTTACAAGTCATGAGAGCAAGATTTTTCTAACCAACTATGTGAACTGACTGTGTGGAGTATGTAAGGAAATGTGAGCAGTGTCAAAAACACGCCGATTGGGTCAAAGCACCACCTGAGGTTCTACATTCAATCAATGCACCGTGATCATTTCATACGTGGGGAATAGATATACTGTGACCCTTTTCACGCGCAGTCCAGCAGCTTAAATTTCTAATAATGGTCGTTGAGTATTTCACGAAGTGGATTGAGGCGGAGCCTGTGGCTGTGATAACCGAGAATAAGGTTAAGGAGTTCATTTGGAAAAATATCATATGTAGGTTTGGAGTTCCATAATGCCTCATTTCAGATAATGGCACCCAATTCGTATGTTCACAGGTATGACAATTATGTCGTGAAGTGTGAATTAGGTAGGTTTTTTCTTCTATGGAGCATCCTTAAATAAATGGATGGCTGAAGCAGCCAACAAAGTCATACTACGAGGTTTGAAACATAGACTAATGACAGCTAAATGAGATTGGCCAAATGAAATTCACCGGGTAATATTGTCGTATCACACCACGCCTCAGTCAACCATACATGAGACATTGGATGGAAAGGAAATTCCTAGGACCTAGAATGCTGCAAATTTATGTTTTTATTTTAGTTATTTTTGACAATTGTTTTCGTTTGTTTTGTTTGTTGTGAATATTTTTTTAATTAATTCAAGTCATTTTTATTAATTTCGGGCCCCGATGCTCGAAGACAAATCTGAGCCACGACGCTCAATGATAATTCTGGGCCCCGATGCTCGAAAACAAATCTGAGCCACGACGCTTGATGATAATTTTGGGTCCCAATGCTTGAAGACAAATCCGAGTCACAATGCTCGATGATAATTTCGGGCCCCGATGTTCGAAGACAAATTTGAGCCACGACGCTTAATGATAATTCTGGGTCCCGATGCTCGAAGACAAATCCGAGCCACGACGCTGGATGATAATTTCGGGCCCTTATGCTTGAGGAAAAAAATGGAGCCACGATGCTCGATGCCAGGCCATGTTGCTTGATGCTAGGTCATGTTGCTTGATGCTTTATGCTGGTTATTAGGATAATTGGTGCAACCAGTATGAAGAAGATCAGTTCCCTATTGTTGACTACGAGACTAAATTCATGTACGAGTGTTATTATTTTCTTTTGTTCTGGAGTTATTATAATCTCGGTTTCAAGCCGAGATTCTTGTTGCTTTGATGTTGAATTGACAAAGACTGAGAGCTCGAGTGGCAGAGAGCTCGAGGTTAGTTTAGGTTTCACTTATTTGGTAAAAGTCAAGAGTTAAGTTAATGTATAATGTAGAAGTCTCGGCTTTTAGCCGACTTCTCTTATTATGTTTATTTACAAGTGTTAAAAGATTTTATTTGATTATGTAGAATTGAGAGCTCGATATTTTACCGACTATGTTCCTTTGTAGGTGTTAAATGATTTTATTTGATTATATAGAATTGAGAGCTCGGTCATTTGTAGGTGTTAAAAGATTTAATTTGATTATGTAGAATGTAGAGCTCGGTATTTCACTGATTATGTTTATATACAGGTGTTAAAAGAATTTATTTGATTATGTAGAACTGAGAGCTCGGTATTTCACCAATTATGTTCATTTGCAGATGTTAAAAGATTTTATTTGAATATATAGAATGGAGAACACGATATTTCACTAATTATGTTAATTTGCAAGTGTTAAAAGATTTTATTTGATTTTATAGGACAGAGTGCTCGATTTTGTATAGACTAAGAGCTCAAAGTTAAAGGACCGAGAGCTCGAAGACAACTAGTATTTTGTTTGGTAAAAGCGGAGAGTGGTATTGGTAAGTAAAAAATAATGGGCAATTTTGGACGAGGCAGTTGACTAAATAAAGATAACTTAGCATAATAAGACCTGGTGTGTAGTCATGAAAAGGGAAAGCAAAAGATGTTCAAAATACAAATACAAAAGATGAAGAAAGATAAAAACATCAAAGATCTTAGTCATCAATTTCAATCAGCTGGTCATCCACAACAGTTTCCGAGACATCGGCATGAGATAAATCAGCGTCGGGGAGAAGCACGTTGCCGGAACCAAAATCGTGATGGGACGACGAGCCAAAAAATAAAATTTGTAAAAAAATAGAGTTTGAAGTCGCCACCATAGTTTATTCTGGAAAACTACGAGAAAACCAAAAAGACAAGACAAGGTCTACAAAAAAAAAACAGATTTTGGGTCTAGGAGTCGGTTACGTGTGGGGAAGGTATTAGCACCCCACAGTGCCCATCCTGTGACGGTACCTTTAACTAAACATGCAAAACGAATGTGGTTTTTCAAAATAAGGACCAGATTGGAAACTGGGCTTAGGGTATATTGGTCATTCATATGAATGAAGAGGACCATAAACCCCACACTCAAAACGGTGCTTACCATCTGGGTATTTTCCAGATTTTCCCCGCACTCAAAACCCCACCATTTCTCCATCTTTGTGAATTTCCGCTTCAATGCCATCCAGTTCTCACACAATCACAACTGCCCCATATTTTAATTACATTGATCCCTATTTCTATATCCAATTCCCGTTCAATCAGTTCAACGAGCAATCAAGGTTAACACACCTGCAACCTTAGGCTTACACCCACTGTTCCATTCATTTACTCCGTTAGTTAGATGACCGTACCTACTATTGGTTACCAATATCACTCTGTACAATTCACCCCTGAATTATGCCCCGATTAAATTTAGCCCAGAACTCCAGGAACCCCAAAATAGGTCAAATCACCCCACGCCGCCTGGCAGTCCAACCAGTCCCGCCAGGCGCTGCATCAGCAAATCCAGAAATAGCCAAACGCTTTGCGTCGCCTGGCGGCCGTGAGTGTGCCGCCAGGCGGTTCCTCTTCCAGGAACCCAGAACACATGCAAGTGTATGAGTCACCTGGCGGTAGTTCATCGCCCGCCAGGCGGTTTCTGGAAAATTCCAGAAACGCAGAGTTTTCAAGGATTGGACAATGCAAATACAATCAATATATCATATAGATACACATTATTAATCATACGTATAAAATCACGGATTCCAGCTCCCCTAACCTGGTTCTCCTTCGCTTAAGCTTGACAATTTGTAAGATTCCCCCTTGATCACCCCCCTTCCTTGCTTCCTCACTATTCAGCAACGCAAAATCACACCCTAACCTCTCACACTCTCTCAGATTTTCGCTTTCTCTTTAGGTATAGTTTCCCAGCTTGTCAAACCTTAGCCCTTAACCTAATTTTCCTTTTTAAAGTGTGCCTAAACTAAGTGATTAATTACCAAAACGAAAATGGCATTGAATAAGACATAATGTGCCATTCAATCCCTCCCTATGGCTGCCCTTCCAGCCTCCTTTGGCTGCCCGCTCACTTAGGTTTCCTTCCCACCTTTCCATATTCACGTCAAAACCAAAAATGCCAAAAATATAAAGTTTAATGTAAGTTCTCCAAGGCTTGAACCCACAACCATGTAATCACCAAGTCTATATCAAACCACTTAACCAATTCATATTTCTTACTAGGAATCACAATTCAATTATCATAATATACAAGAACATGTTTTCATAGATTTAAATAATAAAACCATAACATCAAAAGTTAGCATACATAGGACTCGAACCCAAGTCCTCTCGCACAATCAAAGTGCTCTCAACCACATGAGCTAGCACTTTTCCACATCATACCAACCATAATTTAATGTCATAATTATTACCCCACCCGTATTTATTAATTAATTATTTAATTAATTAATTAAATTCTACGAGTCTTACATGTATTTTTTTTTTTAATTTCTTCCTTCTAAAACGAAAGGATTCAATAACCATTCATATGAGTGAAGAAGGGTTTGATTGGAAAGGTGGAAAATATTTTATTAACAAATATGAATGACTCATGTATGCATGACTTGATATGATATATCAAATACCTTATGTATGAATTTTTCTTTTGCATTTTTTTTAAAACAAATTTGAATTCTTTCCCATTTCATTGTTATTTCGAATTCATGGAACCATTCTACTTTGATATTTTTTTACTTTTTCAAATCATTTCTTTGGTTTAATCAGTTTACTAACGAACACTTTTTTTAATCATTTCTTTTGAAACACTATTTGAATGACATCCATGAAATTGCCAAGGGCTTGAAAAGGCTTCGATGAGGTGATGAAGATTAACTAAGAAGTTGCCCCAATTTGAATTGGTCTTGGGGCACAAAATGTGTTTGGGTTTTCCCTAGTTATTGATGGTATGAAGAAAATGATGGGGACTTTAAAACTTTGCCCCTAGTGTGAGAGCCTAGGATGGTCTTAGGGTATAAAAGCGTGTTTGACTTTCCCAATTGAAAAGATTAAAAAATGATGGGGTCTTCACAAATTGTCCCTAATGTGAT
Organism: Vigna unguiculata; assembly: GCF_037176805.1. Taxonomy (NCBI): domain Eukaryota; kingdom Viridiplantae; phylum Streptophyta; class Magnoliopsida; order Fabales; family Fabaceae; genus Vigna; species Vigna unguiculata. Next base: position 26,201,646 of record NC_140792.1, on the reverse strand, counting down.
CAATCACAGTCTTCATTGTAAATAAATGCCCCAATTCAGAATGAATGATAGCAATATATGAATTACAATCAAAGTGACTACCCTAGTTTGGGTTTGAGATTGATAAAGATGGACTATTTTAAGGTTGGTCAAGGTTTAAGCTTAGAGTAGGGATATTGTAGGAGAAGAAAATGGAATTTCATGAAGAATGAATTGAAAGGGGACAACCCAAATTTAACTTAATTGTCTGATTGCCCATGCTAATTTTAAAGCTTTGGAAATATGTCACCCAAAAAAAAATTGCCCCAGTGTTTAAAAGCAAATCTTTGAACACACTTTTTTAATCTTTTATATCTCTTTTTTTTTAGAACAAACTTGTTAGCAAATCAAAATTTTCCTCTAAATTAAAACCTTCAAAAGATAACAATCAATCTTTGATTTGTGTGGACTTTTATTAGGCTTGTATTGTGGCTGGCTAGGGGTAGGGAAGTAAATGATAGTAAAGGCCCAAACAAGTGATGTGAGGGTTGTTTCAAACAAGGATCTTTGAATAATGTTTCATTTAGAATTTGTTTGACTTCTTCTTATTCACCTTTTGCTTTTTTTTTTCTTTTCTTTTCTTGATATAACCATTTCTTTTTTTTCTTTTTTTTATATATTTTTGTATTGGTGAACTACCATTCAGATGAAACAAATGCAAACATTATGTCAACCCTTAGTGTGAGGGTGACCCTTATTTAGGGTAATTTGAAAGAAATTTTTTTGGAAGGCTCAAATTATGTAGCAAAGGATAATTACTTTTGTTTTTTTGTTTGGATAAAGAAACATGGTCACACATAATTCCAAATCATGGTTGTTTTTCTCGAAAAAAGCTTTAATTCAGAGGAAACGAGTTTAGTTCATGTGACAGGATATCCCCTGTTTTGTTCTCTTTTTTCACTTCAAAGTTTTCCGCCTAGTTGATTATTCTTCATTTTTTGTTTTTTTTTCTGAGAGTTTCTTGTAATCATTTTAAGGTATGTGTCCCCTTTATGATAATCCTCCATGGAAATGAAAATAAGGTTTATAGTGGAAGAAAGATGGAAAGGGAGATGAATTTGAGCAATTTCATGTATGCAAGACTAGATGGATGCTTCAAAAGAAATGATATCAAACAAAATTTTATTTCTTTATTCAATCCACTAATTTGACCAAAGAATGTTTTATTATATTCTCATTTTTCATAAGAAAGATTCTAAGAATTTGGTGATAAGGAAAGTGGAAAAGAGTTTGAATTCATTGTAGTGCAGTCTTTTTTATTTTATTTTTAAATTATGCATATGCGTGCTATGTGTTTGAAGCTATGGACAGGGTACCGAGAATGACCACCAAATGAGAATGCAATGCATGGTTGTGCCTCGCTGGAACTTATTCACATGATATGCCAATGAAATGTATGTTTATGCCTAAGGAGGCATTTTTTCTTTTTTTTTATAATGATGTGATTGTGTTATAATGAAATGTGATTGTGATGTATACAAGAAAATGTGAGGGTAAATGATGCAAATAGTCTCCTTTTAGTACCTTAACATAGGTTCCATGCTTAAAGCTCTAAGGCAAAGTATATGTGCTCACAAGGACAGTTCCCTAATACCTAAAGATCAAGGTCACTAGAGTTATATCCCACTTCATGGCATTTCCCTCGACAGTTGGTAAACAACAAGAAGTGGGAGTACCAATGAAGCAAAAAAACTCTAGCTGGGGTTCTCACAATGACCACTTAGGAAGTGCATCCATTGTGGCACTACTACACAATCCCCTCTAATTCTAAGCAACTCGGATCTGGGTATAGGGCCCTACTCATGTAATGAACAAAATGTGTGTGTGAAGGGAGAATACAATGTATACCCAAACCCCCAAACTAACAATCATTCCAAATACCAAAATAAAGAAGAATATACACATACAATTAAACTAAATATAAAAAGAGATAAAAATATGAAAGAAAAGGGGGAAGAAAAAAATATTAAGAAAAACCACATCAATTATGCACATCCAAATAAATGGCCAGACTCTCTAGCATCCATAGTGGAGTCGCCATTTGTCGCAACCGAAATCGTGACGGGACGACGAACCAAAAAATAAGATTTGTAAAAAAACAGAGTTTGGAAAAACCAGAAATATAAGACAAGGTCTGCAAAAAAATAGATTTTGGGTCTGGGAGTCAGTTACGTGTGGGGAAGGTAATAGCACCCCACAACGCTCGTCTTATGATGGTACCTTTAATTAAACATGCAAAAAGGATGTGGTTTTTCAAAATATTTATTTTCCCCGAAAGTAATAATAAATGAATTTTCAAAAGAAACAAAAATAATTTTTTTGTTTTTTTGGGCCCGACGAGGATTAATCCTCGCTCTTATGCATCTCCATGTGAATGGAGAATCAGGGTTACGTAGTTCTTTATGAAAAACTTTTTGAGAAACTTTTTGATTTGATTTTTTTATAATTTTGAAAACTTTTTTTTATGTTTGTTTTTGGAAATTCTAATTATTTGGAAATGGTTGTCATGCGACATGAGCGGTCGAACAGACACTAAAAATTAAAGAAAGAAAATATTTTTTTATTTTAGTTTTTTATATTTTTTTATATTTATTGAAGAAAAAAAGAATTTTGAAAATTGGTGTTGGACAAACACTAAAGAAACGAGGAAAACTATTTTTTGTTATGATTTTTAGAATAAGATAAAAAAACCAAAAAGTAGGTGAAAAAAAACGTATAATATTAAAACGAAATATAGTGAAAATTTGGGAATGAATAAATGAAAAAATTTGGCACTGACATACCTTTTAAACTTTCTAGTTCCTCTTCATCTTTATCAATCTCCTTCTTTTGTTCCTTACATTATAATATCTTCTCTCTTCTTCTTATCTTCCTACCTCCTCCAATATGTTTTTTTTAAAGAAAGATAAAAAAGGAGATATGTGTGTGGAAGTGATGATGGGAAAGAATTAGAGAAGTGTAGAGAATATTTTTTTTCAGTTCTTTTCATGGAACAAACTGTCTATTTATATTCATAAATTGCAATCCTACCCTTAATTGTAATGAACAATGAGGAAAAAATTGGTCATGATAACAACACATTATGGAAATCAAATCATAGCAAATAAAAGCACAATATCAATCAAGATCGGAAATATTGATTCTAAACATTAACAAATCAGAGCACAAAAATCAATCCCAATTAATAATATTGATTCTAAGCATACAAAGAGATATTGCTTCTAATTATTAGAATCATATCATTAATGTCTCTATCAGGAACAAAGGGTAGAAAATATTATGTTAAGTTTGTTGGGCTCATGGAAAGGAGTGTGATAATTAAAAACAAATTGAGTTCTTCCTTCTTTTTTCTTTTTTTTCATCTCTTTTTTTTTCTAAAACTAAAGTTTGAAAATCTTTGAAGAAAATAATGTTTCACATTTTTTTTTTTTTGAAAATAAATTTATTCACCTGGATGAAATTGGGTATTGACACACGTGTACTTGATCAATAGCTAGCAGGAATCCCATGTTAAAGGAAGATCCAATATGGTCCTTTAGGAGTTTAGAATCATTGAGCAAATCTTGCTCCTTGGCAATCCAGGCTTCCTTCTTGGTCTCCAAGTCCTTTAGTTTGTTGCTAAGAGCAAGCAGTTGGTCATCTTTTTGCTTTATTTGGTCACAGAAATCTTTTAGCTCGCCAACCTCGGTTTTAAACCGAGATATTTCAGCAAGGGTGGTCTCTAGAGACTTGTTTTTCTGCTCTAAATCTTTGTCTTTCTGTTCTTCGAGACAAAGAGATTAGTAAATTGGTCCAACAGTGCAAAAGTTGAAGCCTCAGCCCTGTGAAGACCTACTAGGAGATTCTCATGGACGGTTTTGACATCTTAGGACTATAGTAGGAAAACATCTTAACGAAAGAAATTATCTTTACGACCATGAAAAGAATGAGGGAACTTAGGGTTCCAAAAGCTTAGCTCGGTATCATCCACGGTTTATTGTTAGAGGAGACGAGTTTAGAATTGGGAGGTGGAGGGTTGGGAAATAGTGTCCGCAATTTTCTTACCTCGAGAAAGTTTGGATTTCCTCATTAAAGGCTCAATTTCAGGTTCTGACAGCTCTTCGTGTATCTCGGTGTGAAGGGGAGGTGTTAGACCCAAGAAAATTAAGTAATTAAATAAATAATTATTTAATATATGGGGTAGTGAGAACTTTTATGACATTTAATGCTCGGGTTTACGACATGGAATGGTACTAGCTTAAGTGGTTATGAGTACTTAATCATGTTGGAAGGACTTGGGTTCGAGTCTTATGGATGTTAATTATGTGTTAATTTGATTGAATGGTTGTGCACTGACTTGATAATGGTGTGGTTGTCAAATTTCTTTTTGGCATGAATATGAAGGAGCATAAAACCCTAGCCGTAAGAGGGCGGGAAGGGGTTGGAAAAATGTTAATTTGATTGAACTGGAAGGGGTTGGAAAACCACCATACACCAGCCATTGAATGATCATTAAGTTCAAATTTTAATACAAAATTCGTTTTACTCATTAAAGTTATTAAAAATTGGGTTATTGGGTTAGAATAATAGTGAGTTAAGGGTGAGATAGACTCCTTTTTTATAATCTTAACCAAGCTGCACTGAAAAAGAGAGCTAAGAGTGTAATATCCCTACTCGAAATTACTTAATTAAATTAAGGTTAAATTATACTTTTAGTCCCCATTTTCATAGCAAAATTTGAATTTGGTCCTTCAATTATTTTTTATCTCAATCTGGTCCCTATTTTGGGAAATTTGACCCAATCAAGTCCTTTCCGTTAGGGGTGAAGTAACGGTGTTAAATGGGGTGCCACGTGTCAGCTTCTGGATTTTTTGAATTTTTTTTTATTTTTTATTAATCTTTTTTAAATTTTTTAAAAAATTAAAATTTTGCCACGTGTCAAGTGGACATAGTGCCACGTGGCAGTGACAGTGCCATGTGTCACTATTTGGGAGTTGTCATTTTCTCATTCTTAATTTGGTCCCTCATTTTATTTTTTGTCTCAATTTAGTCCCAATTTTTGTAAAAATTATGCAATTTCGTCCCCCTCCAAATTGAAACCAAGATTTCCCTCCAAATTTCGACTCAAGATTTATGATGCTCACACGAGCATGCCCGCTCGTGGTCCTGTCTCTACGAACCTTCCCGACCGTAGTCTTGCTCTACAAAAATCCCCGCTCGTAGTCCTGCTCCAACGGACCTGCCCGCTCGTAGTCCAACACATGTGATCCACCAGCTACGTACCTCCCCGCACGCAACATCTCTCAAGTGTGAGCACAGAAGGTATGAACCTACCTCGCTCGTATCCCCACACGAGAGTAACAGGATACGAATCTCCCCGCTCATATCATCACGTGTTCACCACCATCCATCAACTTACCCGCTCATGGCACAACATCTCCTGATCCAAGTCCGCATCAACACGTTCAAACAACACACATAAGTTAAAACCCGACAGCACTATCGCATGGCGTAGCCTAAGCGCCGCCAGGCGAAACCTGTGCAGACTGCTTGGCGGAACCTCCCTGTCGCCAGGCGCCACGCTACAGACAGGCCTATAATTTTAAGGTCTATCTCTTGACAGAGCATACCTTGCCGTCAGGCGCAACGTAGTGCAGGGACTCCCCTAATGGTCCTATCGCCTGGCGCACCTTCCCGTGCCGCCAAGCCCTATATTAATATCGAAACTTGTGGGTTTTTGGCACCCAAATTGGTTGGTTCTTCAATCTAGATTGCTAGATTCACTTTCAATAGTATTATACTTTACGCATCATACACTTCCAATCACATCTTAATCGCCCCTAAATCCAGGATTCAGAATAACCTTTTGGTATTAATACGAACCCTCCATGTCCACATTCCAATTATAATCGCAAGCACCCCAAACAATAGAGATATCATTGTATTATGCAATCACACAAACATAGGAAACCAACTGGAAGTTCAACAAATCATAAAATTCACAGAACACAGCAAACTAGTGATAGACAACGCGCATCACCTGGCAGTTTTGTCTCACTGCCAGGCAGCTCATGACATAGAACCCAATACTGGGTTAAAGCTGATGTTGGGCGAGGGTCTGTCGTGGTCCTCTGTGGTCGAGTCTCAAGCTGCTCGACCGCCTTGGCCTGCTCCACCAAGATCGGAAACTCCCTGATGCAGAGTGGTACTATGAATCAGCGCAACTCATGTTTCAGCCCGCCCTCGTATTTCATGCACCTCCACTCCTCAGTGACTGCAGGTGAATAAAATCTAGCTACATATTCAAACTTGTTTGTGTATGCCTGCACAATCAGGTTCCCCTGTTGGAAAGTGAGGAATTCAGCTTCCCTCTCATGTTTTGCCAAATTCGGGAAGTACTTCTCCAAGAATTTGGTCCTGAAAGAAGTCCAAGTGATATCCTTGGCCCGTGTCCGCATCAGCTACTGCATGCCCATCCACCAATACTCAGCATCTACCACTAGGAGGAAAGTGACAAATGATAATCTTTGAGCATCAGTGTAGTCTATCACCCTACAAATCTTCTCGCACTCTCTCAGTCATGCATTTGCCTCATTAGGGGTGGATTTACCAGAGAATTTTGAGGGCTTATGCCTCATAAAATCCTCCATCGTCACGGGGCAAACCGATGCCACCACGGCTCTGGGCTGAGCGGCAATAGGCTGCATCGCGTCCACCATGCGATGAATAGCCTGAGCGATCTCATCAGCTCCCGCAGTGTTTCTCCTCCTCCTGTTAGCCATGGCCTGGGCACGCCACATTTTTACAGCTGGTTAAATTACACAACTCAATTTAGAATTTCACATCTAAACTAGTAAAACAATACAATTAATTAGTCACGCAACCGTAACACGATGAGCTCACTCCCCTTAGACCCCAAAAATCATTTTGAAAACAAAGCTCTGATACCAAATGTAACATCCCGTCAGGATATTACTGATTTAAATAAATAAAATAATTAAAATCAATAATATGTCGCATTTATGAATAAACCTCATTTCTCAAAAGCGCGGTAAATTTAAACTTTTATAAATTCAATAGATAAAGCCAAATCCAAGATTACAAAAGCTGAATAATCCAAAATGCTCTCATAAAATTTTATATTTTATTTTCAAAATATAAATAACATAAAGTCATAAAAAGTCTCCCATGCTATCCCCCGCTCCGTATCTAAGCATCACCAACACCACCTGCATCAACATCCCTTATTCACGTGTACCGCACACACGATCATCGCCAAACACAAGCAGATAGGGTGAGCTTAAAAAGTAATATATGTAAAACGGCATTCACACATACAATAGATATATATATATATATATATATATATATATATATATATATATATATATATATATAAACCACACAAACATCCCAGTGTGTTTCCATTCTTTTAATTTCATCACCTGGCCACCACCAGATCAGTCGTGTTCTACCTCTCTTAGCGACTACTTCAAGGTAATATGCTACCAAACCTATCGGCCACAACCGATAGAGCACGTGCGGGAAACCATTGCCATGGATCACATACCGTAATGCCAGGTGGAGTTCCCAAATACAACATAAGTCGTATTGTCCCAAGACTATCAAACTCGTCGGCTATCTGCTGAGAAGGGCCATCCATACTGGCCACAAGCAGCACACTCACACTGACAACACTCACCAACTTGAGCTCAACTCAAGGGTTCCTCTTGTTCATCCGCCATCCCAAGCTTAACTCGAGGGATGTCATTCTGAGCTCAACTCAAGGAATGTTATGTGCTTAACCCCTATCCCGAGCTCAACTCAAGGGATACGTTCCGAGCTCAACTCAAGGAACCTAGCAATCTTGCCTTTGAAGCAACACTACAAGCCTGGTAGATCACTCCTAAATAGTCCAACAACTAGGACTTACAACAGTCAAATCGCCTAGCGGGGACACATACCGCTAGGCGCTACAGCTTCCAGACCGCCTGGCGGGGGACACGTACCGCCAGGCGCCAAACGCCTAAGAACCAACAATACTACAAACATCGCCTGGCAGGACAATCCACACCGCCAGGCGGACGCACTCCAGGGCTATTGTTCTGCCGTCGTCGCCTGGCGGGACCTTTCCCTCCGCCAGGCGCCACCACGTTCAGGACCACACTGAACCAATGCTATCGCCTGGCGGTTCACGTTTCACCGCCAGGTACCATGACAGTGTTGTGCGTTACTTGTTTCTGCTCCAGTCTGGCACCACTTCTCACATTAGTTTCCTCTGATTATTTTCCTAGTATCCTATAACTTTTGATGGTTACTAACAATTGTGAGGTTTAATCATCACTCCTTAATTGGATAGCATTTCCTATTCTACTACTACCCTCACAATTTCCAATTCAAGCTTCCTTATTTTCACCTTAATAATATTCATGGACGTCTTACTTTGAGTTTATGCCAAGTCAATTACTACTGTTATAGGATTCTCTTCACAGTTCAGAGCCAATGCTACTGATATTAAAGTTCTTTTTTATAAAATCCCCTATATCTCAATACCTTGTTCAATTCCACGACTAACTACCCAAATTTGCCTAAGGACTTGCACATAGACATTCGCTGGAGTATCTAACACTTATCTCACCAACCCTTTACAATTGTGTTCCTAATACTGTATCATTAACTATCCTTCCAACAATACCATTTACAATCACTCAAGTCCTAACCATTCTTATGCCACATTCTATATTGTATAAGCTTTTGACAGCAGTTTCCAGTTTTAGACCACTTCCACTCAATTTCCATCGCTCTATTATACAACATCTGACCCCACATGGCTTTCCCAATGCATCAAAACGCTTAGTCTTACCACTCTGATACAGCGCCTAGCGACAACCTACGAACCGCCAGGCGATTCCTGCATTCTCCAGGAACTCTCATATTCCCAAGTCCTGCGAACATTAGGTCTTGCACAAAACTTCTGATTTTCCAACTATTCCTCAACTCCATTGCTTGTGAATCCCGTCCCTATATCATTCTCTCAATCATCCCCAACAAAATTTCCCTTTCAAGGACAACCCTAATTCGATTAGTATCAGAATCCTCCACTAAGCTCAACCAAAACATTGTTTCATTCACGCAAACTATCTATACCCTGAAATTCGACGACAATTCAATCATCAAACAACCCTTCAATGAATAACCTTACTTTTCCCATGACCAGAATCTCCCCAGCATCCCAAAATCATGAAAATCGAACTAAAATGGTTTGTGTCGCCTGGCGGAAATTCATCACCGCCAGGCAGTTCAAACAAAATTGTAAAACTGTGCACTGATCACGCATCGCCTGGCAGTTGGGAGTGTACCGCCAGGAGGTTCTTCTTCCAGAACCAGAAATTTGCATAGAAGGGATGAATCGCCTGACGGCCAGTCATGACCTGCCAGGCGGTTTCTGGAAAAATTCCAAAAACGTACAATTTCATACAATTCCAATACACACAATCAACATACAGTTCATGCAATTATACAATATAACATGAGTACGATTTTCCAGCTCCCCTAACCTAGATCCTTTTTGCCTATAAATGGATTGCTTGAGAGCTCCCAACAATCACCAATGGCCTTCCTTTTGGCTTCCACTCAATCAAGCCCCAAACCTCACTCAAAACTCACTAATCTCAACAATTTTCGTGCTCTGTTTCTGAAACCAATTTTAGCCTTGCAAAACCTTTCCAAAACCTCACTTTTGCCTTTTAAAGGGTGACTTAAAGCTAGGGAGAAGATCAAAAACGAAACTGCAACTTAATTTGAGTGTTGATGGCCATTCATTGTCCCATTATGGACTGTTTTACAGCCACTCTTGGCTGCTAATTCCTCTAGGGTTTACGTTAACCCTTCACATTCAAGCCAAAGCCACAAATAGCAAAAAAAATGTTTAATTTGGGTTCTCCACGGGTTGAACCCATAACTATGCAATTGCCAAATTAATGTCAAACATGATCATTCATATTATTCAGATATTATATCATATGAAACATGATCAATCATATTATTAAAAAGAATAATAATTAAATAACACATAATTTGGCATACATAGGACTTGAACCCAAGTCCTTTCACACAAATAAAGTACTCTCAACCACTTGAGCTAGTACTTTTTCACGTCATACCAATCAGAAATTAATGTCATAAATGATCTTCCCACCCGCATTTATTAATTAATTATTTAATTAATTAATTAAATTCCACGGGTCTTACACCAACCAACTCACAAACTGTTGTAACTCAGCATCATTCTTCTGCTCATCTCGGATCACCCCCAAGATGTTGTTGATCAGCGTCAGTACACTACATCTAATGGAATCCTCTCCTAGCTGTATACCCAGATTCATATCCCTGAGCTTCTCAATCAACTCCAACTCATTCACCATCAATGCTGACATATGCATCCTCTTTCGACTCAAGGCATCTGCCACTATGTTTGCTTTACTAGGATGGTAAAGTAACTCGAAATCATAGTCCTTGAGATACTTCATCCATTGTCGCTATCGCATATTCAACTCCTTTTTATCAAACAGGTATTTTAGGCTTTTATGATCATTGAAAACCTTGAATTGGGAGCCATACAAGTAGTGTCTCCATGTCTTAAGAGCAAACACTACCGTAGCCAACTCTAGATCATGGTTGGGGTATTTCTTTTCGTGAATCTTCACCTGACGTGAAGCATATGCTACCGGTCTCTTTTCTTGCATCAATACACACCCCAAACCCTAATAGGATGCATCGTAGTACACCTCAAATTTCATACTGGTGTTTGGAATAACTAGTACTGGAGTTGTAGTCAATCTCCTCTTCATATCCTCAAAACACTCTTCACATTTATCTGTCCAGGAAAAGGGTTGGTCTTTTCTAGTGAGTTGAATCAAATGACTCACCATTTTAGAGAATCCCTCTACAAACCTCCTGTAGTACCCTACCAACCCTAGGAAACTTCTTACTTCAGTCACAGTCTGAGGTCTTTCCCATTTTAACACTATCTCAATTTTGCTAGGGTCTACTGCAATCCCTTGTGCAGATATAACATGCCCCAGAAATTGTACCTCTTCTATCCAGAACTTGCACTTCGAGAGTTTGCCATAGAGCTGATGTTCTCGGAGTACTTCCAATACCATTCTCAAACGATTTGTATGCTCCTCCCTATTCTTGGAGTAGATGAGAATGTCATCTATGAACACCACCACAAACTTGTCCAAATAGGGGCAGAAAATTCGGTTCATGTAATCCATGAAGACTGTTGAAGCATTAGTTACTCTAAATGGCATTACTACATACTCGTAATGTCCATATCTTGATCGGAATGTTGTCTTCTAGACATCCTCTGGCTTGACCAAGATCTGATGGTATCCAGACCTCAAGTCAATTTTGTAAAAATACACATGTTCCTCTCAACTAGTATAGCAAATCATCAATCCTCGACAGTGCATACTTATTCTTTATCGTAAGTTTGTTCAGCTGTCGGTGTCTACACATAATCGAGAACTCCCATCCTTCTTCTTCACCAGTAACACAGGAGCTCCTAATGGCGATGCACTTGGTCTGATAAATTTCTTCTCTAGCAAATCCTCGATCTGCTTTTTCAACTCTGCTAGTTCTGTCGGTGTCATTCTGTAAGGTGCTGCCGACACTAGACTTGCTCCAAGGATTAGATCAATGTAGAAATCTATGTCCCTGCTGGGTAGTAACTCGGGTATCTTATTTGGAAACACGTCGGCATATTCGTCCACCATTGGTATTCTTTCTATCTACTCTTCCGTGCTTTTCTTCTCAGTATGAGCTACTATCATGAAATAAGTAGCCCGCTCATTTACTTCACTTATGGCCTCTTGTGTCGATATCAACCCTATGCCTTCTATTTCTGGAAATACGACTCTACGATGTCCATAATCAATTACCACATGGTTGATAGACAGTTTGTCCATTCCCAAAATTACATCAAATCCCTCCAGAGACAAGCATACAAGATTCACCTTGAATCTTCGGCCCTCTACTTCCAACGAGCATCTAACACATGCAAAATTGGTTTAAACATATCCAGATGCTGAGTCGAGACTATTAACTCGCATCCCAAGTCACGAGTCAACAATCCCAGCTTCTTCACACAATCGTGGGATATGAAGGAGTGTGAAGCTCTTGAGTCAAACAACACTAGCACACAGTTACCAAACAATAAGCAGTAGTCTAGAATAAGATTACCTGACCGGGTGGCCTCAGTACTAGTCATAACGAATATCTGGCCCATTGCTCTCGGTCTCTCTATCGTAGATGGCTGATGTCATGATCTAGGGGTGGTCTTCTTATTAGGACACCTGTTAGCAAAGTGTCTCGGCTGATCACAGGCATAGCACTTGAGAGTGCTAGCACTACCTCCACCACTGCTTGCCGACTTCGTACAATCTCTCCTCAGGTGCTCTCCTCCACAATTATAGCATTGTAATTTCTGCGAGGATTACGAAGGTCTACTGTAGGGCCTCTTCTGTTGTATGCCATGAGTGTTGGTCTTTTGGGGTCGACTAACCCTATTGGGCCCCATCTCCAGCTGCTCGACACTTTTGGCCTACTCGATCAAGACAGGAAACTCCCAGACCCTCAATGGTACAATGAAGTGTTTCAATTCATGCTTTTGGCCGCCTTCAAACTTCCTACAACGCCATTCTTCTGTGACTTCTTACGAGTAAAACCTCGCCAGATATTCAAAACGCTCCACATATGCCTGCACTGACAAGTTCCCCTATTGTAGAGTGAGGAACTCAATTTCACGCTCATGTCTAACATTATCTGGAAAGTACTTCTCCAGGAACCTCTTCCTGAAATTGACCTAATTCACCTCCTCTTCACAGGTCTGCACCTGTTGTTGCATCCCCATCCACCAGTATTCTGCATCGGCCACCAACGAAAAGGTGGCAAATGTGAGTTTCTACGCCTTTGTGCATTCGATCACTCTAAAAATCTTCTCACATTCTCGCAGCCACGCGTCTGCCTTATCCGGGGTGGCCTTGTTAGTGAATTTTGCTGGCTTATGACGCATGAAATCTTCTATCGTCATCGGTTTGACTAGTGGAATCATCGCCCTCGACTGTGTTGCCACAGGCTACACCACGTCCACCATCCTATGGATTGCATTCGCAATCTCATCAGCCCCAGCATTGTTTCTACGTCTCTGATTAGCCATTGCCTGTACACACCACATTTTCGGCTGTTAACATTAAACAACTCAAATTATAATAAAAACAATCAATTCCTAACAATCAATAACACAACATAGATTCACACACAAAAGGCGGCAAGCTCACTTCCAAAGTTCCCCAAAAATCATAAAATGTTTGCTCGGATACCAAATGTAACATCCCTACTAGAAATTACTTAATTAAATTATATAAATAAGAATTGAAATTCAAACGTCGCAATTTTATTATTCCCAAACACGAGAAAATTTGAAATATTTTGCAATGCGCCATAATTTAAACATAAGTAAAATAATAATATTATTACAAGTCCAAAATCTGATAAAACAACGAAAACATAGTAAAAAAATCCCTAGCTCAAGTCCCTAAGCTAGCCATCTCTCTGTCGTTATACGTCAGCAGCATCACCTATAGCATCATCTACTCCTGTGTAATGAATCATACGATCATCGACAATCACAAACAGAAAGGGTGAGCTTATAAATAAAAGTAACATATAATGTAACAGAATAAAAGCAATACACCCTTCTGATTCACCCTAGTTAGTTCTTAGCCAAGACCTTATCCCCAAGGCTTTTCAACCTTCATTTCACACAAATAGTTAGCCTTGGACTCGGGATTTATGATGCTCACACAAACCTGCCCACTTGTAGTACTGCTTACGAACCTTCCTGCTCGTAAACCTGCTCTACGAACCTACCCGCCCGTAGTCCAACACACGTGATCCACCAGCTACGTACCTCCCTGCATGCAGCATCTCTCAAGTGTGAGCACGAAACATACGAACCTACCTCGCTCGTATCCCCACATGAGAATAACAAGATATAAACCTCCCCGCTCATATCATTACGTGTTCACGACCATCCATGAACCTACCCGTTCATGGCACAACATCTCCTAGTCCAAGTCCGCATCAACGCGTATAAACAACACACATAAGTTAAAACCCGCAGCACTATCGCTTGGTGCAGCCTAAGCGTCGCCAGGCGAAACCTGTGCAGACCACCTGGCGGAACCTCCTCGCCTCTAGGTGCCATGCTTTAGACAGACCTACAGTTTTAAAGTCTATCACCTAGCGAAGCATACCTTGCCGCCAGGCGCCACGTAGTGTAGGGACTCCCATAATGGTCCTATCACCTGGCGCACCTATTCGTGCTGCCAGGCGCTATATCAATAGCGAAACCTGCTGATTTTGGCACCCAAATTGGTTTGTTCTTCAATCCAGATTCCTAGACTCACTCTCAATAGTATTATACTTTACGCATCATACACTTCCAATCACATCTTAATCGCCCTTAAATCTAGGATTCTGAATAACCTCTTGGTCTTAATACGAACCCTCCATGTCTACATTCCAATTATAATTACAAGCACCCCAAACAATAGAGGTATCATGGTATTATGCAATCACACAAACATAGGAAACCAACTGGAAGTTCAACAAATCATAAAATTCACAGAACACAGCGGACCAGTGATAGACAACGCACATCGCCTGGCGGTTTTGTCTCGCCACAAGGTAGCTCATGACATAGAACCCAAAACTGGGTTAAAGCTGATGCGTCGCCTGGCGGTATACTCATACCTGCCAGGCGATTTCTGGGCGAAAAGCCAGAAACTTGCGAAAAATGGCACAGACTGTGGGAATTTTCATACAATTGGGATCACACAATGCAGTGTATATTATATACAATAGAAACACACCAAAAAAGCTCCCCTTACTTGTTAATCCTTGCTAAATTTGAAGACTCCAAGCTTATTTTGTGCTCCCCGCAAGTGCTCCTTTGTTTCACCACAAAAATGCCCCGAAACATTTGAACTGATACTGCTATTGGTTGCTTTGATCACTTCCTTTCCTGATGCACTCACAACAACAATATCCACACTCTTCTCACCCAATTATTAGAGTAATAAATCCTATTTACTCTTTAAAACGAAAATTTGTATAAAGGAGGCTTAATGACTATTCATTAGTCATTAACAAGGTGTTTTCTCAGCCCCCTAGGTTGTCACTCTTGGTAGCTAGGGTTGCTCTGCCTTTTCATCTCCATGCCAAAAGAAATTTTGGTAAAAAGGAAGTTAAATTTGTTCTTAACAAGGTTTGAACCCACAACCACTCAATCACAAAGTCAATGCACAACTAATTCAACCAATTCATTTTTCATGATAATTCCTATAATTTTAGGATTACATTACCACTACTCACATTCAATCATATCATTAAAATAGTATACATATTAAAATAACATACAATTGGCATACATACGACTCGAACCTAAGTCCTCTCACACAATCAAGTACTCTCAACCATTTGATATAATACCCTTCCAGATCATAATAATTCGCATTTAATGTCATAAAGGCTCCAAATACCTGTATTATTAAATAATTGTTTATTTAATTATTTACATTTCTAGGGTCTTACAAAGGGGGGTTTTGAAAGCTTATGGATATGTGGAAAAGGAGAAGGAGTCAAGAAATGGGCTTTTTGCTATCACCAAGGATTACAAGTTTTTCAATTGGAAGTACAAAATCCAAGTTAGGGGAGTTGTACCTCGTGCTTAATATTTATTTACATAAGTGTTCATTGTATAGTAAGCCTAGATGACTAGTTGTGCATTTTTCTGAGTTATACCGCGTTTCTGGAAATTTTCCAAAAACCACCTGGTGGACCTTCAAAGTCGTCAAACGACTCATGTTAAAACAACCCAGTTTCTAGGTTTTTATTAAGAACCGCCTGGCGGTGAAGAGCTACAGCCAGGCGATGTATTCTAGTGTGCTTTTCATGGAAAACAATGTTTTATGTTTTTTTGTTGGCGTAGTAGGAACCGCCAGGCGCTAGGTCCTTGATTTCTGGGCGTTGGGCACTAGGCGCCACCGATTTTCCTAGTCTACGCAGTTTTTGTAAAACTGCATTTTCCAGTTTGTTAACCGTCCGATTTAACTGAAATTTTGACAGGTGATTCATAACTTGTTTTTCTTTACTTTGAACGGTGGATATTTGATTTGGAGGTTTACAGCTAGAGATATATTGTACTCATGATTGCTGGTTTAGAAGTCTTTAAAATGTATTGGCATGCTTATTTGGTAAAGTAAAACATGTAAGATAATTACATAATTATGTGATGTTTGAGATTAAATGCGTGTAAGAGTAAAGTTTCGCCTTGATTATGATATTGTTTGGTGCATGTTTTGAGATTGTCATTATGTGCAAATTTCGCTATTGGTTTAAGTTAAAGGTGGTATGTTTGTATGGTAAAATAATGATTGTATGATGGACTGCATCATATTTGAATAGAGACATGCCCTCAGTTATGAAACCATGAATGTGTGAATTGTGATCTAGTCATGTGATTATGATTGCATACTTGTTATGGTGCTATAATTGAATGTTCAGTGCTTGAGGTCCTTTAGAACTTGTCAAAAATGCCAAAATACTAGTATGGCGCCTGGCAATGCGGGACGAGCCGTTAGACGATAGAGACTCCAAATAGTGGAAGTGGCAAGTAGAATTGCATGGCGCCTGGCAAAAGGGATGGTCTTGCTAGGTGAAAGTAGACTAGCAAAGGCACTAGAAGGCGCGTAGCGCCTAGTGACGTAAGGAGATCGCCAGGCGATTTGGAACCAGACAACGCCAAGCGACGCATGTGATGCGCCAAGAGGCTTCAGGTGTTTAGCTGGATTACGTGGAGGATTTTACACAGTTTTGGATGGAGGTCTTGATGCGATGCTTTATTGGGGGCCTAGTTACTGCTGCATCTTGTATTGTGGTAATACGTAGCCACTTGAGGATGTAGTCTGGTGGTTTTGAAAGTCCAGTGGAGTGTACGAGATCGTGGCTCGTACGATTGTGTTCTGAAAGATTGCCTTCCTCGACGTTAGCCGACGAGTTGGGTAGTCTTGGGACAATTATGAACTATGGTTCGTATTGGGTAAAAAGCAAACTAAGAAGAGTGGGAAGATGATTGTGTTGGTCGTGGGTTTGAAAAGATCTGTTAGATGTGGAACACGTGACAAGGGACGAAATATTTTGGCCTAAGTGAGTCATTAGCTGAGATTAAAATACTTCTTTTTTTTGTTTTCGGTTAAAGATTATTTTACACCTTTTTTTACCAGAACAAAAATAAATATAAAAAATTAATACATCACATACAATCTCACTTGTTCGTGAGAGAGGAACACAAAACATGCTCACTGACTCCCTTTTATTCAACTAAAATCCTCCCATATTCACTCATGAACAACAAAAAAAAAACATTTTAGTACCTTACATATTCTAACTGGTCTTAGTAATACCATGTTAATTAGTTTGTTTTGTGTGGTTGTGCCGTGCTTTAATAAAAGTCATCAAGGGACAAATTTTCAACAGAACCGAAGGTTTCAACCGGTCCAATCCTTGAAAAGTTCGTCATTGATCCTCCCAGAAAGTCAAGTGGAGAGTCATTTGAGATAGTAGTCTCATATATGTACGACATGCCAGCATCATTCCCTGCAGGGTAGCTTATGTTGAAACATCCTGGTTTGTTGACCTCCAAGTCACTCGGGAACATCTTGTTCACTGTCTCATTACTTTGTCCCACAGATTCATCTTCTTCCCAAGCTTTTCTCGTCTCAATAACCTGAATATATATAATGCATATGGTTAAGAAGAAAAAGAAATATAGGTAATATTACAAAGTTATAAAATTTCATACGAATCAACTTCGGAAAGAGATTTAAATAAAATTAATGGCATAAATAAAATAGTATTATAACTTTTTTCGAATGAGTCAAAGATATCATAATATACTATTTAAAGTATTTCAGTGTGTACTTTTAAGTACGAACTTGATTCTCGTTCCTTATATGTATATTTTATGCTGTGGCAGAATGAATAATATAGAAATATTTTTGGCGGCACGTACATAGTTATTGTTTTCAATCTGTTGGTAAATCATAATGGTATCGCCGGATCGAAGGCCATGTGTGCGGACAAAATCTCCTGAAAGTATTAGACACAAAAATATTATTGTTATTATTATTTCATTACTATAAAATTCAAAAATTTATCTGTTCTGGGACTTGTCAGACAATAATTACTATGAATAGACTTTACCGGTATTTTCAAGCACGTACATCCTGCTATTGTTGTTAGGCCAAAACCTGCATTGTTCAAATACAAATAAAATGAAATATGAATTTGAATGGTTAGTAACAATTAATTAAAAAAAAAACCTTAAATTACATATTCAACAACTAGAACCAATGTCGTAAAATAATGTCTTTAGTTTATTTTCTGACATTTCTATATATGTATATGTTGCAGACCTGTACTTGAAATTCCACACACGAGTACCATCTTTGTCTTCCATGTCCATAAAAATTCCTTCTTTTGATTCCAGTGGTGGGAGGAAAGTCTCTGCTGCTTTCTGCAAGTGACAATTTCTTTCCCAATTATTTTAGTCATTAATATTCTAAGGTCATGGTGGAATTAGAAGAGAAGTTGAGACAATAATGAAGTAAAGACAATATTAATGAACATAGACCAAACCTTGGGCAACACCATTCTCCTTAGGGAGCTAACATCACTGTTCTTTAACTCCTTTTTGAAAAGGAACCTCAAGTTTCTTTGATCGATTCCCTAGAAACACACAAACCAAATTAGACCATTGTTAATCTCAGGTTAAAGCTATAGACATTCACCTAAAAGCCACTAAAAGATGGAAAAAACTATAATTAATTGTGAAAGAACATGCAATTCTTGTGTAAGTAAGACATCATAGACACCATGTCCTGTATAAGTACATCAAGTCCATATGCTAACAGTCTGAAAGGCAGAGTACCCAAAACATTGTCCAGCATGCCTAATATGGATATCTTGAACTACACAATTTCCCAAATATGGAGCCGTCAATATCCACTAATCATAAGTTTTTCTTTCTTTACTTTTAAAATTGTGTACACAATGTAAAGTAAGAATTTGGTATTCCAAGTAAGGGTATTAATTAATATTGAGACAAATAACAATGTACTGTTCTGTTGGCAATCTTGCAATTAATAAGGGATGAAGGTTGAAGACGGATATACTGTAGCTAGCATTGCAACATGTATATCAAAAATTTCTAAAAACAGAAACATAGTCCAATAAATATTTTTTATAATACAACACATGTTTGTCAAATAAACATATAAGACGAATGAAATTTATTTATTTTGGTCCCTTCCCGGTTATGAAACTTATTCATTCCGCACTTATATATATATCCATCATCGTCTTTGTGATAAAAGTGTGTTCCTTTTTTATGTGTGTTTGTATCTTTTTGGTAACATAATCTGACGCAAATGTTCAGATAGCTATTAGCCCAATATTTCACCTTGGGAGATAAAAAAAATTTGTACTTACGAATATTCGCAGATAAAACTCGTAACGGATAGAAAGTGATATTAAAAATAGATATCCACAGATAATGGGTATGAATATTTTTTATACTCGCATATTAACATGACAGGTACAGGTATCATAGTATCTGTACATGTGATATGATATGTGTTGCCAGATGGAGTTAACAAAATAAGAATACTTGGCATAGGATAGTTGAGGCTTATTAACTTCTAAGAATTGAAAAATATGGTTTCATACGAGTTGTCTTATTTAACTGAGTTTCTTGTTTATTATTTTAATATTTCATGAGTTTTGTATGAATTAAAAATGATTATCATATTTCTTTTATCATTTTAATAGCATTTTGGTTTATTATTTTATTATTTCATGAGTTTCGTATGCATCAAAAATTCCTAATGTATGACTTTTATCATTTTAATAGTAAGGAACACAATTTTGGTTCGTCAATATGAATTATAGGTATAATTTATGTATACTCACTTTATAAATTGTTTTTATAACCTTTTGATAGAATTTTTTATACCAGAACAACTTAATGGTCCACTTTAGGTGTTGCAAACTTTGAACAACTCCAGACATCAAGCAAGCATTTCTTAAAACAGGAAAAAATAGTAAGTGAAACCATAGTTGTTGGCAACTATGTATTTAGTCAAGAAACAAGGTATGCACTTGTTAAGATGATAGTTCTACATGAGTATCCAATGTCAATGATTGATCACATGGGCTTTAAGGAATATTGTCTTGCTTTGCAATCTTGATTCAAGGGGATTTCTCGAAACACGATAAGGATTGACATTATGAAGACTTATTCTTTGGTACTTTGTATCCAATTATGAATGTCGTTTTCACAAATATATGTGAAATTAAATTGGCTTTAATTGAATGACTTTCGTGTCCTATTTCCATTATTCTTAGAATGGCTGCAACCAGGATTACTAAATTCAATAAGTATTGGAATGTCAGGGTGATGGGTGTAGGAATTGTATTAGATCCCAGGTATAAAATTGACTAGTTAGATTATTTTTTCCCTCAAATTTATGGAGAAAATTTTCATTATGAAATTGAGAGGGTAAAATCTATTTGTCAAGATTTGGTAAAAGAGTATGTAATTAAAGTCAATGGTAAAGAATTGGCTGCTTCATCTCAAAGTTCAAACCTAAATGTAGTGAACATAGGTGTTCTTGGAAGAAAAGAAAGTTGAAGGTCAAATTTTACAAGATTTAGATCGTTATTTAGAAGAGGCAAAACTTCCAGATGCACAATTTGATATCTTAGCATGGTGGAAAAGTAATGGGTTAAAATACCCAACCTTGCAAATGCTGGAGAGAGACATTCTAGCAATCCTCATCTCAACTGTTGTTTATGAGTCTTCATTCAAGTAGTGGTGGTCGGATTCTTACTCCATATCGCAGTAGATTACTTCTAAATATTATGGAGGCATTGATATGTCTCCAAGACTAGTTATGGACCAACATGGAAGGTAATGAAATTAACAGTTTTACTTAGATATTTTAGTTAAGTGATTGTTACAAATTCTGAATGAACTTC
Organism: Vigna unguiculata; assembly: GCF_037176805.1. Taxonomy (NCBI): domain Eukaryota; kingdom Viridiplantae; phylum Streptophyta; class Magnoliopsida; order Fabales; family Fabaceae; genus Vigna; species Vigna unguiculata. The sequence continues at coordinate 26,180,484 of NC_140792.1, read as the reverse complement.
TTATGTTTTCATGCTCTTCTAGATTAAAACTGGACAATATGAAACTTCAATGTGAACATTGAAGTTAGTAATTTTTTTAATAATTCATTCAAAATAAACTACAATATAAATTGTTAGTGATTTTTTTATTTTTTAGGAATCAATCAGAGAAAATGAATTTGTTGATCCAAGCCAGATACCCACATAATGGATACATGTACGGATATGAGGACATGTACGGGACAAATATGAGACAAATATTTATCCAGAAAGTAGGGTACGGGACCCTACCCACCCATTAAAATCCCTAGTTTCACTTATGTTTATAGACTCCATTTCACCACTCAATTTAGTAAAAAAAAAAAACAAAAAATATGTCTTCACTCTCATTTTATTCTTTATCTTGTCTTCTGAGACATTCTTTTCTAAACTTCATTCTTAATATATTCTAATATATTCTGTTTCCTTTTGGTCTCTTTTTGGGTGGGGATTTTTTAATATAAAAAACTCAGTTCATTTCTTGACTGCAGTGTCACTTTTGCCCTTCATTCTCACTCTTCCCTTCCCATGTCTCAGTTACCAAATTGAAGATCAAACAAATGATTTGTGCTCTCTTCAAACAAAGAAATAGTACCAATCTCAACTATATATAATTATATAATATAATACATAATAATAATCATAATAATATAATATAATATTTTATATAAGATTATCACAAACTTTGCATTTAGCATTGGAAAAGATTATCACAAAAAATATCATTTAAATAGGCAAAAGGGAATCACGAGACAAACAAACCCAAGATCTAAACAAATCAGCAAGAAGTTGAATAAAACTCCGATGCAATTGTTTTTCAATGTTTTAGAGTTAGAATCGGAGTTCAGTGAAGATAATTGGTGAAAAAATCGGGGGAAAAAAAAGCTTAAAACGAAGTTCCAATTTTAATCGAAAGAAAAAAACACTTAATTTATGAGATCCAAAAATGGGGTAAAAAAATTAGGAGCAAGACAATATCGCGAGGACATAGCAAGGACCCAATTGAGAATGGGGGTATGTATATAAGATAAGATGAGATCTTGAGAATGAAGAATTGGAGAAAAAAAAGAAAAGAAAAAGGAGAAAAGGGGTGACTCACACGTGCGGCGAGCCGGGGAGGAGTGGGGTGTTTAACGGACTGGAGAGAGGAGGGTGGCACGTGCGAGGAGGCGGAAGGAGTTGAAGATGGTAAATTAGGGTGGTGGTGCTTGGAGGGGAGAGCGTTGTCGGAGTGGTGCATCTGGAGAAACAAGGTGGGGGTGGTGGAGGAGGTGGCGACGGTGGATCTTCGCTGCCTGGGCATCCTCTTCTTCCTGTGAACAGTTCCAAGATTGGTAACCGCAGCGACGAGGCCAAGGTGGTTGGCGTCGTGGATCCGAGGCGAGGCGTGAGATTGAGATACGATGGTGGTGGTGGAGTTAACGTTGTTGGTGTTGGCGATGTCTCCTTGGGCGGCGACAAGTCGAAGCTCGGCAGCAACACCTGCCACGAAGGCACAGGCCTCGGTTTTGTGAAGCAGTTTCTCTCGCTGTCGCTGATCCATCATCATTAGCTTAGGGTTTTTTTTTTTTTTCTTTTTTTGGTTGATTTAGAGAGACACACACAGTGCTTTTGGTTTTCTGTGACTGTAGTTGTTGGCTCTCTTTCTCTCAGTCTGAGTGTGTGCAGGCAGATATAGATAGATAGGGTCGGGTATGGACGACGCTGGGCAATCACGAAATGGGTGTGGGGTTTGGTGTTAAAGAGATCAATGGTGGACTCTCTTTCACTCTTCTCTTCCCCCTCTCTCTATATTTTTTTTTTCTTTGGAGTTTTTCTATTTTTAGCAAGGATTTTTGTGATTACAGGGTCTGGTTTTTATGACATTTGTTTATCCTGCATTCACGCCTCACCCCATCCTCTCCCCTTGCTTCCTTTTACTTTTACCATAATATAATGAACTCTCTCTCACACTCTCACACTCTCTTTCTTGAGTAGAGTAGAGTAGATGGGTTAATCAGAGTGGTGACCAAATGTGAGGAGCGGATTCATGGATGGTTTTGGTTTTGGCGCTTTGTGGTGTTTTACAATAATGTGGAGGGAGAGAGGAGAGTTAATGAGGGCAATGTGGCTGCGTGTGAATAGGGGGTGGTGCAAACCAGGGTTAAGGGTGATGGGTTTGGTTTGCGCCTAGGGTTTGGTGCTCTTGTGGTGGTGATGGTGGTGGTTAGATAGTGGCCAAGCATGTAGTGACGGATGGATGGTGAAGACACAGGAAACATGGGGCTCGATAACACCCTCCACCTGTTGCAAAAGTTCTGAAAACTTACAACAGAAATCAATGGCGTTTTTCATTTTCTCTTTCTCTTTCTCTTTCTTCAAATCTCTTTCTCTTTCTTTCATCATACAATAAAACCAACCACACCCACCACCACCATTGCATTATCACATACACACTCACACGCATTCATTCATTCACTCTATTCGGAAGGAGGAAGAGTAGCACTGTAGCAGCACCTTCTTCAAAACTAGGGTGCATTGCATGAAACCAGAAGCGAGTGTCGTATACGGTATACTGTGGGGTGCGTTTATATAATGCACCGTGCAGTGGTTCACTGAGAATGCGCCAAGTGGCAGCGAGTGTGACGAGGTGAGCACATGGTGATTTGATTTGAATGGAAGATGGCCTGATGGAAGGGATATGAACCACGTGATTGTTTTTTATTTTTTGCGCCTGTGGGGCGCGCAGCAGAGTATAATTGCGGATTTTGCTGTTCCTTTACTTGTACAGTTGCTTCACTTCTGAGGTCATATGTGGATTCCCAAACTCGCTCAGCACTCCACTTGGACACCATGCAAAGGTTCTTTGAGAAACCAATTAATGATAATATTAACTCCGACTAAGCTTTCTTATTAATACCCTTCTGCTTTTATCTCTTCCCACTTGCCCCAAATCCCTTCCCAAACTTCTTTTAAGGCCATTTTCACTCATCAATTCTGCAGAAGAAACAGCAACGCTCATTCGTTTGACTTTTCCTTCGCCACATACCTACTACCATTTCCGCTATCAACAAAATTTCTCACTGTGACAAACAAACTTATTTTGGATACCTGTGAATACACACTATCCACAACATCGTGAACTAAAACTCTCTCAAGATTCCCATATTTTTTTAAAGTAAAGTAATAAATTATGACCGTTAGATGACTTCTTCTTGCACCAATTTTAAATTAGTTACGAAAAATTAATGCTAGATTTTAATGATTTCAAGTTTTAACACATATATTCTCCCTATGTTTGCTTCTAACTAAATTTCCTCTTCCAAATATAAGTAAGGAAAATCATTTAATTTGTTTCAATTTATTTACTATACTCTTTTTTTTCAGTTGTTTATTCAATGTACATTTGTGTGCCATTGTAAATAATATTTTTCTCTTCAAGTCTATTACATTCAGGATATCATTAAAATTTAAAAATAACAGATAAAAACAAATATTTTTTATTGACAACTAATAGTTGAAAACTGACTCGACTCAATTATTATTTTTCAACTCTATTCTCTCAAATGCGTGCATCCCAATTATTAGAGGGGATCTTAGTCTTCCAATGAGATCATGCTTCCTAAATCTTTTAAAAAATTTATTTAAAATTATACAAATATATGTAGGACATTATTACACCGAAAATAATGAAATTAGGTAAATTTTTATTTCTTTAATAAAGTATAATATTTCTTTCTTATTATCTTGAATTTTTCATAAATTCTCGCTCTCAGATAATTTCTTCTGTTACTGAATAAATAATAAGTTAGACACAAATTCATTCTTCTTGTTTTTTCATATATTTTATCTCATTATTGAAGATAAAATGGGTAACTCTCTTGTTTGAGAGTGAAATATTAATTTAATAAATGGTATTTTTTTATCTCATGGAATTTTTTGTGTATTTATTATTTTACGAATATAGGAGAAAAAGTGATGTACTATATGTTTTTTCATGATTGTTATTGTGATTTGATTTTCAAAAATTTTTATTTTAATAATTACATCTCTCAAATTTCTATTAGATTTTGATAAATTACGTTTATTCTTAAACTTTTTTTAAATAAGTATATAGATAAAAAATAAAAGAATAAATTCACTTGTTAAAAATGATAAAAGAAAAAAATATCCGTAACAACACAATTATATTTTTTCACATAAAGCATGATGCTAAGGGTTCAATTATTGAATTAGATAGACATTGACCATTGACATTTTTAAAATTCAAAGAATTACACGTTTAAGTAAGGAGTTTCATATTAACTCTTTAAAATGTATATAAAGTTTGAATATATTATTTTGGTCTCAATCTGTCACTAATAGTTATGCAAATGAAAGTTATTAGAATATTAAATGACACCTAACATTGAACAAGTGATTGTCTTTTAAGTTGAGAATTGTAATTACTAATTATTTAATGTGTATTTATTTTTCTCTTTAAAATTTAACGTCTCTTGTAGTTTTAAAATTTACACAACTTAACGAACAAACTTAGTTTGAATACTGTGAATACAATATCCACAACATCAAGATTCTAATATTTTCTAAAGTAAAATATTATAATTGTTCGAAGAGTGAGTTCTTTTTCACTTAGTTAAGATAAATTGATGTTAGATTCTAATGATTTCAATTTTTTACACATACATTCTCCCTGTGTTTATTTATAACTAATTTTTCTCTTCCAAATAAGGAAAATCATTTAATTTGTTTTAAGTTATTTATTATATTTTTTTTTCAGTTTTTCATTCAATGTACATCTGTGTGCTATTATATTTTCTTTCCACATTATCATAAATGATATTTTTCTCTTCAGATTTATTAAATTTAGGATATCATTAAAAAAATGAAAGTTATTTTAAAATTTAGAAATAATAGATAAAAACGAATATTTCTTTATTGTCAAATAATAATAGTTGAGAAGTGATTTAACAACCTCTAAAATATAAGAAAATAATGACCTCTGAAAAAGACTCAAATACCCTAACTTAAACGAGTGACACCTGTCCAATTTCTAGGTTTTTTGGTAACTTTCTCTTCTGGATATTACCTAAATACCCATTTCTAAGTCTTTGACACGTGTCATTTTCTTTGGTTTTTTCGTCCTTGAAGGTTTAATTGTTGGGCTTCAACACGCGACCCAAAAGTAAATCTTTTCAACTTCTCTCCAGAAGCTTCAGCACCATTCACACACTCATCTACCAATCTGCCACACTGCTTCTCTCCGTTCTCTTTCCTCTACTCTTTCTTCCTCACACTCTCAACTTCTCTTTGAAGCTTCTTCTTCCTTTCCACTGCCAAGTTAAGTGTTTGATTCTCTAACTATTACCAACGTAACCCAACACAGATGTGTATGAAGGTATTTTTGTTGTTGTTTCGATTTCATTTTATAAACATTTTTTTTGGTTTTCAAGGTGTTTTGAAACGTTTTTTGGCTATCAAAAGGTAATAACTTTCGATTTTTTTTTGTTCTTCTTTTTTCATATGCATTGTTACCCGTGTTGTTGTTTGAAGGTGTTTTTTGTTGTTTTAGTTTCGTTTTGGTAAGCGTTTTTTGGTTTTTCAGGTGTTGTAGACCTATTATTAGGTGAAGAAAAGGTAATAATTTTCGAGTGTTTTTTAGTTTCTTCTTCATCTTGCATATGTATTGTTGCATGTATTGTTGTTTGAATGTATTTTTTGTGCATTTCTATTTCGTTTTGATAAACCTTTTTTTTTTTGTTTTTCAGGTTCTCAACTTTTCTCCAGAAGCTTCAGCACCATTCACACACTCACCTACCACTCTGCCACACTTTTTTTCTTCGTTCTCTTTGCTCACACTCTCAACTTCTCTTTAAAGCTTCTTCTTCCTTTTCACCGCCAAGCTAAGTGTTTGCTTCTCTAACTATTACCAACGTAACCCAACACAAATGTGTATGAAGATATTTTTGTTGTTGTTTCGTTTTCATCTTATAAACCTTTTTTTGGTTTTCCAGGTGTTTCGAAACCTATTTTTGGCTAATCAAAAGGTAATAACTTTCGATCTTTTTTTGTGTTCTTCTTTTTTCATATGCGTTGTTACCCGTGTTGTTATTTGAAGGTGTTTTTTGTTGTTTCAGTTTCATTTTCATAAACCTTTTTTGGTTTTTCAGGAGTTTCGTATACCTATTATTAGGTGAAGAAAAGGTAATAACTTTCGAGTGTTTTTTAGTTTCTTCTTCATCTTCCATATGTATTCATGTATGTGTTGTTGTTTGAATGTATTTTTTGTGTGTTTCTACTTCGTTTTCATAATTTTTTGTTTTGTTTTTCAGGTTCTCAACTTTTCTCCAGAAGCTTCAGCACCACTCACACACTCACCTACCACTCTGCTACACTTCTTTTCTCCGTTCTCCCTCCTCTACTCTTTCTTCCTCACACTCTCAGCTTCTCTTTGAAGCTTCTTCTTTTCCTCTGTTCTTTCAGGTTTTCTTCTTCTATTAAAAAGAAGATCAAAGATTTTTGAAGATCCAAAACGAAGTTCTCAAGCAGAAGGATGAAAAATCAATATGAAGAAGTTTTATTTTTATTATTTTTCCATTTTTTGAGTTTGATTTTAATTATTTTTGTTTTGTGAGCCAACCCATCCTCCTGGTGGTGTTCCAATGGTGTTCCTCACATGTGGGTTTACGAGGTTAAACTAAGATCTGTTGTTGGATTTGTACGTTATTCATGGAAGTTTTTTTATATGAATTTTGTGTATATATAATTTGGTTGGTTTGTGTGATGATGTTATTGTTCAATAAATATTATACTTACGATGCAGATGAGGTTCTAAAGAAAGTTCTGGAAACTGAATACTTTTGATTTTTTAAAAAGATGAATGACTTGCTTAGTTAAGTTTCTAACACTAGATGGTAAAGTTTCTTCAGTGAAACCTCTGTATGTTTCGGTCTCTTCAAATCAGTAGCATGAAAAACATAAATTATTATTGAAGACCATTTAATAGCATGAAAAACATAAATTACTATTTAAGACCATTTAATGCAACTAGATGGTAAAATTTCTTCAATGAAACCTCTGGATGTTTCGGTCTCTTCAAATCAGTAGCATGAAAAACATAAATTATTATTCAAGACTATTTAATAGCATGTGAAACTGAAATTATTATTCAATACCTTTTAATAGTATGGGAAACATAAATTACTATTAAGACCATTTAATGCAATAACTTACTCTATCAATCAATCCTACGTTCAATGAAAACCTGCACAACTTCCTATGAAAATTTTAATTTATCACTGGATTGGAAATCTAAGTTTATCATTGTTCAAGAAACCCTACACAACTTCCAATGAAAAAATTTTAAATATATTTGCATAACGTCTAAATAATGAATATGAAATCTGAATAAACGTTTGTATAAATTTTTGTAATTATTATTTGTATTGCTCTAGATAATCATCATTGCACCACTAATCTAGATAATTGAACTGCTCCATTAATTTGAACTACTCGGAATAAACGTTTATTCAGATAAAAAAATTTGGTTTTTCAGGTTTGGACAGCTCTGGAAAAACCATTATTAGTATTATCACTATTACCTCTGGAAAAACCATTATTAGTATTTTCATTATTAACCGATTTCATTAATTAAATTAATTAAATGAAAAAATAAGTATTGAATGAAATTAACATAATTTTTAAGAATGATAAGATTTGGTTGGAGATCTTTTCGTGTTCCTATAGTCAATAATGTCCATTTTCGCTTCTCAAGATTTTCTCTCAACGAAATCATTATATTTCAACTTCCCAAACCAATATCTATTTATATTTATACTCCATAAACTTCTTTGAACTGTTGCACATTTCTAACACGAAATCATCATTACATTTCTCGCATTCCCAAATCATCGTTTTTCAAAGATTGCAATTGATTGCAATTGTTGATATGACTGTTGTGCTTCTCCATAATTAATATTAAATACAAATTTATTATCATGTATATTAAATACAAATTTATTTGTAATTTTTAAGTTTGAATATATGTACTTCATCATCATGTATATTGTTAGTTTTTTTTATTTTTAATTTAATATAATTTATTTTCAGTCCATTATTTTCATTGTCAACTGATTTCATTAATTAAATGAAAAAATAAGTATTGAATGAAGTTAACATAGTTTTTAAGAATGATAAGATTTGGTTGGAGATCTTTTTGTATTCCTATAGTCAATAAGTCTATTTTCGCTTCTCAAGATTTTCTTTCAACGAAATCATTATATTTCAACTTCCCAAACCAGTATCTATTTATATTTATACTCTAAAAACTTCTTTGAACTGCTGCACATTTCCAACACGAAATCATCATTACATTTTTTGCATTCCCAAATCACCATTTTCAAAGATTGCAATTGTTGATATGACTGTTGCGCTTCTCCATAATTAATATTAAATACAAATTTATTATCATGTATATTAAATACAAATTTATTTGTAATTTGTAATTTTGAATATATGTACTTCATTATCATGTATACTGTTAGCATCAACTTTTCACTTGAATCTTAGGTGGTTTATTTGTTTGATCTATGTTTAATTTTCTTTTTATTTATTTTATTATTGTTAATTGTTAATGTATATTCTAATTTCCAAAATTAGAAAAAAAAATAATATTAATTTTTTAATTCAAAAATAAAAGAAAATTATTTACTTGAACCAAAACAAATGTACAAGTTCATACTGTCAAATTTTTTTAACACAAAAATAAATGATTTTTTAATACATATCACTAATAAATTATACGTCAAATTTTTAATTTAACACAAAAATGTACATACGCATGAATAATTAGTGATTGTAGTGTCAATTTTGCACTAATAAACTAGGAAACCAAATTCTCATATTGGAATGGAATTGAATGTTAGAGCTTTACAGTATGGTGAACTATTGTTCTAAAGTTTGAATTATAACAATATAACATACGTGTGTTTCATTTCATCTTAATATAACATACATGTGTTTCTATTTAAAAATTTTAACATCAATTTTATGTTATATTTATTTTATACGGGACCAAATTACATAATACACCTACATTTTACTTTAACAACGACCGGTGCATATCCATTTCATTTTAATGTAATATATATGTGGTTCTATTTAAAAATTTTAACATCAATTTCATGTTATATTTATTTTATACGGGACCAAATTACATAATACACCTACATTTTACTTTAACAACGACCGGTGCATATCCATTTCATTTTAATGTAATATATATGTGTTTCTATTTAAAAATTTTAACATCCATTTCATGTTGTATTTATTTTGTACGAGATCCTATTACACAATATGCCTACATTTTACTCTAATAACGACCCGTCCATACGCATTTTAATATAATATACATTGTGTTTTTATCTAAAAATTTTAACATCAATTTCATGTTGTATTTATTTTGTACGAGACCATATTACATAATATGCATACATCTTACTTAAATAATGACCCATACATATACATTTCATTTTAATATATATATATATATATATATATATATATATATATATATATATATATATATATATATATATATCTGTGTGTGTGTGTGTGTTTTATCTACGAGTGTTTTGATTTAAAAATTTTAAAATCAATTTCATGTGGACAATACTTTTGTACGGGACCAAAATTCAAAATATACCTACATTTCATTTATTTAATAATTCAAAAAGAGAAATATGTTCAAAAACATCAAATAATTAACTCAGAGTCGATGTTTACATTGATAACAATATGTTGTATTTTTTTAATTTTAACCTTGAATTCATATTAAATTTTTAATAAAATTACATTTCACAATATATTTGCACTTCATTCATATTTACATTACATGCTACTTTTTATAACAATAAAATATAGGAATATAAATAAATAATTCATTCAAAAATAAAAAAAAAATATTAATTTTTTTAATCTAAATTATTAATAAAATGACCCAGGCATATTGAAAAGACACTTGAATCTATTATTACTATACTTTGTCAACAAAATTACAATCTTCAGATTTATTCTTAAATGTAATTATTTTAATATCTAAAACATATTTACATGTTTATATAAATTATGCTAATAATAACAATAATTTAATTTAATTTTTCATTAATATAATGTATATAACATTTAAATAAAATGCTTACAACAACAATAACACAAAAACAAAAAAAAATCTGTGCGTACGCACGAATCTCATACTAGTTATTCTCTAAAATACGTTCACGAACTTATTGGAGGAGTTCTTAGGCCGTGTTTATTTATAAGAATTTATTATTAAGAGGATGGATAATGATGGATGAAACTTGTTTACCTCCTCGGCGCATACACATTTTCCATCTATTTTTTTAAGTTCCAAGTTAACAAATTTTATGCTTTTACCTAGATGTCTAGAATTTTTAAATTGAAACTTACCTTCATTTAAGTGAATTTTTAACTTTGCAGCAATGCATGCCTATATTCTATTAAAGTACTTTCAATTAATGTTGTTTGAAATTTTTTTATCTCACCTGATGTACTTATAAAAAAAAGTTATGAAAAAGTTGTTCCTTAAATATGACACGTACAAATTAATAAAATTATTTAAAATAATAATAATAATCATTATTATTAAACCTTGTGGATAATTAATAATAATAATAATAATATTAATAGTAATTATATTAATAATAATAATAACATTACTAATATAATACTAATTAATAATAAAACTAATAATATTATTAATAATAATAAAAATAATACTAAAACTAATAATAATAATTATATTTTATATTGTATTAATTTTAACCACAGGAGTAAAACTGTTATCTAATAATTTTATCTATTAAAATATTATTTTATATTTATCACATCTATCAAATCATTCACAAATGTTCATAAATTTTACCTTAAAATATTTTCACTCTCTTCCCTCCCTCCACTGAAATAAACAATTTCATTTTTGTCTCTTTATCTCTTCAAATTCATTTACTCACTCTTCTTCAAATCTATCATTGGAAAGCAAACACAAAGACACCCTCAGTGTTCCAAATCATGGTCCTCCTAAATCTTTAGAAAATTTTAAAATTATATATAGTATATTGTATTATAAAAATTAAATTAGATAGTTTTTTATTTATTTTTAATAAACTATAACATATTAATAAATAATAAAATATAAAATTAAATACAATAAAAGATAAATAAATTTGTTGTTTCTCATCATCTTTTGATTTTCTCACATATTCTCACTCACATGTTTTCTTTGGTTAGGAAGAAAATAGGAAGTTAGATACAAACTCATTCTTTCTACATTTTTCATATATTTTATTCTATTATTAAAGATAAAAGGGTACTTTTTTGTCTTTGACAATTAAATAAAACTATATTAGTTTAATAAATAATATTTTTATCTCATGAGTTTTTTTTGTATATTTATTATTTTATGAATATAGAAAGAAAATTTATATACTATATGTTTTTTCATAACTGTTTTTTAATTGTGATTTGATTATCATACAATTTTCTTTTAATAATTACACCTCTCAATTTTTGATTAGATTTTGATAACTTATTTTTATTCTTAAAATCTTTTAAATAAGTATATAGATAGTAAAGATAAAAAGAAGACAAATTTTATTTCTTCACATATTTTGAAGCATGATATTATCAATACTGTTAGGAAAGATTAAAAAAATTATAAGTAAAGTAAGAAAAGATTTTCATATTAACTCTTTGTATCATATATAAATTTTGAGTATATATTGTTTTGACTCTTGAGACCTTATAGTCAAGAGATCTGTTACCAATCTGAAGGTTATTAGAAGATTGGAAGGTAATTATGTAAATTAAGATAATTGGAATATTGAATAATGTGTAACATTGAACAAGGTGATTGTCTTTAGGTTGAAAATTGTAATTATTAATTATTTAATTATTTAAAGTGTATTGGTTTTTCTCTTCAAACTTTGTAATTTTAATGACTTTGCTTGCTGGGTTGGCTTCCTATAAATGTGTGAAGAAATTTCCAAAAATTATTTAATGCAGTAATTACTATCCAATATAATGTCAACTATTCTACAAGGAAACTTGCAGCAAGTAGTGGTCATTGAATGGTTGTATAGTCATAAAAATAATGAATTGTAAAAAGTCTACCATGTTCACATTTATATAATGAATTGCATTAATTCAAACATCTTATTTTTATACTATGATAATATTATTTCCATAATTTATTTTTCTATGCATCAATAATTACTAACCTTATGAAAGAAATAAACATAAAGTTTTGGATATACATATAGTTTGCAAAACTAGTCAGCACATGTAGGGATGGAAACAAAACTTAAAACATGAGGAGATAAAAAAAAAATATAATGGAGTACATTTTTGGTATACTTTCCGGCATGTCTCACCATCTTTAAGGTTATTTATGTACTAGACTAAGATTAAAGAGTTGATTAAAATTCTATACTAATAAATAAGATCAAATTCTTGTGTAATTGAATGAATGGAATATAAATTGAATGATGGGTCACAATCATGATGATGCTACGGCAAGCTTATCATATTTTTGATGGGGTGGTTTTATATTCTCTAGTCTCTTATGAGTTTATATATTCACCAAAACCCTAGCACCTCATTTTAAATATTTTAAATGAATACATCACTTAAATTCTTAAGAGTTTCGATCATATCACTCAACTCACCTAAGTAATAAGGAAATTTTCACACCATTACTAATTTTTTATTTTCACTTCAAAATCATATATATTTTCATTGACAAGAAAAATAAATTTTTATACAACTTGCACCCAGATTCAAGAAAAGAGAATGACATCAAGTACAAGAAAAAAAAATATAATGTAAACTCATGATTAAAAAGAAACGCAAGGAAATGAAATAAAAATAAAATAATACAAAGAAAAAATTGATCTATAAGTATTGCATATAAAAATATGTTCAACAAAATAATATTCAAAAACAACGTGATTTATATGACCCATATTTTCAGGGTCATCATGAATGTGAGCATGTTCAATGATCCTTTCAACAACATTCATTATCACAATATTAACAATTTGTGTAAAATTATACAAATATTACTCGTCTTTGTTTTGAACAATCATCTTTAAAAGAGCTTCTGAGACAAAATGACTGTAAATAACATTTCAACATAGGACATAGGCCTGTCATATAATAATAGAAGATCAAATTGACCAATTAGCTAGGCATATGCACAAAATTGTACAAGAGTTGCTCCTTCTCCAAATAATGTAAGTATCATGTCATTTGGTATGGTATACATGAAAGGGTTGAAGAATTTGTATTAATAAAGGATGAAAAAGAAAAGTTTGATGACAAAGATAAAACAAAAAAATAAGAAGAACAATCTGCAACTTTTGAGTAGACTTAGATTTTGATTTATCAAATCTTCAGAAAAGTGAGACAAGTTGCACCTGTGATTCTAGCATATATTTACTAAGATTAATTCTAATATACATCTAATTTATATTTCACTTACATGTGCAAGTTTTGTTTACATGGGAGTTTATTATAACAATTATTGATGTACCTATTAATGATCTTGCTGATTCTCCAACACTTCCATTACTACATATCAACAACCACCTTTTTTTATATTTGAAGTCATATATACCTATTTGGATGATCTTGTAACAAAATAGCCAAAAATATTAGTACAAATAAATTAATTTAAATTTGTCTTCCAATGGACAAGAAGTTAATTTATAATAAATTAGTTCTGATGAACCTACACTAAAGGTTTAGGAAAATAAAATATAAATAAAAGAGAAAGATAAAAAAATAAAGAGTTAGTATGAAACTAAAGCCAAACACACACCTATAACAAGATAAATAGTTACACTAAAATTGACATGCAAAAATGAAAATAAAAAATATAAAATTACATCTCTAATGCAATTGTAAAATGAACAGATGTTAGTGAAATGTAAAGATATGCAAAAGATTATATGCCTACAAATCTACAAATCTGCGTCCAAAAGAATTAAAATGCAAATGTTTATGATATGTCAAGATGAATGTGAAACTAAGACTATTAGATCAAAAAGACGAATTTTGTATACGTAAAATATGATGAATTAATTAAATAAAATCAAATAACAATCAAACTGATAGGCATTAGATTAAAGACTTCAACAATACAGTGGAATATGTTTACTCTACCACTTTTTTTAAAATAAGATTTTTCATTGATTTTTTAAGATTATTATTTGATTGATTTTTTTATATTAACAATGAGATTTAATTAAAGTAACTTTTCAATTAAATATTATTATATACATAATTATGGATTTTTTTTATCTCTTTTATCAAGTAAAACACAAATTAACCAAAATAATTGATTGGTTAATTCTAACTAAACTCTTCACTTTTAATCCAAATAACTTCTCAATTATTGACAAAAACATATTCAATCACATGAAAAGTTTATAAGTTGAACCAAAGTGACTTCTCAATTAAAATTAAATATTCTTTGACTCATATCTTGTTATGTTATCTAGATTTAACAAGATGCTAACTTACTATAATTTAAAATCATTACTTATACTTGATTAGGAGGTAAAAGACATAGATAACAATAAATCACAATAATAAATAAAAGAACAAATAATTTATTTCATCCTGTCTTAAAATCTAATTAATAAATCACAACAAAGTTAATCCTTAAGACTTAACATTCCATAAAGAATAAAAATAACACAAAAATAGAATAAAAGAAAGAAGAGGACTTAAAAGAAAAGAGAGAGGATGTGGAGATCAAGACATGGCTAAAATTTGTCGCCCAAAAAGAGTTGAAGGACGTCTTTATATAGGCATTGAACTGTATTTTCTGCAATTTTTGTTGATTAAATCTTTTTTCTATTAATGTAATCTACACCAAATATTCTCTTAATAAATCTAATATATCCATAACATTCTTGATTGCTGTAAAGATTTGAAAAGATTTTGACAGGTTTGAAGAGATTTGACAGTTATTTTTTATATAAATAAATAAATATTTAAAAATATCAAATCAAATATATAAAGATAGATTTTGCCCAAATCATATCTTATCATAAAGATTATTACATCATCAAATCCTTGCAGTGGAAAATATGGAGAAATCTCAATTCGATTTTTGTTGAGACACTTTCATTTTTGCTGAGCCAGTGTAGTTCGTGCTAAGCCAATTTCTTCTGAGTGTTGGACGTACCCTCTTGGGGTTGGGTGCCACTTCACCATTCAACAAGGATGATGGGCGTCTAGAATGTTCGTTGGGCGAATTGGGTTTTTTCACTATCCTTTTTTCTTCACTTTTTCATGCTGTTTTTGCCATCTTCATGTGATGTTTGGTTTGACTTGAGTTCTGGTGATTTTAATTATTTTTCATTCTTGGCATTAGCTTGAAGGTTTCATGAAGTTATGATCAATTTATTTTTATGCCTTTCATAAGCTTAATTTAGCTACAACTGTATCAATACACCTCAAAACATTCAAAGATCATTTATGTAATAAAAAAAAATATTTTTAACATGTTTTATATCATAAGCTCGATAAACCTAATTATAACAAATCATAATTAAAACAATATTTTAAATACAAAAACCAATTAATAATCCAAGCTTAAAGGTTAAATAAGATCATAAATATGTGCTTGTTAATGTCTTTTTTTTCTTTAGTACCTATTTACATTATTAATACTTTTTCATCGAGCATTTTCTAGATTTCAAGGAAGATGAAATAGTATTTTATTTGCATGTATTTCACGTAGAGCAAATGAGAAGCTTTTTAAGCTCATGGTAATGCTTAATTTTTATCTTGTGCACTTGAGTGTAGGGATGTCAAAAATATCCGTACCCGCGGGTATCCGCGGATAAAACCCGCAATGGATAGGAAATGAATATTAAAAATGGATACCCGCTACCCGTGGGTACAGGTATTTTTGATACTCGCATGTTAACGGGACGGGTACGGGTATCATAGTATCCGTACCCATGGATACCCGTACCCGCTAAACTTTAATTCACAAAAATATCGTTATATATATATATATATATATATATATATATATATATTAGTAAAAAACATTCTGATCTAATTTGTCTTCTCCCAAGTACACCCTTTGATATTCTTCTCTTTCCCTTCTTTGAAATTGAGCATATATACATCAAACCCTATATAGACAATGACATTTATGGTATGCTTGTTGTCAAATGATATAATCAAAATAAGAATACTTGACACGTGACATTTGGGGTTTATTATTTGATTATTTTTTAGGAATCAATACGAGCATAGGCGGAGCCTCATAGGAGCAGGGAGAGGCCTAGGCCCCCCCAAATATTTTTTATTTTTTTCAAAATTATATATCCATTTTTTTAATTTTTAAAAATTTTGAAAATTTAAAATTATAAATAGTATATTTTAAAAATTGATGATAATTAAATTGTGTCTCTTTATTTATTTTATAAATACAATATTTAATGTTAATAAATAATAAAAAATAAAAAATAAAAAATATTTAGGTTTAATTAGTCTTCTAGTATCTGTTTTCGTCTAAAAATATCAAATTGCCACTAAATTGAAAGTAAAAGAAGGGGAAGATCAACTTACATTTTTGAAAACAATAACTAAAAGAGTAATTAAATCAAACATTTATTAAAATATTTTTCATTTTCTTCTGTCATTGCCTTTTAAAATTTTGACAAAATTGTACTTATCTTTGACTATCATATGTTTTTTTTTTTTTTAAGAAATGAAGTTAGACACATACTCATTATGTTTGCTCTCATTTCTCATCTGTTTCCTTCATTTCTCGAAGAAAGAAAATGTAACTCTCTTTTGTCTTACTTGATGATGAAATATTACTTTAATAATTATTAAAATTATTTTTTATCTCATGAACCTTTTGTATACTTACTTTTTATGATAATAGAAGAAAACAAAACATGTATTATATATTTTTTTATAACCGATTTTTAATTGTGACTTGATTATAATATATTTTTCTTCTAATACTTATGTTTCTCAATATTTTATTAGATTATGATAAATTATTTTTTAGTATATTTAAAAAAAAGCATATCGATGAAGAATAAAATAATGAATTTATTTTGTAGGAGTAGTAAAAGGGAAGCTACACGTGAAGATGAAAACTAGTTAAATTATATTTCTTCACATCTTTTAAAGTATTTAAAGCATTATACTAATAATCCAATTTAACGATCCAATTGTTTTATAGAAGAGTCATTTTTTAAAGTGTTATACTAATGGTCCAATCAAATGATCAAAAAATTATATTATTCTAGCCCCTCCAAAACTCTTGGTCAAGATCCGCCATTGAATACGTGAAGATGAAAACTAGTTAAATTATATTTCTTCACATCTTTTAAAGTATTTAAAGCATTATACTAATAATCCAATTTAACGATCCAATTGTTTTATAGAAGAGTCATTTTTTAAAGTGTTATACTAATGGTCCAATCAAATGATCAAAAAATTATATTATTCTAGCCCCTCCAAAACTCTTGGTCAAGATCCGCCATTGAATACGAGAAAGTGGACTTGTTGATCAAAACACTAATTAAAGAATATCCATTGTGTTGAACGTCATTTTATATTTATTTTTATAATTATTTGGACTTGTATGGACTTGAGTTTGTTTGAACTTTATTTAAAATTTATGACAATGATGTATTTTATTTTATTTTATTTGAATTTATGATTAAATATTTATTTTTTAAATAATTTTGTAAATACTTGCGGGTACCTGTGGATACCCGCGGATATGAAAAAAATAGATGGGTACCCGTATAACAGATACCCGACGAATATGGGTACGAGTACGGGGCGAATATTTATCCAGCGAGTAGGGTACGGGGGAGCTACTACCCGTACCCTACCCGTCCCGTTGACATCCCTACTTGAGTGTATACATAATCATAAACACTTAAGAGAAAATAATGATACACATTCTTTTTGAGAATTTTACCATATATGATACTGGTCTTAATTTGATTGTAATTCTTGTTTACTTTTATGTTTTAGAATATATTTTTTATTGTCATGATTCTTTAATACTTTAAATGTATGATTCATCGTATTTTTTTATTGTCCATATTTTCTTTTTATATTTTTCTTTTACTTGGAACTCCACTTAGGTGTAGGGATGTAAAAAAAATTCATATCTGCTGTTATCTGCGGACAAAACCTGCAATGCATAGAAAATAGATACTATAAATGGATACTAGTGCGGGTAATGAATACAAGTATTTTTTATACCCTCATGTTAACAGGACGGTTACAGTATCATAGTATCCATACATGTACTCTAATTTAAACTAAACAAAATTAAAGAAACATGATTAAAATATTAACACATTGATTTTAAATGGGTTATTTTTTATCATTTGGTTTTAAAAAAATTTCATTTCTTTGTAAACTGTCATTCAACACTATTTAAATGAGTTATTTGGACTTTGTTTGAAATTTATAAATGTTATGTATTGTATTTTATATGAATTTTCAATTAATATATGTTGTTAAATATTTTAAATTATTTTTTAAATACCCGCGAATACTCGTGGATATCAAAACAATATGCGGGTACCCGTATAACGGATACCCGCACGGATATTGGGATGGGTATAGGACGAATATTTATCCAGCAGGTAGGGTATGGGGAAGCTATTATGAGTGATGTCAACGGGAGGTATGGTATGAGTAATAGCTCCTATGTATCGTACCTATTGGATAAATATTCATTCCGTACCTGTACCGACATCCGTGCGGGTATCCGTTATGCGGCAAATTGCATACTTTTTTAATATTCACAGATATTTAAGGGTACGAATATTATGATAGTCGTACCCGTCTCATTAACATGCGAGTATAAAAAATATTTGTACCCGTTACCCACGGGTTTTATCCACTTCCTACCCATTACGATATCCATTTCCTACTCATTACGAGTTTTATCCACATATACATGCAGGTACAAATTTTTTTGACATCCCTAGCTATTATTTGTACCCTATTCGTCTTGTAACATCCCGATCGGATATTACTAATTTAAATAAAATAAAATGGAAATAAATACAAACTCGCATTTATTATAATTACCTTTCCCAAAATCACAAAAAATTTTAAACATTTATTAAACTCATCCAATTAAACCACAATGTTCTAATAATCCATAGTAGTTCATATTCCAGTAAAAATACGGTTTACAAAAAATCTGAAAATAAAATGATAGTAACTTCCATAAAAAGCTTTCCCACGCTAGCCCCTCTCCGGCTCTATGCCTCACCAGCATCACCTGAAACATCACCTGCTCCCGTGTGACACGATCATCGCCAAACACACACAGAAAGGGTGAACTCATAACAATACAAATATACATTAAAAAAATATAGATTTACGCCAAACTACTTTATTCCATCTAAATTGCTTAATCTCAATAATCGATACCCAAGGATTTTAGATCATTGTCTCATTATACAAATGAAACTATTAATCCATTTACCCATACAATTACTTGGCCATGGACCCAGGATATATCATGCTTCCATGTACCTGCTCACTCGTGGTCCAACCTCTATGAACCTCCCCGCTCGTAATCCAACTCTACGGACCTCGCTCGTAGTAGCCCTCAAGTGTGAGCACGGAACATACGAACCTCCCCGCTCGTATCCTCACACAAGAGCATCATAATATGAAACTCCCCACTGTTCATCACCAATCATGAACCTACCCACTCATGACACTATCAAGCATCTCCTAGTCCAAGTCCACATCTCAACACATCAAAACGAAATTAAGAAAAAATATTGCACTATACAAGGTGTTAGTTTTGAAATGGTTGAAAAGCCAAGAAAGGGGGGTTGAATTAGCTAGTTAAAAATTTAGGCTATCTTTGCAAGCTAAAAACCACCTTTAATTGAATCAAATAGATCACCAAGTTAGGATGCAAACAGTACTGAACTGTACACTTTCAGTCGATCAAAAAAACAGAGTTAACTGATTGATTTTACTAAACAGATTCTGTTCTGGTATATTCGATCGATTGAAACAGAAAAACAGTCGACTGAAATATTGGGAAAAATGCAGAAATGTGAATTTGAATTTTAAACCAGAAACAATGCTCAAGAATGATCAATATCAGTTCCAAATGATTATACAAACATGCTCAATGTTGCAGATGCCATGAAAACATGCAAGAACATGAAAAAGATGATTAAAGCACAAGTTCTTTAAACTTTAAAATGAAAATGCAAGAGAGAAAGGTTAGAGAAGAGAGGACACCACGAGATTTTTATACTGGTTCACTCAAACCTGAGCTACATCCAATTTGCAAGGCAACCTTAGCTTGACTTTGCACTATTTCAAAAGTTTTACAAAGTATACTCTTACACTTTCAAAATATGCAAAAACACCACAAAAGACTCTTGAATCACACCAGCACAGCAAGAACCCTCTTGCAGACCTAGAAAACCACCAGGCACACACACAAAGCTTGAGAAAGATCAAACCTTAGTGGTAGCACAGCCTTACCTACCACAAACCACTTTCTTCAAACTTCAAACCAAGCCAAAAGCTCCAAGAATTGATCCAAGATCAATCTTCAACAGC
Organism: Vigna unguiculata; assembly: GCF_037176805.1. Taxonomy (NCBI): domain Eukaryota; kingdom Viridiplantae; phylum Streptophyta; class Magnoliopsida; order Fabales; family Fabaceae; genus Vigna; species Vigna unguiculata. The sequence continues at coordinate 26,159,799 of NC_140792.1, read as the reverse complement.
TGCAACACATATGATCACGAAGGACACTAGTGTAAAATAAGCTTTTTATACCGGTTAAAAAAGGCTTTTTATACCAATTTCAGTATCGGTATAAATGCAGGCGGTATAGAAAGTTTGATCTTTCTATATCGGTTATATAACAGGTATAAAAAATTTATTTTTTATACCATTTCTAAAACCGGTATAGAAAGTCCTCTTGGAAAAGAAAAGTTATGTAAGAAGAAATGACTTACTATACCGATTATAGTTCCAACCAGTATAAAAAATTACACATTTTACACCAAGTATGACCTCAATCGGTATAAAAAGTGATTTTTTTATTTTTTTATGAAAAATTTGTTTATGCTTCCTACCACATACCAAACCTGTATATAATTACCCAAAACATCCAAAAAACAAATCTCATTCAATCTAATATTTACATGAAATAGAATCTAATGTTTATATGAAATAAAATACTATTCCAAACCGAATTACTATATAAGTCGTAAAACACCTAACATCATCTTATATAAATACTTAAAAGAAACAAAGCCCACTGCTCACGAACTTCCTTAAAGACTCCTTGATCCATTGGAGATGTGTCATTGAAAATCTACATTATGAATAGTTGAGTCAACAATCTTTTAGTGATAGAATGATTTATGTTATTGCAATTACCTCCTTTCCTTTTAGCCTATGAGCTCCAAAGTATAAAGAATGATTTATGTTAGCAATATGTTGAATTAAATAGTTAAACCTACATATAATATGAATTTACCTGAAAGACAAGATTTAATCGCCTCTCCTTAAAAGCCTGCCATGTGCCTTCATCAAGGAATTGATACTTCTCACAAAGGTTTCTATCACTTAAGGGACCATAGATATAACGACTTGTAAGGTCCGTCTTAAAACCCTTCCATCGTTCTCCAGCAAATGAAATCCATTTTGTCCTTAACAAATTACTGTTTGGGACATCATATGTGACTTGTACAATAAGAATGAATTACATATAATAAGTATCAGTTATATATTTACGTAGTAAATTATATAAGTTAAGATTTCATACCTGGACACTTTGCCAAATCTGGTTCTTTATTGTCTCTGGAACATGGTCCCAATCATCTATAAGAATGGATGACTTGCTCCTACCAAGCAAAGCCACATAGCTGGTGAATTTCGTGCTATTATCTCCCAAAGCTTTACCAGTTTGCATATCAAACTGGATAGGCAATCTCTGATTTGCGTTGCGACTAACTGTTAACTCTCTCAATCTAGTCCCACGCCTACCCTTTTTTTTGGTAGACGTCTAAATCTTGTCCCCGTCTTGTGAAGGTGGAAGGTCACCAAATGATGTGTCACCAGACATATCCCTGTTCAAATAAATAATTGTTAGTGAGAATTAATAAATATCAGGTACCCTTTTCATAGTTGAAAACATTACACATGATAAACAATTTTACTATTGTCACTGGTTAGGTACATGCAGATTCAACAGAGATACAAGAAAGTTATTGGTTATATGCCTTTTATTTTTTAGGCTTCATCACTAATTGTTGGAAAATTTGGGTACCTGAAAAAGAACAATGCTACTGCAAAATAATGCATGTAATTATTTTCTTAGAATGAAAAATAATCCTATTAAATTTGGTATTAATCATATCACAAAGTAAGAACCTAGATAATATTAATTAAAAATATCAATAAGCCAAATAGGTCTAACCTTCTTTCACATGATAAAGAGAAATGAGATATTTGTAAAGGTATTGTGACAATAAAGTTAATCATGTTGATTTAAAGGTAGGATTTCGTTAAAGGTTTTAGTACTGTTTATTATTATTTTTTTCATAACTATTAATTTAGAAATTTGATTAGAGAATCAATTTTACCTTATCTTTGAATCTCTTCCACCATAAAACTTAAGGTTTTAAAGTTAGGACCAATATATATATTTAAGACTTGAATAACCAACCGTGATGACATGAAAGAATAATAAATATTGTAACTTCAATCCCTCTCTAATTCCTCTAATTTAGTTATGTGTGATATTAGACTTCCATAATACACTATTAAACCATTAATACATGTTTAACTAAGCGCGCGCGCGCGCACACACATATATATATATATATATATATATATATATATATATATATAAATAAAGAGATAAATCAGTAGTTTAGACACTATATCATAAATGGTACATCTTAAGTAGGTGACACTCGAAACATTTATATAAAATGCTATTTAGAATAAAAAATAATCAAGGGAAACAGAAAGGTTCATAAAAGTAAATAAAAAGTAAAACAACAATTGCTATCTACATCTCTTATAGTGATTTTTTTCTTCTTTAAATCTCTTAAACCAATAAATTGACCTATTTGTATCTATTAAAAACAAATTTGATCATCTAAAGCAAACCAGTGGTAATTGGGTTAATGGGTAAAATATAAAATTCAGTTGATGCTTACCTAAAAAAACCTGCAAAGGAAGTAAAGTTGTTGAAAAGAATGTATTGAAAGAAAATAATCATAAGCCAAATAGGGAAATCTCCTCATTAATGGAAATTAAATAAATGAATCTGAATCATGAAAACTTCATAATTAAATGGTACATTTAATTAATAGGGATAAGGAAACAAACAATAATTTCAATGAGGAGTTAGTACTCAATAATTGCAATAGTGTAAAATACATTTGCAGTTTCTTTTTTGTGATTATTTTTACCAATATTTATTAGTACTCAATAGTTGCTGGCATGTTAGAATATGTAGAATGTGAATAAATAGTGAACAATAAATAGTGATTATTTGAAGTGAAATGGAAATTAACATAATGTTCAAATTAACATTATTTGAACAATAAAAAGTCTGCTAATAATAAAAAGTCTGCCACAGCCTTCAAAATAAACCCAGTTTTAAAATAGCCTTTAAAACATTTACATAATCCAGCCTTGCCCTCAAGGTTTCACTTCGAATGTTTAGCTTACCATTATTCACCCTCATTTTTTTTGTCTTTAATTGCCAGAAGATAATACCAGGAACTTGAGCTTTAACATTCTGCTGATCCATTAAAGTTGTGCACTAGCTCTAGACCAAACAAATTAACATATCCACACGCACCAAAACATAATCCATTGATCCATTCTCGAGAAACATGCTTCTAATCCATGTGATGTGCATTAATAGCTATTCTCATAAAGATCTAATCACGATGAAAATCTAAAAATGGCTAATGACGCATAAACACACATTAACAAGTTAAAGAACACTAGGATCCAAGAAAAGCAATTTCTCACACATGCCACAGTAGTATTCACATGATCCCCTCTCTTCTTGGATTGAAGAACAATTAGCCCTATAGCCATTGGAAAATCATAAAAGAGAAGTGAATCAACATTACTAATGATGAAATATTAACTCCTAAACTCTAGCCCCCACTACCCCCATAATGCCCAAAATTGTAAACAACATATAACAAGTTTATCCAGCGCACATGCCTTTGTTTGAGGGCTTATTTTCTTATTCAATCATCATTACTCGAGGACATATTAAGCAACATAACTTTCCTAAATAGTAGACTGGATCATCATGATGTTGGATTTAAAAACCTACCTGGTACTACCTTCTGGCACAATGACAATGGCACATTTCATAAGCAATGCATTAGAAACAAAGGGTGGATGAAATTTCAAAAGATTTGTTCCGGCATACCTTTGACCATTAGACTTTTAAGCTGTAGATTCCAAAATTCAAAACTTTCGCAAATTTTAAGATAAGTAACCCAATGAAGATGGCCAAAATTACCACAAAGATGTCACCTATGAAGCCAACACTACAAATAGAAAACAAGTTTCTTCAGATCACTTGAATCTCTTTTATCTCATAGAGAAAGGCATTAGCAAGAATATTAAATACATGTCCAGGATTAATATGCTGAAAAGTAGAAATGGTGTGGAGGTTGCTCTGCAAATTTTGAACTGCTAAAAACTAAAAACTGCAGAAAAAGTCAAGGGAAAAATCTCATGAATAAAAATTGAATTTAACATCACAAATCATGTTAGAATTGAACATATGCAATATATAAAAACAGAGGATGGCACAAGGAGCAAATGACCATTCACTTACAAGAAAATTTCCTACAATTAACTACGCGCCAGTCATTCAGGTACCTCCTCCAGCTTTGCCTGCAATAGCAGCCTTCTAGTTGGAAACAGAACAAAAAAAGCAGTCACCACAACAATATAGGACTTTGTTGATTTCCTTGTCACTGTTAATTAGTATAAACAGTTTTCAAAGTAATTTTACACTACTTGGCAATCAAATCCTTCATCCAAAATCTAATAAGTTTGGAAAATTGTTTCCAGATTAAATGATATTAAAACCAAAAGAGAGAAACAGTTAGGTTGACGTTTTAAATTCTTCTGTTGTTTTTCATTCTTTTTAACATTTTCCTCAATTACACTAAACTTCGTGTCCTGCACCACCCTTCACTTATAATCATATTGCCTTAGAATCATGAGTAGTATCCTCTTATTGATTTTTTTCACTACCTGCACTAACTTTTAATCAATATGCATTAGGTATGTTGCAGCTCGGGCATGATTGAGAAATGAAAGTCAATGTTATTGGTAATGAGTAACCTATTTGCAGAAACAACCTACCCTAAAATATTTGCAAAAACAACCTAACCTAGCAAAAATAGGAAAAAGGGGAATATCAATAGCAAAAGCAGCAAACCCAACAAATAATAGGAGAATAGTAATATTGTCTGAACGTGACAGCAAGGGAGGTGCAAAACACGAAGGTGACAACAATGGAGGTGCGAAACACGAACGTGAACAGAGGAGATCAACTCCAATGGAAGAGCGAACACAAATGATGAAGGAAAGGAAAATGGAGAAGATGATGACAGAACATGATCAGCGAATGCGAATGGCAAACGATGAATGCAAATGATGAACGGCAAATGCGAATGGCGAACGGCGAACCCAAACGGCAAACGCGAACAAACCTCAGCAACGGCGAACACTGGACGGAAACGATGAGACCCGTGGGGAGTAAATGGAAATGAAAAAAAAAAAAGGAAAAGTCTGGAAACGTGAAACATCACTGAGAAATAGGAAGGATAAATGAAAAATAGAATATTCTATAACTATTGTACTTAGAACAATTATAAAAAGTCTTATTTAATATTCTAAATGTTACTGAATCACTTTTTATACCTATTTTAGATCCAACAGAATAAAAGAACTCATTTTATTCATAAAATTATTATGGTCTCTCTTTTTTATACCTAATAAATTTGAACAGGTATAATATATAGGTATAAAAAACTAATTTTGCACTAGTGGAGGAGAGTTTCGACAAGTTTCCAGAATAAAATCGTGCTCTAAAATGATCAACAGACCTCTCTTTCGAAAATCACAGCTTTTATAGTCAAACTGTTACGAAATTCAATAGGTTGATTTTCAAATCAATCGGTTGATTTCACTTGACTTAAGTGAAATTAGTCGATTAAAAACTAAATCAACTGATTTAATTTGTTGCAGTTTAAGACTATTGCAGCCAACCTTTTAACATGTTGAAAAACCATTCAACAGACTAAAAAAGACTTTTTAACCTGTTGAAAAACCATTCAACAGATTAAAAGACACACCTAAGACCAAACACATCTAATTAATGCTATAAGGTCTACAACATGAATTACAAACTTAAAATACACTTTCTAATTGATGTAACTACATGGAGAGCACACGTTCCAACCTTGATCATCATGGATATCATCAAATCTCCTTTCCTTCATCAATGTAGGCTTCATTCCAATGGTAATGGCTTCAAGATAGTTCAAAAGAGTTTCATTCAATCTTCATCAAATCTTCAAGAAGCAAACTACCTTGGCTTCTCATGTCAACACAAGGTACATACTCAAGCTGGTCTTAGTGATTCCAATGCTTCCACGAACCTGCCCACTCGTGGTCCAACTACCTTCTTGTTCGTAGTCCAACTCTACGGACCTCCCTACCTGTAGTCCAACACGCGTGATCCATCCAGCTATGAACCTCCCCGCTCGTAGCAACTCTCAAGTGTGAGCACGAAACATATGAACCTCCCCGCTCGTATCCTCACACGAGAGTATCATTAATACGAACCTCCCCGTTCATATTAATCACGTGTTCCAACACCAATCACGAACCTACTCGCTCGTGATACGGTCAAGCATATCCCAGACCAGACACAACACAACAACCCATGCACAACGCTATAAAACAACACACTTTATGCGTGCTATCGTCTGGCGCTGCCTGGCGAAGTTGCATTGCAGACCGCCTGGCAGTCCCAACACCTCGCTAGACACCACATTAACAGGACCCCCCTATTTGTAGCTATCGCTTGGTGGCCACTCTGCACCGCCAGGCGCTACACAAGTAACACAAATTTAATGGTTTAAGCACTGTAGAATCAATTCTAATATATCAATCATAACAGGCCCACATCCATAATACCAATGCACAAGTGTATAATGCAACATGACTCCAACTTGCAAGATTACATCTTATACACATTCATCTCATATAGATATTCATATGTATTCACCAATTCAACCTATACAAACACTTGAATTTAACTACAAGTTAATCTTACTCACAAAGACTCTAAAACAACAACCATTTGAATTAAAAACAACAACATTGCATTTAAAACAACAGCAGTATCATTTCTAAAAAAAACAGCAACAACAACATCGCAAATAAACAAACAACAACAACAAGAATTATATTTCAACAGAGACAACACTATATTCTCCCAAACCTATAAATGAAATTAACTTTTTCAATCTACATATTAAATATTTTATGCAACACTTTTCCTTTCCTTTTTTTTTTTAATAATATATCTTTTCCCTATATAATATATTACTATCACCTTTAATTTTCATTCATACTAAAGATACCAAAGGTAACGTGAACATCCTCTGCTCCCAAACATATTATAAGAAAACAATCTCCAAATGTTACGTTTCCACTTCATAAATAAAAAAACTACCCTATGCACTGCCATAACAACAAGAACAAAAACCAACAACCCACTTTGTCATTATACGACAACCAACATTTACTATTAATTCTCCTTCTATTCCAACTAATATAAATAATTAAACCACAATTTACCACAATTTATTATAAGGAAAATTATCGTATCCAGCCAAATGAATTTTTATCCCAAAAAAATATTTATTTTATATTGCCAAGATTATATATATATATATATATATATATATATATATATATATTCTAGTCTAATACAAACAACTTAGATTTAATTAATGTTATAAATCGTGTACCAATGTAAGGTCTTGTATAACCCATATACAACTGAAGATTCTTAAACTCCGTAAGATATAATATTAAATATAACATTTTTAATGAAATTGAATGTGAATAAAGATGCCACGTAACCTTATGCCATCATATTTATAAAACCTGAAACCGTTATGAACTTATCGTTTCTTGTAATATAAAATAAAACCAAACTTAGTTACAATTATAAAACGAAAGCCATTTTAAAAATTAAAGAAAGTTTCACATGCCCAAAACATAATATTTTACCACGATTTGGCTTGATAAATATATTTTAAAACCCTTGCTATTTGACGTCCATAAAAAAAACTCAAACATCTACATGTTAAGCTTAATCCAAATAAACTCCCACATGGAACCAAATAAAATAATGATATTTAGTATTATTTTGAACCTATCCACAATTTAAAGAAGAACATCATCCAGAATTTTAAGAAGAACATCTTTACAAAACTATTGTAGATATCAAAACAAAACTTCACCACATTTGGAAAACTTGAATGTGTGCTAAGTTGCGCCAATTCATATTTAAACCTTAATTTTAATGCGATATCAACACATAACATTAAGCAAAATACCCACACAACCCATTCATCTGCTACTCTAACAAACAAATGTTAAAATTACATACGCATATTCAACCATGATGCCAAAAACTCTTTAACTAGTTAACTCATAATTTTTCTAATCTCCGAATTAAATCAATTTTTGTAATTCATCAACACGCTTAAACACCCATTGATCCACCGAAACTTTAATTCCAGACCTCCAATTAATCCCCAGGTTCCTTTCATAGACCAAAAATCAACATCTTAAAAGTTTAATTTCTCAAACTGCTTTTCCCCTATTCAATCCTAAATTCAACCTTTAACATCATTTTTCATAAATCATATCAAAATCACATAAACCCCAAACACATAAATCTTTCTAATACAATAACAACTTTACCTCCAAAAAGATCAAAAGAAAATCATAAGACAACACATACTCACATAAAAAAAAAAAATAAGAACTAGTTAGCTCCCCTTACGTGAATTGCACTCCTAAATTTTCCCATTGCACAAAATGATTCCCTTTGGCTCCTCCCGCTTAGCACTCACTTTGCCTTCTGATTCTCTCTTAGTTCAACCTTCTCATAGTTTTGCTTGTTGATTATATGAAAGGTGCCTATTTCCCCCCACCAAACTCACTCTTCCTCTCCCTTTTCAGCCCTTTAATTTTAGTTAATAAAACTAAAACGAAAATGGAATAATATGCCATCAATAGCCATTACTCTAGTGGTCTTAGCTTATCAAGGTCCATAATTTCCACCCTTCAGACTTCCCCATGGCTAGGGTTTCCCTTAGAGTTTTCCCTAGCTTAGCAAAAAAAAAAAACCTAAAAAGGAGCTATTATGCACTAGCCAAGGTTTGAACTCACATCCATACCATTACCAAGCAAATGCACAACCATCAAGCAAATTCATGTTTCTTGATAATTCTTACTCATCTAAGAATATAATATCACACACCATAGTCAAACATATTATTTAAAATAATAAAACAATTAAATTAGCATACAAATGACATACACAAGACTCAAACCCAAATCCTCTCAACACCATCAACATCACCACTTGAACTACTATTACTCCTTATCTTATCTCTCCATATTAATTAACTTAGAAATTTTCGCTATCTCATTTAATAAATATTTATTCATTTATTTAATTTTTTACGAGTCTTACACAACTTGTTGACATCCCTACTTAAGGTGTGAGAAAATTAGATGACACATATTTATAATTTTATTATACATTAAAAAAACTTCTAATATGCTTTATTTTTAGTTTTAAAATTCTTTTGGAAGTAATAAATTAGATTCAATGTGCTTTAATTTTCTATTTTAAACTTGTTTGACATTTATTGATTATTTTTGCCATAACTTTTAATGTAGATGCTATTTTTGGTTTATTAGCTCCATCATATTCTACATATTCTACTGGGACTTTAAAATATTTGATAGATTTGGAGTCTTCTACTATTTTTTTATTATTTTTTAAGGCAAATTTGTTGAATTTTTGTAAAAGAATTCATGTGAATTCATTTTTTCTTATTTTGGCTTAGATTTTTGTAATTAGGCTTGTGAACCTGATTAGAGCTCATATTTAGGTTCATTATTAATTTATATTACAATGCATGTATATATAGCCTAAATATGCTCTAAAAAGGAAAAGATAAACTATTTATTTTTTCAATCAAATTGGAAATCGATTGAATATTGATGTGATAATTAGATACAAATTATATTGGATTATATTTTGATGTGATTCATATTACTAATTGAATTGATTAGTTGAATAGATTAATTGTTCAAATTTGGATTTAGATTTTTAAAGAACTATGATAAAGGAATGGTTTGATTCTTTAATATGTGAATTGATGTTTCATCTTCTTGTTTGATTTCAATATTTATTTTCATTTTAATTCCTTAAACTTCCAAATTAATTAGTATGGAAAGAATATTAAAGATCAAATACAATCCTCTGATAATCGACCTTGGTTATGCTTTATAATGCCTTGTGTGGTAAATAAACTTTTTCTATCTCCGAGTTATTATTAGCTACATTATATGGGAAGGGAAAAGAAATCAACTTACAAATATTCAATTAGAAAATTCTTATATAATTTTATGTTATTAATTTATTTCACATATTAAATACTAAGTATAACTTTAAAAATGAGATTTTAGTCCTTTTATGCCACATACGATTATTTTAAAATATGGAATAGACAAGATAATAAAAATATAATTAAATGAATAAAAGTCAATAAAATTAATATTTTGATCCTTTAAACTAAGAACAATGTATACTGTATTTAGATTTAAATGTACAAGTGACATTTAGTCCAACTTAACAAATTAAAAGTTGTAAGAGGTAACAAAAAAACAAAACCCTTAATATTTCTATAGATCTTGCATCAATTATTCTTCCATATTTTCGGAGTATTATTTTGAGGTCCAACCTGAAAAAAGGTAGCCAAAATGGAAGAAGCTTTTTAAAATACTATTTAGTTTGTAAATGGAATAAGATAAATGCAATAATACCTAAACTATAACATTGAATGTAAAACGGCAAGTCAATATGCAATTTGGCAACATAACTAAATAGAACACATGAAAGTTTCTTGCACATTTTTTGTTTTGTGTATAGACATTTCAATTTTATATGAATATCTTTAAACATTTATTGAAAAAGGGAATAAAAAACTTTGGAATAACCTGACGCTGATTTCATACAATTATTTCGATAAATGTCGGCACCCATTCAACTTTTCACATATTTGGTTGTTGTTATGCTTATTTTGGGGCTGTGTAAACAAATGTCATAATCAAATATTTGGTTGAATATTTCTAATAGTTCACTTCAGTTATGTAGTGCAGTTCATAAAATAATTCAGTTTGTATCAGTTTAGTTCAATTCATATTATAATGCAGAGCAGTTCAGTGCAGTACAATCCAGTCCAGTTTATTTTTCAGAAAAATAGTTCAGTTCAGTTCGTCTGAATTGTTTTTCAGTTCAGTGTAGTTCATGCGAACTGTTTTTTAGTTCAGTGCAGTTTTTGGTAGTTTAGTGCAGTTTGGTTTATTTTGTCCAGCCCTACACATAACCGTGCATTCCATGTGTTGTCCAACTAGTTACTCATAATTATCATATATATTGTACTAAATATCGTCCCATGTTTCCCGGCATCTACTGTAACATCCCTAAAGAATATTACTTTGAAAATATCATAAACAATTTAATTAAATGAAATTAAATACAATAATATAAAAATTATTCCTCATTTATATATGCATGTTCCCAAAACGCGGGAAAATTAAAGTCGTAAAGTCAAATCATTGTACCATTTAATAGTTCAAAAACATTACAACTTATAAAAGCCAAAAGTGGCTAATGTTCCAAAACATAAGTACAAAAATTCAAATCTTCAAAAGTCCATAACATGATCCCGCTCTCCAATCTCAAGCGTCTCCTGGCTCACCTGTCAAAACATCTACTCCCGGATAATAAATCATCCGATCATCGCCACACACACAGAGATAGGGTGAGCTATGCATATTAAACAAATTAAATATGATACCCATCCCAATAAAAATTTGCAGGTTAATGTTAATTACAAATTATCCACCCCTGATCTCATATTCCTTCCTGAGTCACATGCATGAAACTAGGTCTTGGGATTTTCTCTGTGCTCCCACGAAACTATCCCTTTCGTGGTCCAACCCTATGAGCCAATCCTACTCATAGTCCAACCCTACAGACTCCTCGCCTGTAGTAACACATCCAAGCTCACTCAACTTGGACCCTGGCACGCACGCAATCACCATACTAAGGACTCCTCGCCCAATAGTAGCCGACGGGAACATCACAGTTCCTTGCCCATCGTGCGCCCAACGCATGCAATCACCATACTAAGGACTCATCGCCCAATAGTAGCCTACGGGAACTCAACTAGTTCCATGTCCATCATGCGTTCAACCACTCAAGCACATCCCAGACCCCTATTGGACTTAATCCATCAAGCCTAAGCACAAACGAAACAAACTTAGTCCTTCAAGTTCACTAATCAAGCAAAAGAAGACAATTGTACAGCCACACAAACCGCCTGGTACCGCCTAGACACCGCTAGGCGGATACTGGCAGAAAACTGCCCGACGGTCACACTCCCACCGCCAGGCGCTGCGGCCCAGACAGGACCCGTAATTTTCCGTCACCGCCTGGCGGAGACTACCCTATCGCCAGGCGCCTAGCGCTAACAGTGGCCACTGCCACTGGTTTTCACTCTACCGCCAGGCAGTATGTAACATCCCTGGCTACCCCTCCTCGGGCCCCAGAGGCTGTCAGGTTACTACAGCCCAATGCACCCCAACCCATCACCCTTCTCCGTCCATTCATACTGGGTGGGTTGTTGCCAGTGGGAATCGAACCCCAAACCTGACCTTTAACACCTCTGGCTCACCAGCAGATGCTACCAGTTGTGCACTGGTTTTTGGTCCTTTTTACAGGTCTTAATAGACTCCTATTTACACAATGTTTCAGCACACATACATTCAGAGAATTACAATACATGCATCAAACCAAAATGAAATATGCACAATTATCTAAACCCAAGTCTCAATCATCACATTTCAATATATTGCATAAATCAATATAAGAACAAGCCCTCTGGTATAATTGGTATGTTCACCACTTATCCCAATACAAGGTATATCGTATATTAATCTTCTCATATTTCATTTACCCTCAAGTCATTCAGCAACTTAATCCTTAGCCCCCACATGTTGGTATATTCACTCAATTCCAAAGAAAGAAATTTACTAACTATTACCCCAAATCCCCTAGAATTTTCCCCCGTAACCCTCCATAACGCATTTTTCATAAACGTCACCAGAACATCCTCACCTCTTGGGTGCCGCCAGGCGGTTCATACCAGTTCCACACCCAGTCCCAGTTTCCAACATCCACAATGTTCACGACTGACCCAAATTCATTTTTCATTGAGTCTAACATGGTTTCACTTCCACACAACAACCAAATTTCTTATCTTAATTACGTTAACTTCTATTCCCCCATCAACACAACTCACTACGACGTTCTTCCCTATTTTCCCGTTATAAATCCTCATGAACCCTAAATTCCAATTCCATTAAAATTAACGTCTTAATCCCCCAATTAATATTTTTTACAGATGATAATCCATCATACCAACCCCATTCGAATCCCAGTATTCTCCCCAAGAGAATAAGAAAAATCAGAAGAAACTGGGCAACCCAGTATGTGTCGCCTGGCAGACTACCCTTAGCCGCCAGGCAGTGCATGGCAGAACCTAGAAAAAGAACGTTGGCAGCATGAGCCGCCTGGCGGGCCTTCAATGTCGCCAGGCGGTTTTTGGAAATTTTCCAGAATTTCGCCAGAATCCATCCCAACCCAGATCATGCATTACATCAATCAATACAATACGAAAAACACACAATTAGCATCAAACAGACAAGTAAGAGCTCCCCTAACCTGGATTAAAGTCTTCCCTGAGTGTTCTTCTACTCCTTTCCTTGAACTCCAATTGGTCTCCCTTGTCTTCTCTCAATTCAGCCCCTTTTTCACACCCAAACCTCACCTTTCAACCTCAATTTCGTAATCTCTCTATAACCTCACAATATTCTCTTCAAAAACCCTTCTCTCCTCGAACCTTCAAGCTCACTAATTGGCTTGCTTTCCAGCTACCCCTAACTGATACTTCTGCTAGGGTTTTTCCTTAACCCTTCAACTTCAAATCAAAACCAAAAATGACAAAAATAGAGTTTCCTTTGGGTCTCCCAAGGTTTGAACCCACACCCATGCACATGGCAACTCAATGCCTAACCAATGCAACCAATTCATATTTCATATTAACCAATACAATTCAATAATTATAAAAATCCATAATATACACAAAAATAATACAAATTTAATAACACACAAAAATAACATACATAGGACTCAAACCCAAGTCCTCTCACACAAACCAAGTACTCTCAACCACTTAAGTTAGTACTTTTCCACATCATACACTCCGCATTTATTACCTTAAAGGTTCTCCTTACCCACATTTATCCAATAATTACTTAATTAATTATTTAATTTTTTCCCGAGTCTTACATCTACTACATTATAACATCAAACAAAATGGGGTAATTTCCTACTTCTTATTTGTACCACCATCACCCAGAATTATGTCCAAATACCATTTATAACCCCACAATCAACAAGACCCTGACCCTCCTAAAATCACAGAACCATAAAAAACCTGTAGTCTCTCAAAGGTGGCTATCTCTAAGAAATCCTAGAAAAATCCAAAATTTTCCCCTCCTTGTGTGATCTCCCAAAGGCCATCGAGTTAATCTTCTTTCTGCTCAATTCTTCCAGTCCTAATGCGAGTTCACCTACACTCAACTAGTGTATTGCCCACACATATCCTTTCCCAAATCATGTTAGAATTCTAACCCCAATTGGTCTCGTCAAATCAGACCCGAACCATTCCAAACCCTAAGGCTTATTTACACTGTTCCATTAAGTTACACCATCAATTACACTAAAACTTAATGAAGTACGACGTCAAATCCTCTCTTAAGATCCAACCCTTGATTTCCCTCCGAACAAAATCATGTAAAAACGCCTAGAATAGCAAAACTCAAGCCACAAACCCGCATCGCCTGGCGGTTCAACCAATACCCCACCAGGCCCCTCATCCAGAAAACCCAAATCTGGGTACACTACCATGCATCGCTAGTGGCCAGGGATGTGCCGCCAAGCGGTTCCTTTGCGGGAACCCAAAAACGAGCCAAAATGCATGTGCTGTCTGGCAGCTATGAACAGCCCGCTAGGCGGGTTTTGAAAAATTTCCAGAAAGCTCCCCTAAACTGGTTTCCTTTGCTAAAACTTTGACACTTTGACAATTCTCTCTTGATCACCAATGACCCTCCTTGGTTCTTCTCAATTCAACCCCAATACTCCCCTCAACACTCTCAATCCTCACTAATATAATTAGATGATTATATTATCCCACCACATGATCAACATATATTTAAAAATAATAACAAATAAATAACACACAATTGTCATACATAGGACTTGAACCTAAGTTCTTTCAACATAATGAAGTACTCTCAACCACTTGAGTTAATATTTTTTCACATCATACAAGTTAGAATTTAATGTCATAAAGACTCTCACTACCCGCATTTATTAATTAATTAATTATTTAATTAATTAATTTTCACGGGTCTTACAATTATTACTTACAATAATCAATTATTCAAAAAAGTTTAAAGTTCAAAAAAATTATTCTGTGATAATCCATTATTAACAGGGATAATCAATTATTCGAGACTAATAGCATTTTTTACGAGAATTTCAAGAGTGATTAAGGTTTTAATGAGGTAGGTGCATTGTAGGTGTCTTCCACTAATCATTTAAACTCTTTTTTACACTTATTTAATATAGAAATCATATTTCCAAGACTCTAACACAATTTTCTACAATTCAAGATGTTTTTAACATTCAGTATTCTTCAGAACTTAATCTCTTCCTTCATAATTCGGGAAGCCAGGCCAAATGATGTTAAAATGAATTAACTAATTGTATAATTAAGTGCAAACAGGTCAGTAATGTCACTAAGTAGAATTAAAAAGTAATTGGACCGTAATTAAACCAATCCTAATCATAGGTCCACATAGAAAATTATAAATATAGGTATAAGGTATGGTTATTAGGATTTTTTCTCTTACATTCATCCCTTTCGCCAATCGAACTATTATTAACTTTAGCCTCGATTCCTTTAACACATACATTAATCAACACACGAACAAGAGAATTAAACGGACGATTAAAATGAAGAGTAAAAGGTTTGACAAATTGTTTAAGTGGATGATTGGTCTCTACATCCAAAACATTTTTAATTCTTTTAAATTATTTTTTATTATAAATTTCAGTTGTGTTTTTTTATGTTTTCAATTCCCTTCCATCTCTCCAATTTTAGAAAAAGCGTAGACAAAACCCCTCCTCCCTTGACTCGACTCCTGAGAGAGAATTTCGGTAGAATCTCCAACTACCCAAAGCCCAAAGCGAAACTGAAAGCCTGAACCAGAATTTCCTTTGTTATAGTGCAAACGTGCTAGTTGGGGCAGTTAATATTCTCAAGTGTATTTGAGGTATTATAAAACAAAATATTATTATACTGAGAAAAACTCCGTATCTTCACTTATAGTATTACAATAATTGATAGATTTCAATAAGAAAAATCATACAGACTAATAGCAACAAATATATATATATATATATATATATATATATATATATATATATATATATTTACAATTATAAAAAGGTTAATTATAAGGGGAAAAACAATTTTTATAATCTTAATTTAATTATTTATTTTTTTAAAAATACCTACTTTTAAGTTTAATTTTACTTTTTTTTTTCTTGTTATTAAGTTCAGGGAAATGTTGCTTACAAAAGGGTGTGAGAAAATTTTACCAATGGTTAAGTTCCGCTGTTTGGGTTGAAGGCATTCGGTGACAGTCAGTGAAACTATTTCTACTTACGAGACTGTTGTTGTCTTGTCGCCGATTCTAATTCTACTTCTTCTCCTTCTCCGCAAAACCCTAATTCTTCTGATTCACCATTGTTGTTTGACATTCACATTCATGGCTGAACCAAACGAACCCAATGAAGCCACATTAGCCCCCAAGCGCAAGTCCGATCCTGATCTTCAAGACCTCCCATCCAAAGTTGCAAAGCTCGCTACTCCCAACCTCAAACAAACCCAGGAACCCCAACCTAGTGCTGATCACAGCACTTCCCAACCTCCCAGTTCTTCCTCCGACCCTAAGGAACCCGACAAAAACGACAAAGAAATCCAAAACGACGACGTCGAAGAAAAAAGCCCCCAAAACGACGACGAGGAGCACCAAAACAACGTTGAGGACGACGACGACGACGACGACGACGACGACGGCGACGAGGAGGAAGAGGAAGAGGACCGAAAGGGGAAAGGGATTTCGCGTGAAGACAAGGGAAAAGGGAAAATGGTACAAGAAGACGAGGATGATGATGATGATTCCGACGACGATAGTGATGACGATGACGACGCTTCCGATGACGACGGAAGTGACTTCTCCGACGACCCGCTCACGGAGGTCGATTTGAATAACATTCTGCCGTCCAGGACCCGGGGACGGGCGGGGGCGGCGAGTGCAGGAGTGCGCATTGCCGATGACCCGGGGAAAGCGGCCGTAGGCGGCCTCGGCGATGATGACGACGATAGCGACGATAGTGATGCTTGAATTCTGCACAGGTTAGTGAGGGATTTTTTTGGAGGAAAGAGAAATAGCTTTGTCTACAGTGAGAAACAAGTGTTCTCTGTTTTCTTCGCGCACAATGTGGGTTTTGCTGTTCAGAAATTATGCTCGGATAAAATTGTGCAAGTGCTAGTTGTAGCCTTTGTTTTCTTTTTAACTTTGTCGTGCTTGGTAGGTAGTGTATGGTTAGTGATGTTTTTGAGGTAATTGGAACAAACACTAAACTGAGAGAGAATGTTAAGTTTTAGAGAATTTTCTGAGGCCTAAATTCTTCTAAAGACTCACGGAAGAACTGACTCCAATTGATTCTGTGAATGGCAAAATACTTGAGAAGAAGATTCCTTACCCCATTTTAAATGTTGAATTTAATAGGAATCTTCTACTTCTTATGAGTGAAGTCTGTAATTCTTATTATTTCATAAATTGTTGTAGACCCATTGTGCTAGAAATATGCATATCTTGTTTGAGTCTATGTTTGTGTACTTAGTTATATCATTTTGTAGATTGTAACTGGGCTTCTCTAGTTTGCTAGTGATAGCAATCTGTTAAGTTATATGATATGAGGGGGCAGTGCATGGTGTGTAGATTTTAATCTATTCATTGTCAGCTAGGTGGAATCTTGGGTCCTGATCATCTAAAATATGGGGGCAAGATCTGGTTGAGCAAAATCCAAAATCCTCCCCTACATCCCTGTTGTTGAGCCTATCTTAGATGCCGTTTAAATATGATATGATGAGCTTAGTTGATATGATCCAATGAATTTTCACAACTAGATATGTTTCTTAAGGCCAAACTACTAAAAGAATGTCTTGCCTCAGTTTCTTCTCTGAAGCTCTGTTGTTGTATATTCATCATTATTCTTCCATTTTCTGGGACATTGTTTGCAAAGTGAACTCATCATTTGACTTTCACATATATTCCAAAAATCAATGTGGGAGAACTTCAATGTATTGTATGATTTACACAATGTTGTCTGATAAACTTTAAATAAATTTTACAGGCAATTAGTTCAGATGTAGACCTTCTATAGCCAAATTTTCTGCAAAATAATTCATATTGTGTTCATTGAAGACAGTATTCATAGGTGTAAATGAACACATTCCTGATCTCACTATGTGCTTGGAAAAGAGTGACTGCTGTGTAATCTGCTGCAATAAGGGACCTAAGTTCAGAATAATCAATAATCAATTATATCCCCTTCATACTATAAGTTTATGTAAACAAGTAGACCTTTCTGTTGCAATAATGCTATTCTTCGGCTATGTATATATTGAAGACAAATTAGCGTAAACTTGTATGACTTGTTTATCAAATTTTACATTTAAACGTGTGTTTAAGTAAGCCCTATTGCCTATGTTATGCAAACAATCAACAAAAGTTTCTTTTTCAGTTAAGGAAAAAGAACTTATTTTATTTCTTAAAGGAGCCAGAAATATAAAGGCATTTTTAAGTGGCATGACATCAGAAGCAGATTAAAGATAAGCATGAAATTGGTGCTTTTCTAAGGAAGTAAAAATAGAAATGTGAGAAAGAAAAACTACAACCTTGTGCATGCCACACAAGACTGCCATTATGCCAGGTCTGTGAAGGGTTAGATTTATACACCTTTACTCCCATGAGCAGAAACGTTATTTTGGCAACTGGAACCAATGACATTGAAGGGAAAATGTATTAACCTTCTTACACCAAGCTTCACCATCTAACAGTACAAACACAGATTGTTTAAACATAATAGGTTATTTTTGTAGAAGCTTTATATAAAATAAATAATTAAAGGAGAAAGTGTTCTTCGAGAAGCAATAACTTTCACAGCAAGGCCAAACAGACACTTAGTTACATTGAGAGCTTCTATTTAAGGATTTCAATTATGTGAGCTTTTCTTTTTGTTTCTATCAGCAGCCTCATCATTTTGTAGAGGATATTTGAGGGGGAGTATTGGGTCTAGACTTTTCGACCATTGGTTGCATTTATTTAATCTATAGGGCAGAATATGTTTGCTTTGCTGAGTGAGGATAGTGAGACATAAATGACTAAGAATTTGTCTGTGTTTGGTTGTGTTCTACGGTTGGTGACCATAAATCTTCATTGATTGGTGTACATTATCCTTCGTAAAGGTTCTTAAATTACACCAATTTCTTTCTCTGTTCTGAACGTTTACAATTTCCTCTCTGAAGGGATGAAATGTGTTATCTTGCACTCCATCTTCGTGTCAAAAAACTTTAGCAGCTTTCAGCTACAGTGAACATTTTCCTCTCTGTTAAACTTTCGGATTATAGAAGATGAAATTTATTTGCTAACTTCATTTTATTTTCTAAAATCTCAATGATGCTAAGAGTCCCTCATATATCTGGATTTCAATTGAAAAGTTTGACGCAATCTTGCCTAAATGTCAGATGATTCTATAATGCCTAAAACTTTAACATTAGAGTTGTTGCCGGGTCACAAAGGTTTTGCATATGGTTCTTAGCCCAACCCCTTTCCTAGACCCTGCCATGAAAGAAGCTCTATTAGTACCAGGTTGACCTTGTTTCGTTATCATTGGTCTCCAGGCCCTGTGGACCGAATAGGGCTGATTCTTCCTGGACCTCCATAATTTCTTCCCGCACTCCTAAATATTTGAAATTTCAATTTTACTCAAGTTTAGGATTTTCATTTTGAGTTTCTGAATATACAATTCAGAATACAAAATAAACAATACATTTGGGATTGTACAATTCAAAATATAGATATTTCAGATTATGCATTCTGAAATATATTTTTTAATTAAAAAGAAGATGGAGAGTGGGAGAGAGAGTTTTGCTGGTGGAGGAAGAAGGTGAAGCATGGGGGAGAGAGGTGTGCTGACGGAGGAAGAAAAAGATAGAGAGAAGAAGATAAGAGATAAGGGCAACAAGGTCATTCCATAACTGTATGGGAATGTAGGTTGAAATGTATGGAGGTGCAGGAAGAACCTGCCCTCAAATCTTACAATAGTTGATGTTCAAGACAAACAGTGTTGAACTCATGTTGAAAAGTTTAATCTATATTTCGAAACAGCAAAACAATATTATTTTGCTGAATACATGGCAGAAGCATTTCAATGTTCCTAAAAGGAGACTATAATTCGTGTAAATACCTTACAACAACTGGTTTGCAGAATTTCATTGCAAGACGATTACCTCGGCTTTATGTAAAGTGAAGATACCTTTCAGAATAATTTTATCTATCTTGACTACGGAAGTTATGCATTAAGTGGCAACAAGTTAGTTAAACATGACAAATACTCATCTATTGAAGGTTTTGTGATATATGAGTCTATAAGGAAGAGTTTGATATATTTAACACTCTTGAATGGTAACCATTCTTTCAC
Source organism: Vigna unguiculata (assembly GCF_037176805.1). Lineage (NCBI taxonomy): Eukaryota > Viridiplantae > Streptophyta > Magnoliopsida > Fabales > Fabaceae > Vigna > Vigna unguiculata. The sequence continues at coordinate 26,139,230 of NC_140792.1, read as the reverse complement.
TCCTTTTCGTGGCCTAACCTTTTGCCGAAATTCAGAATGTTTTGGTTCGTCAAGTTTGGGTTTACAACCACTCAGAATTGCGTCCGAATAAAGAGTGGGACCGATTTTCAATCATCTTTTGATCCACCTATATACACAAAAACAGCAGTGTTGGAATGAAGTTTGATACACAAAAAACACTACTTTTACTATTGCATAAAATGCCAAGAATTGACTTAATACGTTTCAGTTTCAGGCGTGGACGTTTTTTATGTTCTCTCAATATATTAACTGCTATCACAACTCCCTCTTATGGTTTTAGTTTTAGTAAAAGGAGGATTCGAAAAGAAAAGTTCTTTGCATATTTAGTAGCTTAATTCTGAAAAAGAAGAATAAAAATTAATTTGCTTTTTCAAAATGGTAGAAGAAATTTTATGGAAAGAACCATTTCCTGCCCTTTTTCTCTCTGATTCTTTTCTCTTTTTGTTTCCTCCTACTCTAGTTCTCTCTGTGTCTCCTTGGCTTGCATACTTTCTTTTTCTGATTGTGGCCATCTCTTTTCAGTTAGGTGAAATCAAAACTATTAAATAATTTTTACATTGTTTTTATATATAAGTAATTAAAATTTCAAGGTAAATTTTAGAAGAAAAAAAACTATGTAAAAATTGAGGGCGAAGAAATTTGTATGTTACGTTTGTTGCAATGGAAATGAGGGAGGATTCTTGTTTGAGACATGAAAAATTATTTCATCCATATTTGGAACAAAAAGGTAAGGAGAGAGAGGTGTCAATAACAAGAGTAATAACTTTCTATTACTTTTATTTTTTTAATTGAATATTTATGTTTGTTTACAAACATTTTTTTATTCACTTCCATCGCATTCAGGCAAGAGAGAAAAAAAAAATCTTTTCATTCATTTTTGTTCGTATCAAACACCTAAAAATACTATTATTTTCTCTTTCTTTTCTTTTTCTTCTCTTTTACTTTCTTTTTCTTTAATCTTTTTAAATTAAACATACTTATAGAAAAACTAATTTTCCCCCTCTAATTCCCACTTTGTCTTTTACTGTTTTTTCATTGTTTCTCATATCAATTAACTGTGTAACGTCCTATTAAATAGATAAATCTAATCAAATAAAACGTTGCATATTTAAAATATCCCAAGGGTACGGAGCTTAGGGTATGAAAGTTTACCGTTATCCAATCATACCAATACTGGATACAGAGGCACTACATTGCCTTGAACAAAAATAAGAGTTCAATAGTGGCTCAAAGGACTCACTCATGAACAGGAGGGGGATTACAAAAATAAATAAAGTTTCTTCAAACGTGGGCTCAATAGTGGCTCAAAGGACTCACTCATGATCAGGAGGGGGATTACAAAAATAAATAAAGCTTCTTCAAACGTGGGCTCAATAGTGAGTCCAATACCCATCCATGATCATCAAGCTGCATCATCTCCATTGTCATTGCCATTGCCAAGGGTTCCCACATCTACTCACATCAATAAATTGATGATCATCGCAAAAGGAGAAAAATCACACACAAGCAAACAAAAGGGTAAGCTAAAGTAAAAAGGATTCTTTTATCATACAACTCAACATACAATTCAAAGTCAAGAATACATATCGGACACCCAAACATGTGATAGCAAACAAAGTTAAGACTTTAAGACTCGACTATCTGGATACTTATAATGAGGCACCACCACGAAACCTTACCAAGAGGGTCATGGAATTCCGTCCTAACTATGAGGCACCATCACTAAACCTTCATGAAATTACGTCTTGGTCGTAAAGCACCACCACGAAACCTTCGTGGAATTACGTCCTGGTCGTGAGGCACCACCACAAAACCTTCATGGAATTACGTCCTTACATGAGGCACCACCTGAACTTTTACCGAGTGATTCATGGAATTACATCCATTAGATGAGGCACCACCATAAACTCTCACTATGAGGGTCATGGAATTACGTCCTACCCATGCCTTATCCATATTTCACCAAACAATCATAGAGTTCTCATGCATACCAATTTCATGCCAGTATATATGACCAACCATCCAAGTATTTCATACCAACTCATCAATTCTAGCCCAATATATATATATATATATATATATATATATATATATATATATATATATATATATATATATATATATATATATATATATATATATATATATATATATATATATATATATATATATATATATATATATATATATATATATCCTCTCTATAACTTATTTAGTTTGAGTTTTAATTTCAGAATAACTTTTAAATCTATAAGAAACAAGTTTTAGAAACACAGATACATGAATGAAATTTTAAAGAAAACTTAATCTCCCTTCTTCTTTTTGTTTTTTCTCGCTCCTATTCTATCTTTTGTCATTTCCGTCGATTTAAATATTTGTAAAAACAATTGAAAAAAAATGTTTAAAACTTTCATTTTTAAAGTAGTCTTTTGTCTTATACTATATATACTCTTTCATAATACAAGAGAAAATGAATTATCCCACTCATTATAGGTATGCAATGTAACTCACATCAAACATAAGTTATACCAACCTATTTAGTTACGATTAAAAATGTTATTTTTAGGTCGTTCCGAAAAACTCAACAATCTAATTAAGTAATTAAATAATAAATGATAATATTAACAATAATAATAATTAAATAATAAATTTTTAATGCTTTTGGTAATATTTTAAGAGTATATACACTATTTATTTTTTCTTAAGATTAGAAAAATATATAGGCATTGGATATAAGTTTTACTAATTAAGTACTTAATGCTTAAGCTAATTCAACTCTCTCTTTTTATTGTCTTTGACAACTAGTGAAACCTCTTCACTTATAGATTCTACTTGTCGGATTGTTCTTATAAGAGTAAATGTCCTTTTAAGATCAAATGTTTGTAACAATTTTATTCTTCTAACAGACTTCATGTCCATTTTTAAGAACGCTTAAATCAAATATTATATTATATTATATTTCATAAATGATGTTTTAATATTTTAAAGGTTTGACTATTAATTAGAGCATTAAATGGTAGATTTAGTAACATAATCATGGATTAGTGGTTAATTATGGATAATGCCATTGTATGTGACCAGTATCCAAGTATGGTTTTGAACAAAAGCAATATGAAGTCATGGGGGCAATGTTTGGTCACTGTTGTTTTCCCCTTTAAAAAATATTAATTATCACATAACTATATAAATGTCTTTTAACAATAATCTTTTGTTTCCTTCCTTAGATAATAATGTACGCACACACATTATCATTATTTTTTCAATACAAATTGTGTTTACAGAATGTGTCATGTTATTTGTGACATTAGCATTGGTCTTGAGAAAATTGAATTCCGTGGTCCATAATATTCAAGCTAGTAGCTTTTTTTATTTTTTTTTTTCTGATGTAGCAGCCTTTGACTAATGTGTTCTTTTAACCTGTGGATGTTGAAGTGGGCCTACCCATGTTACTCCTGAAGAGAGAAATTCGGTAAAAGTCCACTTCAAAGCCCATTTGATGTGTTTTTGTTACAGATTTTTAGGGCTTTGTGTGGACCATGTACCTTTTCTGTTTTCTGTTCACAGTTTGACCATGGAGAATAAACATCGTACACTTCAAAGCAATTGGAAAATTCTTAACCTCCACTAACTTACAAAGCACTGAAAAACAAATGGGTACCATGTGGTTAGGTTGTAAATGGTAATATATAAGCTCATGTAGATGGAGCTTTTCCACACAAAAACAACTTATTCATTTCAAACATTGAATTGAATTACCGCATCAAATTATGAGATCTCAAACTTGTGCATAGCAAGTTGGCATCTCCTTAGAAAAAGTTCAAACACAAATAACGTTTTCAAATAACGTTTTCTTTTGTTTTAATAAAAAGTTCAACCACAAATAACGTTTTCTTTTGTTTTAATAAATGTTGGTCGTTAGTATTTTGTTCGTGGGAGAAATTGAACCAACAACATCTTTTACCTTTCTTTCCAAACCCATCGGACAATCTTATGACTCTGAAGTGTTATGGAAAGAAATTGAACTAACAACCATCATTCTCTTTTTCAACTTTACTACTGAATTATTCTATAACAATATATTTTGTGTATGTTCAAAATTCATAGTTAATCGAGACATTTAGTATTTTCATCTAAAAACATTGTTTCGAAGGTTTGCTTGTGTTTTTTTTTTTTTTTTTGAATTAAAGTGATAAGTGGGTGACATGAGCATAGCATTTGTGTGGTGGTGTGTTGTGGCTCATTCTATCCATCCATTTGGAGCTTTTTCACTTTTGAAGGTTTGAAAGTAGTACACTATCATCCAATCCATAGGCATTAATTTGTTGGTTTTGGGATTTAGGGTTTGTTGAAAAATTGGTGTAGTTTGGGGCAACACAAGTGGGGACTTGTTATGTTTCGTTCGGAGATCTTTCAATTTCAACTGTTTAATCATCTTCTCTGATAAATGCAGGACCACCATGCATTCCTCATGCGTTATCATGCCGCATGCTACCCAATTCTCCTCTCTATAACCTCAACTTAGTTTCCCCTCAACACAATATTACAAATACAACTCCCAATCTAAGTATCCATTTATATTAAGTAAAAAGTTAAAAAATTAAACATTTTATAATAAATTTGTTATCTTAAAATTTGAATTCGGGTGATATAAATCTCTTATATAGATTTTGTAATTTTATTATATTAACTTTTAATTATTTCTAGTTTTTCTTCTTAAACTTTTCTTAGAATATTTTGATCTTTAACTTTTAATTATCAATAATTTTTTTCAATATTGAAAATATATTAAATCACTACTAATGCTATTATTTTATTTATTCAGAATATTCGTGAGTCTACATCTCATATTTAATAAAAATGAAAAAAGTTAAATATGATACCAGATTTACAAATTTATTGTTTTCTTTAGAAGTGATATGAATCACTTATTTGAATCAGGATGAATCATGTCTCATTTATATTATCTCTCATAAAGAAAAAAAAAACTCATAAATTCTAATAAATTACCTTACAAACTAGTAACTTTAGTCTAATAGCTTAAAATATTTGAAATGGCAAAGTTTAGACGGTTAGGAATGGTAATGGAGTGGGGACAGGTTTCGCTATCTTATATTCATTTTCATTGAAAAAATTCATCTACATCCACATCCTCATACCCAAACTTAACATGTATCAAACTTTTGTTTCATCCTCATCTCCACCGGGTAACAGGTATATACTCGTACTCATACTCGTACCTGTTTTCTTACTGTTTTAATATTAATTAAGTTTTACAAAAAAATAAAAAAATTACAGTAAAATAAACATAATATTATCAAATATTCAATATTAAGAGAATGGTTGTTTCTTCGATATCAAATATATAAAAAAATTATAATTGTATACATTTCAAATTAGAAAACCAAATAACATTTCATGAGAATCAAAATATTTATTAAATTTGCAAAACTTAATGAAACCTAATTGATAAAATTTAAAAATATTTTTAAAAAATATAAAAGGAAAACAAATATTCAAATTAAAATATATTTTAAAGGTCTGTCTACTTCAATTTTTTTAAATTTTAATGAATCTCTTTTTTTATATACTAATAAAATTTATAATACATCACTTGATCAAAATCAAAACTACGCAAAGAACAAAGATTAAACTAATAATAATAAAATTTTAACATAGATCTTGTATCTTTTGAACTTCAATATATGTTAGATGGTGATAAAAAAATTCATGACAATTACATTAAATTTTTATATTATAGTAAATAAATTTTATTTATACAACTATAGTAACAAAGTTATAGTATAATAATGAGTTAGAAACTAAAAAATAATCATATAAAATATATCAAAACATTATTTTACATGATAAAAATAAAAAACAAATAAAAATATTAAAAAATTATCAAATGTGTGTGTTAGAAACATTTGAGAGACTATTGAATGAAATCACACAAAGGAAAACAAATATATAATTAAGGGTATAATAAAATGAAAAATACTTTAGAGATCTAAATAAAATTAAATATCGTCAATGATTGAGAAATAACAAAGGTTGTTTAGTGAACCAAAATAGTTCTTCAAATGAAACAAAAATTTATATTACCTAGTAAATGAAATGTTTATGTTATTGAACACTTAGATTGAAGGTTTAAATATTATCATGTTAAAGGAAAATATACAATAATAAAAAAAGAATAGAAAATAATAAAAATATTCAAATTGAGACATAAAAAATATTTAATTAACATATATCAGTTGAACATAATTGCATAAAGTTATGATAAGATGTAAAATATATTGGAGAGACGAATAAATTTTATGACAAACCAAAAAATTAAAAGAAATAAAGAATAGAAAGTGTGTAGTAATATATATAATTTTACTTAATTGACTATGAATATTTTAATAATTTAAAGAAGGACGATGATATGACGAGGACGGGTATTATGGCAGGTATGGGAATGGGGATAGGACGAATATGTATATCCCCATACACATCCTCATACCCAATTGAAAAAGTAGAGGATTCCTCATATTCATACCCATACACATACCCATACCCATACCCATACCCAGTCAATGTGGGAATTCCCATCAAAACGGGAATGGGTTCGGGTAGTATCCACAAGGACGAGTTTATTTGCCATTTCTAGTTAAAACCTATACCAATAAAAGAAACTATCATATTTTTATATCAAGTGTTTTTATTGTGGGGTGTTCCTTACATATTAAAGTAGTCCTTTCGTAAAAGAGTAGTTTTTTTTTTTAATATAACCAATTAATATTTTTCAATGAAACTCTGCTGAAATTTGTGTTTAGCTTCACTTTTTGAATTTTGTATTCACGTTTTTAGTGATTACATAAATATTTAAAGAGTTATATCAAATATAATTATTTCTTTATTTTAACAAAGGATTAAAAAGTTGCAATGTTTTTCATAATATTGGTATTAAGCAAGTTTAAAAACTTATTTAAATTGTATTACAAAATAGTGTTGACAGTTTAATCCAAAATTTATCAGTTTAAGATTCTGTTATTTTTTTAGGAACAGAATCAACCCCTATGAATACTCATTCTTCTACTATAATAAAGACTGATGAAAAATCTAATAAAACATAATACCTTTTCTTTGTTGTTTTCTACATCCCTCTCTTCATTACGTTTCCTCTACCTTCGTTGTGTAGTGTGTGAGAGAAGCATGTGCGTGTCCTACAAACAAAAGCGTGGTTAGTGAGCAAGCAAGGAAAATTATGGCATACAAAGGAAGAAGTAGAGACAACAAGCACTTAGCTTGACAGTGGCAGTGTGAGGAAGCCTCGAGAGAAGAGGCAAGCTTGAGGAAAGGAGATGTGTGGTGAGAAAAAGGAGAAAAATTAGAATCTGTGAGTGGGGTTAGGTGGAGTTCTGTGGTTCTGGTGGCATAGAGAGAAAAGCTTTCTCATGGTGAAGTCATTGGGTTGGGCTTGTCACTGTACAAAGCCCAATAAACTGGTATTTAGAGCTTTAGGTTCAAGGTTCAAGAAGAGAAATCTTGGGAGTATTGTTACATGTTCTATAATGGCTGGTGGAGGTTTGATACCGAGAAGCTTACCCATATTTGATGGAAAGGTTTATGATGATTAGTGTGTGAAGATGGAGGCGATTCTTGGTTTTCATGAAATATATGAGATCGTGAAGGTGGGTTTCAAAGAACTACCCAAGAATGTTTATGAAAAGGCCAAGAAAATATACAAGGAGATGAATAAGCTAGATTACAAGGCTCGTGTATTGTTGCATCAATGTTTACAACCAATATCTTTTAGAAAATCTCAAAAGTAGTCACAGCAAAAGAGGTTCGAGAGATCTTGCAAAATAGGTATGGAAATTCTGGGAAAATCAAGAAGGTGAAACTACAGTCTTTAAGGAGGCAGTATGAACTCCTCTCTATGACAGAAATGAAGATTATGGCAAAATATTTTAGCAGATTGCAGGTGATCACCAATGCCATGAAAGCGTGTGATGAGAACATAGGAGATTGTGAAATTTTGGATAAAGTTTTGAGGACTCTAACCACACAGTTTGACAACATTATGGTTGCTATAAAGGAATCAAAGGATCTTGATGTTATGACAATAGAGGAATTACAAAACTCTCTTAAAGCACACGAACAAAGGGCGAACGAGAGAAAGAATGGTGAAAAAGTGGTAGAACAAGCCTTACAAGCCATGGTGGATCACAGTGGATGAGGTCAAAGTGATTGGAGAGGAAGAGGTAGAGGCAAGTTCAAAGGAAGATATGAAAACAGAAATGGTGGCAGAAATACTGAATCAGTGGCCCAAGAAAATTATAGAAATAGTGGGTCTGAAGGTAGAGGATGAAATCAGAACAAAGGTAGAGGAAGGAGTGACAAGAGGCCCTATGGCAAAAGGAAAATACAATGTTATAACTGTAACAAATATGGGCGTTATTCATATGAATTTTAGAGTGATAATATCTCAAGAAATTGGCATAAAGAAGAGGAAGCAAATTTAGTGCAAAAGGAAGAAAATGGATCTGATTTATACCAAGTTTTGTTGATGACAACAACCAATGAAGAGGAGGCAAGCATGACTTGGTACTTGGATACAAGGTGCTCTAATCACATGACTAGGAACATAAATTAGCTTATTAATCTCAACCTACGTGTGAAAAACAATGTGAAGTTTGCATATAACAACTCCATTGTGGCAGAAGGAATTGGGAAGGTGATGATTACACGAAAGGATGGCAAGGTGGCTATATTAGTGATGTTTTGTACGTCCCAAGCATGAAAACTAATTTACTTAGCTTGGGAAAACTATTGGAGAAGGAATTTACTATGAATATGCAACAGAAAGTCATTGAGATATTTGATTCTCAACATAGACTTGTGATTAAGACACCTTTGTCTAAAAACAAGACCTTTAAAGTGAATCTGGACACCACTGAAATTCAGTGCCTATGAGATACTAATGTGGAGGAAGAGAGTTGGGTATGACACTATTTAATTTCAAGAGCTTGAATTAACTCAACAGTAAGCAGATGGTGAGTGGACTGCCACAGATTCAACAACCAGCCAAAGCTTGTGAAGGTTGTGTGATTAGGAAACAACCCAGAAAGGTTTTTAAGACCTTTGCACCAAAACGAGCCAAGAAGGTATTAGAGGTTGTACACTTAGATGTGTGTGGTCTGTTGGACAAACCATCACTAGGAGGAAGTGGATATTTTCTCACCTTTGTAGATGAGTTCTCAAGGAAGATATGGGTGTATTTGCTAAAAGAGAAGGGAGATGTATTTTCTATGTTTGAAAAATTGTGTGCATGAGTGGAGAGACAAGCTGAGAAGAGTTTAAAAGTCCTTATGATAGATGGTGGAAGAGAATATAAGTCCAAGGATTTTAGCAAGTTTTGTGAAGGAAAAGGGATAGTGCATGAGTGACTATACCTTACACACCACAACATAATGAGCCGACTAAAAGGAGAAATAGAATGTTGATGAACATGACAAAAAGCATGCTAAAAAGGAAAATTTTGCGACATAGTTATTGAGGAGAAGCAGTAACCAATGCTGCCTATATCCTCAATAGATGTCTACAAAAAGGATGAAAACTATGACACCGGAGGAGGCTTGGTCTGGTGTCAAACCACACGTCTAACACTTGAAGATTTTTGGCTCAATATGTCACATACATATTCCATGTGAGAGGAGGAAGAAGTTAGATGATAAAAGTGAGCCCTTGATTCTGATTGGATACCATCCAACAAGCGCATACAAGTTGTATGACAAAAAAAAAAACAGGTGGTGGTGATCAATAGAGATGTGGTGGTAGATGAGACAACCAGTTGGAATTGGAAGGATGAGGATGATGTTGTGACACATGTTCCAAGTGTCTTTGAGGAAAAAATTAAGGCTATTTTTGTTGTTCCAAACAGTAGAAGAATCCAGAGACAAGGTTCCCCTCTATTACACTTGTTGGACATGAAGTTTATGGTGATGGTGTAATAACACGTGCTGGTAATCTAGGTTGACACAAAACCTATAACATGAAGAGAGGCTTTAAAATTAAGGGAATGGAATGATGCTATGAAGAAGGAGCTGGAAGCAATTGAGAAGAACAAGACATTAGAATTGGTTGATTTGCCACAAGATAAAATGCTTATTAATGTAAAGTGGGTTTTCAAGGTGAAATTAAAACCAGACGGGTCTGTGGCCAAATACAAGGCTAGACTGGTTGCAAAGGGTTTTCTGTAATAACAAGGAATTGATTACATAGAGGTGTTTGCCCCTGTAGCAAGGATGGAAACTGTGAGGTTGGTCACAATTGTTGTTAGTTGAAAAGGCTGGAGAATGAGTCAAATGGATGTGAAGTCAACCTTTCTTAATGGCCTATTAGAAGAGGAGGTGTACATTGTACAGCCACCAGAATTTGAGAAGGATGGGAGAAAACACCTTGTGAACAAATTGAGAAAGGCCTTGTATGGGCTCAAATAAGCCCTTAAAGCCTAGAACATACTAATTGATGCAGTGTTGGCCAAGTTAGGATTTGTGAAATGCACAGTTAAGTTTGAAGTGTATGTGAAGAGTACAAGTCATACAAACACACTCATTGTATGCTTGTATGTTGATGACTTGATCATTACAGGGAATGTTGATGCAAAAATTGAAGAATTTAAAGGAAGGATGAAAACTGAGTTTGAAATGACAGTTTAGGGACACTAAGCTACTTTCTCGGGTTGGAGTTTGTGCACACTCATATGGGAGTGTTCCTACATCAAAAGAAATAGGCACAGAAGATTTTAAAAAGATTTAAGACGGAAGGGTGCAATGAAGTTGTAGTTGCAATGCTGCCTAGACTAAAGCTGATAGAAGAGAAGGAGGTTGAAGTTATGGATGGGACTCTATACAAGCAGATTGTTGGCTCACTAAGATTTTTGTGTAACAGTAGGCCAGACTTAAGCTTTGGAGTGGGCCTGATAAGTAGGTTCATGCATGACCCAAAGACACCCCATATGGTTTTTTCTAAGCACATATTGAGATACCTAAAGGGCACTACAACTTGGGGAATTTTCTTCCCAAAAGCAGACGAGCATAAGGGAGTTGTGTTAGAAGCATTTTCAGACTCAGATTGGTGTGGAGATAAAATGGAAAGGAAGAGCACCTACGGGTACCTATTCAGATATCTAGATGCACCAATTTCTTGGTGCTCTAAGAAGTAGAAGGTTATGGCTTTATCATCTTGTGAAGCAAAATACATAGTTGCTTTAGAAGCAGCGTGTCAGAGTTTGTGGTTGGAGATAGTGTTGGAGGAGCTAAAAATGGACTACAAGAAACCAATTCAACTCAACATCGATTACAAGTCTGCACTCAATTTGTCAAAGAATCCTACTATACACGGGAAAAGCAAACACATTGACCTGAAATTCCATTTTCTTTGTGATCAAGTGAGTAGAGGAAAGCTAACAATAGCATATTGTCATACAGAGGATCAAACAACAGATGTCATCACCAAGCTACTAAAGCAAGCTCGGTTTGACAAGCTTAAGAAGCAACTCGGGATGTCTAACCTAGGGCTTTTGGATTAAGGGGGTGTTGACAGTTTAATCCAAAATAAAAATCAGTTTAAGATTGTGTTATTTTGTTAGGAATAAAATCAGCCCCTATAAATACTCATTCTTCTACTATAATAAAGACTGACGAAAAATCTAATAAAATAGAATACGTTTTCTTTGTTGTTTTCTACGTCTCTCTATGAATTATGTTTCCTCTACGTCATTGTGCAATGTGTGTGAGAAGCAAGTGCGTGTCCTGCAAACAAATGTGTGGTTAGTTAGTAAGCAAGCAAGGAGAGTTGTGGCATACGAAGGAAAAAGTAGAGACAACAAGCACTTAGCTTGACGGTGGCGATGTGAGGAAGCCTTGAGAGAAGAGGCAGGCTCGAGGAAGGGAGAGGTGTGGTGAGAGAAAGGAGAAAATTCAGAAATTGTGAGTGGGGTTAGGTGGAGTTATGTGGTTCTGGTGGCACAAAGAGAAAAGTTTCTCACGGTGAAGTGATTAGGTTGGGCTTGTCATTGTACAAAGCCCAACAAATAGTTTTTGACACACTTAGTGCAAGAACAAGTATACATTAATATATGTAATTTATACATCATCAATAAAAATTTTGTCTTTGTTACAACAATAACCCTAATGCTCAAAACCATACTACTTATAGTATGACTTCTTTTTAATATAATTTCAAACATTTAAATTTATTCATTAATATATTAATTTACCTTCAACACTACACAATTCATGTTTGATGTAATTTAACAAACATAACCATTAAAATAAGGAAAACGATCTTTTGACAAACAAAAAATTAACAAAGTACGACAAAGTGACGTGTTTTACTTTTGTGAAATATTTTATTTTAAAAAAATTCATATTGGCTGCAAAAGCGAATGAAAACCTCGTTAAGTTGAAATGCACTTTCAACCTTTCTTCCTTTCATTTTCTCCCGCGTCCCCAAGCTTTATTGTGGTGTCCATGGTGCTCGTCCACAACAATTGTTCACAGGAAAACAAAAAATTTTGACCTCTTCCGTGAAATTAATTCATATGTAAGGTTAGTCTCTCTATTATAATTTTGAATCTATTTCCCCACAATTTCTGCCCCAAATTTATGAACCCCATTTGTGATTATTTTTGTTCTTAGCACAAAGCCAGATTATGCTTCACTTGTCATCGTTATTGTTTCAGATTTTGTTGTCTTTGGTTCGAAGTTGTGATTTCCGTCTCGTGGACCATGGTGGAGTTTGGTTTATTTAGGGGTGTTTCGTTCTTGGAGCTTTGGGTTTTATTGTCTACTAGGGTTGACTGAGAAAGGCATGTGCACTTCAACCAAGGGTTTTTGGTGTGGGTTTCCCATGACTTGAAATAAACATGGTCTATGAAATGAAAGGGATTGAAAATTGATTTCAAACATTATGTATCAAACATAGTCAAAATATGTGACAAATGCATTTATATTTTATGCATAGAAATGAAATTAGTTAATTCCTTACAAGCTCTTTCACTATGTACTTAGGTTAGCTGACAATTGCATTTCAACGAAGGGTGTCTGGTGTGGGTTTCCTGATGACTTGAAATAAACATGGTATGTGAAATAAAAGGGATTGAAAATTGATTTGAAAAACTATGTGTCTAAATAAGTGACCAACATAGTTAAAGTTTTTGCACAAAAATGAAATCAGTGAATTCTTGACAAGGTCTTTCTATGTAAACTTGGGTTGGTTGAGAAAGACATGTGCACTTCAACCAAGGGTGTCTAGTATGGGTTTCCCCATGACTTGAAATAACATGGTCTATGAAATAAAATGGATTGAAAATTGAATTCAAAAACTATGTATCAAACGTAGTCAAAATAAGTGACAAATGCATGTACAATTTATGCACTAAAAGGAATCAGTTAATTCCTCACTAGTTCTTTCACTATATACTTAGATTGGCTAACAAGTGCATTTCAACGAAGGGTGTCTGGTGTGGGTTTCCCATTACTTGAAATAAACATGGTTTGTGGAATATAAGGGATTGAAAATTAATATGAAAAACTATGTACCAAACATAGTCTAAATAAGTGGCAAAGGAAGAAATGGAATCAGTGAATTCTTGACACTGAAAAGGAAGAAGGGTTTAAAGTGGATTTGAACTTACCGAGGTTTTGAAAATTGATTTGAAAATCTATATACCAAACGTAGTCTAAATAAATGACAAACGAAATTAAAGTTTTTGGACAGAAATAGAATCAATGAATTATTGACACAGAAAAGAATAAAGGTTTATAATGAATTTCAACTTAACGAGTTTTTAATTTGCTTTTGCAACCAACGTGAATTTTTTTTAAATAAAACATTTCATAAAAATAAGACACATTACTTTGTCGTATTTTGTCAATTTTTTATTTTTCAAAAGATCGTTTTTCTTTAAATAAAGTTCTTTTTTTACTCTTGTGGGATGTTGTTTGAGTGACATATATATAACTGTTATTATTATTATTTTAGTTGGGTGATTATCCATCTCTTGAATAACTCACGTTTTGGAGAAGAAAGAATTTATAAAGTCAATTATTTGTTTTCCATAAAGAACTTTAGCAACTAGATCTTAAAAGAGAGAGAAGATAGAATTCTTAATATCACTGAAATAAGCGCTTGAATATAATTTGAGCAACCTTGAATAATTCTTAAGTGTAGGCAAACAAAAAATCTAATTAAATAAAAACATAACAAATTTATAACTTTTCAAATGATTTTCCAATCAATACTAACTTGTTTTCAAGTAAAGATTAGGAATACATTTCAAAATCAACCATTCATAAATCCAATAAAATCAACAATATGACTGATAAATTAAATTTAAGATTTTCTCAAAACAAAGTTATTTATTTAAACCAAAAACACAATATTTTCCTCGTATCAATTTTTTAATATTCAAAATCTTCACACTTAAATATTTAAATTTTTCAACTTAACTCAATGACAAATTTTAAGTCATAGAATATTTGAATTATTTTCATACGTCTAGGGTATCTAACGTAGACTTCATTTTACATTGTTCATAACATTTTCTTTAAAAATTTAAATTATCAAACTAAAGTAGTTTAAAATAATATCTCTTACCTCCAAATACTGTAATCTTGAATATAACTCTTTAGAAAATAGAGAAAAGTAAGAAAAATATTAACTTATTCATAAAAGAAAAAAAAATCCAGTTTAAAAACCAAACATATACCTACAATCC